>NC_071329.1:5551690-5921130 GCF_010183535.1 Caenorhabditis remanei
TTTTGGATTACTGTAGGCAAGATCCAATTTTCTCTAAAGCTAGCCATGATCATACTTTTCTGAAGCTTTTTATCCGCGGAGCCTAACTAAATTATTTTCATATCCTCATTTTGGAATTCTGGGTCACCATTAAAGCAGGGACTTATAATTTCGTCAGTTTTGACCAAAATTGATAGAAACGGATAAAATTGAACTCGTCTCGTCAAGAGCTTTCAGAAAAGTATACTCATGACTAGGTTTGCAGAAATTTGATTCTCGCCACGAAAACTACAATAACCCGATTTCTCGTCAAAACCCAACTTGCTTGGAAACTTAGTTCTGGTTATACTTTTTTGAAAGCTTTCAGTGAGCTGATTCTCAATTTCTCAAGTTTTTCACGACAAAGCCACAAAAGTTCAAAAAAATTTTTTGGAAACGGCTGAGAAGTGATTTTTGGTGTTGAGGCCGTATTATTGGAGGTATGCGCTAAAAAATTTGGCTACCAAGGTTATTTTGGGCGCCGAATTTAATGGTATTAACAGTTTTCTTAACAGATAGCCCCGATTAGGGAGGGGGTGACACAAACTTATGACTTTGCTTCAATGTTGAAAGTTTCTAAATTTTCAAAAGTATCGGACCCTGCACAATAAACAAATAATGACTTCAGTCCTCTCCTTTAAATTTGATGAGCAAAAAGTTGATGTGCCAAAATGAATAGAGTTTAATGCAATGAATATTTTTTATTCGCCAACATGAGGTGTCACGGAAGTAAGTTAGCGTTGAGGTGGAGCCAAAGAGTTCCAAGGCCAACCCACAACACCGAACTTTTTTTCCGACCAATAACAGCAAAACTCTGTGTATTTAAAGCTTCGAACATATGCGTCATCAGGTTTATTCCAAAACCACAATCCAGTTTGTGTGTCGCATGTCAAGGGTATTAGCGGAGTTGAGGCTTCGTTTAATTCACGTCTCACGAGCTGTAATTATAGTTATTCTTTTTTTCTTCGCCGCATGGTAAAACATACCGCTCCAGAATTAATGTACGCTGGATGTAAAGTTGAGAAATTTCCAATTAGATTGTAGAAATAAGGCTTCGATCCTCTACCATCAACCTCGCATCCCATATTGATTAACTGATCACAGCCGTTCCAAATATACCTTAGGGGAAAACTTACCACTTGGTAATTCTTTGGACGGTTTTCTGGGTAATGAACCGGATATTGACAGCACTCTGAAATTGAGAATCTGGGTTGACAGACTGAATAGTTCGACTCACTTTGGACTGTTGCTCCGAAGAGACTTGCGAAGAGAAGAAGACAAAAAGAGAGATGCATTGTCACCCAATGCAGTGAAGAAGTTCGAGATGCCCTCATGTTTTATACGGTTCAATTTCTCTCACGAAGTAATAAATAATATAAAAAACACACGAGTTATTCTCTTCGTGATAATGCGTGAGACACAAATCCAAAAAGAAGGAACTATTTTTCTGACAAGATGCAAATGCATACAGCGGATCAAACATCTCCTCGAGTGAACTTAGAGACAACGGACAGTAGTCCTTAATTAGACCTGTCCGAAGTAAAACTGGTACAAATCAAAACCATCAATATTATGGACCTATTCTGGGGTAGCAAAAACTATTTTTTGCTTATTTTTTTGCTATTCAGAAAGTAGCAAAAAAGCAAGAAACTCCTGCTTTGGAGGTATCTTTTGCTTGACCTTTTCTAGGCCAGCCGGAGGATTTCTAGGCCATGTGTAGATTTACGGAAGAATTTTTGTGATTTTTTCAGCATCCATGTACTTTATCGCTACTTTTGAACTGAATTCGTAATTTTGTTAATTTATTTTATGCTTTGTAATCGTTTAATCATTTTTTTCCGAACTTTGCTGAAAAAATCACAAAAAATCTCCCGTAAATCTACACCAAACACAGGTCTCGCAGCGAATGGCCTAGAAATCCGCGGGTTGGCCTAGAAAAGGTCAAGCAAAAAATACCTCCAAACCAGGAGTTTTTTGCTACCCCAGAATAGATCCATTACGTTAAATATAACTACGAAATACACCCCTAACTAGTTTCATGGCATCATTTTAGATTTTTGGGTCAGCAGGTTTTTGCCTGGAATTTTTTTTGACCAAAATTGATAGAAACGGATAAAATTGAAATCGTCTCGCCAGGAGATTTCAGAAAAGTATAATCATGACTAGATTTTGATCATGTTGGGTCTCGCCACGAAATTTTGGATTACTGTAGTTTTCGTGGCGAGACCCAACTTCCTCCAAACCTAGTCATGATCATACTTTTCTGAAAGCTCTCAATGAGCTAAATTCAAATTTTCCAAAAAATTTACCGAATAGTAAAAGAAACAATGTTTTCATTCATAAATACATAAATTAATTAAGATAATTACAATCTAGACTTTCTAGAGTCCAAAAACGCCTTCTTCATTGTTCTCCTCAAGATTTTTCCGGTTCCAGTGCGTAGAATTTCACCGACAAACTCAATTTCCTTGATGTGCTTGTAGCGGGCCAGTTTTTCTGAAATTTTAGGTTTTAAGCTTCTAGAAAAGTATAATCATGGATAGGTTTGGGTCTCATCACGAAAACTACAGTAGTCCGGATTACTGTAACTCACGATTAATATGTTTCATGATGGCCTTCATCGTCTCCATATCCGTCTTCCCTCCTTTTGACACAACACACGCCACTGGTCTCTCTCCGGAATTCGCATCATCCACTCCGAAGACACAGACATCTGCCACGTCATCATGCTCCAGAATCACTGATTCCAACTCTGCCGGGGCGACTTGTTTCGCATTGACTTTGATGAGTTCCTTGATTCGATCACAGATAAAAGTGTCTCCGTTTTTGTCGAAATAAACAATGTCACCGGTTCTCATGTATCCATCTTCGTCTACTAGTTCTTTGAGGAGATTCTCTTTTTTCCAATATCCTTTCATCATTTGGGGACCCTGAAAAACACTTGCTAGCGGAAAAGAACGTAGAAATTACATAAGTCGGATGTGGCACAGATTTTGTTCAATATACCAAAAAGTTGTTGAGACTCTGATTCAATAATTGTGGAATATCAGAACAAACCAAGTGACAACAGTTTTTGATAAAGAGTTCACAAAGGGTACCTCGGATCGTTTTAGCGCTAGACAAAATTTGGAACAGATTCTGAATCCTCACGACGTCAGCTTTCCAGTCATATTGTTTTTAATTGCATGTAATTGACCAATCACTACTGTTCGTGAGATGGTAAACACATGTATTTTACATGTTTTGAACGATTTATATTACTGTATCTCACTATGAGTGTAATTATCGGATGTATAAAAACTAATGACAGACTAAATATGGAAAGGCTTTTCATAAACCGCATAGCATCTCATTTTTAAGGCGTATCGGGGTCAATTATGATATTTTTATGAAATAATCTATGCGTTTCGGCGAATTCATTTTCATATTTCAAGAATTTTTCAATTCGGTGCACAACCCGCTGAAAGAGAGCTCCAAAAAGTTTGGTGAGAGAAATGGCCGAAGCAAATTTTTAAATCTTATGATTTCCTTACCTTAATCCACAACTCTCCAACTTCATGTGGTCCACACAGTGTTCCATCCTCTTTCTTTACCTTCATACTCGTCCCTGGAATCAACCGTCCGACACTTCCATCAGGACTCTCTGGTTTCTGCATATGAGTCGCAAATGTGAGTTCAGTCATACCGTAACCTTGAACTATTCTCAGTTCCGGAATAATTTGTCTCAATTTTTGAACAGCTCCTTCTGGAAGCGGGGCGGAGCCACATGAAATAGTGTTGAGGGAACTGATGTCATATTTTTTGAGCAATGGGGAATTGACCATCCGCACTGCGATAGCTGGTACCATGGATAACATTGCAATGGAATATTTCTCAATCGATTGCAACATCAGCTCCATATCGAATTTAGTGAACAGGATTTGGGTGGAGCCACGATAAGAATTGAGTAAAGCACGGAACATTCCCATGACATGGTACAGAGGGAGGAAATGTAGATCATATGGGAATACAAAGTTTTCAGGGAGACCGAAGGAGCGGGCAATGTCGTCAGCGAATCTGAAACAAAAATGGAACAGTCGGGTTACGGTAATTTTCGTGTCGAGACCTCACCTGATACACGAAACCATCATCATCGAGAAATTCAAATGAGTGATCATTACTCCTTTCGGTTTTCCTGTCGTACCCGAGGAGTACGGTAGGAAGACCAAATCGTTAGCTGGGTCAATCTTTGGCATTCGTAAATTCCTGATTAGACGAGATGTAAGAATATCGAAATGGATGACTGGAGATGGTGGGTTGGCAGAGATCGAAATGATATGTTTCACAAACGATATACCTTTGGAGGCTTCGAGAACAGTTGGTAGGGTATGACTATCAGCGAAGATTAGTTGAGATTGGGAATCTTCAATTTGATACCGCATTTCGTCTGAAATAAAGTTATTGGTTTTCTACTTGTGCAAGCAGTGTTAGTCTGAATTTCAGCCACCAGCATGTCGTAGCTGCACGGTGACACGGTGACCTATGCAAACACGCTCTGATGAAAAATTGGTCTGCAATACGTTTGAAACTTTTTTACGTGAGTTTTTATTAGAGCGAGTTTGCATTGGATACCATGGATGTAGGTAGCGATAAATAAGTCATGTTCAGGTTTTATAATTTTTTAATGTTCCAAAATCTTACACGGTCTGAATTGACTAGACGCTGCAGAAACCACCAATCCAGCTCTCCATGCTCCGAGAGCAGCAGCAAAGCATCGCCAATTGTTGTATGATGCGAGAAGTACGACGTCTCCCTGAAAACCGAAATCTCTTTGAAAAATGCCTCTTTTTCTCTGAGTCTCTCAATTTCGCGCGGAATTTTCATTAGTTTCGGTAGAGCACGGTGGTGAGAAGCGTGCCGTGCTAATAAAGAAGTGTCATTTCGATTACCATAAGTTTGAAAAGTTTGATTGCCACTGATTTATCAAACTTTGCCGAGAGTTGACTACTATCGTGTCGCCAATGATACGTAGCAAGATTTCGAGTTCGTGGTGCAAATGCTGATTCCCTAATTTTCAAATTTTCAAGTGAAAAAAGAAATGATTTCTCGAATGTTTTACAGTTTTTACAACTGCTCTCCTACGATATCATTTCGCACCACTCAAATCCCAAATTACAAATTCCAGTTTTCCTTAGTTTCGGTAAAGAGCAAGGCTGTCAGAAATCGCGAAAATTTCAAATAACCGCGGCTTTCTAGAGTTTCAAGGGAAAACATGACTTGATATACTTTTGACTTTTTGGTACCAATCTGACAACCAGGATTCGACCCCCACTTGGGACAAAACTTTTTTGGGACGACAGCGACTATTTGAATTTTTCAAGAAAAAGCCGCGGCCGGCCGTGCGACAGCCTTGGTAGAGAGTAAAAAGCGCGCCGTGTTAAAAATATCGACCTATCATACCCACCTTCTTATATCCATTCTCCAGAAACCACTCGGAAATCTGAATGATCTTCTTCTGAAGTTGTCCATAAGTCAACGAGTCATTCTCATCTTCTGCAGTAGTAAATGCCATATTATCCGGATCATTTTCATGATGCATTTCATATCTTTTCATCAAGAACTCGTGAATAGGAGTGTCATGATGTTCCAGTTTATCACCGTGGAATATCATTTCTGGAAAGTATTTTCGATTATAAGAGAAGTTCGGTGCAGAAAATAACTAATACTATTAAAAAAATCGAAAAAATAATCTCTGCGTTTCGTCGTAAGATGAAGTGCACTCATGGTGCTTGCACAGATTCTAAGCTACAGTAAAATCTGGAAATTGAGTTCAAAATTTCAAATTTAGAAGATTTAAGCATTTGAAACAGTAAACAAAAAACTTATTCAGATTGTTTCGTTTTGTTATTTGGTCAGCCAAATAAACCGATAAGAAACAAAATGTGTGATACGCGGTAGAAGAAAGAAAGAAGAGAGAGAACAGTGTAGTCGATGTGCGTTGTATCAAATGATTCAACCTGACCACACCGTGGTCTTGAATCAAAAGTCAACAATGGATAGATTGAGAAATGTAGGTTGACTAGAAAAAAAACTATTGGGTGGAGACAAAATTCTTCCACGAAGGCTCACTTTGAGTCAGAAAAACGGGAATTGTGGCATTTAGAGCGATTTTTAGAAATCTCAACAAATTAAATCCTGAAATCTCAACTAATTAAATCCTGAAATCTCAACTAATTAAATCAATAATTATTTCATACAACAATTAGAATAGAGCCAACAAGTAAAGAAACACCATACAATAAATCACAATTATTTATCCCCAAACATCTTCGATGTATTGATCCGTCTTTTTCAGGTCCATCAGCTTCTTCTTGGCGTCCAAATCCGAGATTTCTGGAAAATAATAAATTAAATTGTTTCTTCTGTTCTCTCGTCTCTTACTCTGCTCATTCGCCACAATATCCGCAAAACACTGCCAAACATCTTTCGACATTCCCTTCGCATCTCCACAAATGAAAATCTTCGATTCGGCAGATGGTGTCAGGAATGGAAGAACTTTATCCAAGTGTTTTCTTAGGCCATCCTGTACTCGTTCTCCTTTTTGTTCACTTTCACAGATTATGAGATCGGTGAGGATTCCTTCCGACAAGAATTGCTCCAATTCGTTCCTGGAAAATTGAAAATTCGCAAATTGTCGGTAAATCTAATGTAACAAATCTTATGACAAAATGCAGAATTTCTAGAAAATTGTCGTAATATCTGATGTGTTTGCACAGAAATCAAAGTACAGTAATCTTCCGGTTACTATAGCCCCGGTACCACCACAAAACACTATATTTGACGACAATTCGCAGAAAAACTCAATTTAGGGTAAAACAAGTGCCGGAAATCCAATTTTTCTATCTAAAACTCATGAAAATCTGAAATTTTTCATCAAACTTACATATAAATCGAATCCACAGTGACGTCACGACATCCGAAAAACAGAATACGTGGCACATCGACGAAATCGGACGGCGAGTCAATTTTGAGCTTTCTGGAAATACAAAATTTTGAAAAATTTCTGCATTTTGTCGTAAGATTTGGTGTTTGCACAGAATTGGAGGTACAGTAACCCAGAAACTTAAAAAAAATGTAGTTTTAGGCGGGAAATTCAAATTTTTGTCTCAAACTCGTTTTCAAGGTTACTGTATCCTGAATTCTGTGCAAATACCGACCCCAATACACCATATTTTACGACAAATCACATAATTTTCGGAATTTCGCACCTCAAAAAGTGCAAAAACGACAAGAAAACGGAGACACCAGTTCCGGGTCCAACCATGAGCAGAGGCAGTGCTCCTGCCTGATTTTTCTTCATTCCGAGTGGCGGAAGACGGAATCTCGCTGGCTCTTTGCCAAGAATCTCTACTTTATCTCCAATTCTCAGAGAATTCAACCAATCCGTGGCAAGTCCTTTTCTCGAGTGTCTTCGACCGTCTGTAGCTGGAAACTCCATTTCAGAGTAGACGAAACGGGCACGACGATTCTCGTATGATGACATACTGTACGGACGGGGGATGAGGCGAGGCAGGAGTTCTGGAATACGGTGATTTTTACATGGGAAACTCTGCAATTTGTCGTAAGATCTGAGGTTGCGCAATCAGTACATCAGATCTTACGACAAATTACAGAAAAGTTGAATATTAGTTCATTTTATCACTTTTCAGCTGGAAAACTTGTGAAATACCGACATTTCTGCACATTGTCGTAAGATATGATATACTGGACGGTGTTTGCACAGAAACTCAAATTTTTGGATAAATTTTAGAAAAACGAATCTAAAAATGGACTTTCTCACCTAAAAAGTTTATCAAATTTTTAAGCTTATCCGGGTTACTGTACCTCCGATTCTGTGCAAACACTTATGAGCACACCAAATCTTTCGACAAAATGCAGAAAATTTTCAAAACATTTTCATTTCAGAATACTCAAAATTGACTCGCTGTTCGATTTCGTCGATGTGTCACGTATTCTAGTTTTTGGGTGTCGCAAGGTCACTGTCGATGATATTTATATGAAAGTTTGATGCAAAATTTCAGATTTTTGAGACAAAAATTGATTTTTCATGACTGTACTTTCATTTCTGTGCAATCACCATCAATACGCCAGATATTACGGCAATTTTCCAAAAATTTTGCATTTTGTCGTAAGATTTGATTTATTTTTTTACCGATCTCACGACAATTTGCGAAATTTCAAGATTTTTGAAAAACCATCTCAAATTTGACTTCGCCACCTAAACATCATTTTCATCAAATTTTCAAGCGTATCCGGGTTACTGTACCTCCCATTCTGTGCAAACACCGATGAGTACACGACATCGTACGAGAAAATTCAGAATTTTCAAATTTTTGAGTTTTAAGCGCTTTTCAACAAGAAAAATGTCTAGATATAGGTAATCAAACGCCCTGAATCCGATTTCCACCTCAAAATTAGTGAATTCCCTACCAATAAGCCTATCAACGGGTGGTTTCACATTCGGAAAAGCGAATAGCATATCAGCCAGTGACAAGCCAGGAGTTCTGACAAAATCTGTGAAATCTTTCATTCCTTGAGCACTACACAGCTCCAGAAGTCGTCGTTTCTCCTGGGGATTCGATGTGCTCTCGGCAAGTACACGGATTAGTGGCTGGAAATCAAAAATTTGAAGAATTTGGGGTATTCTGGGGTAAAAAATATGATTTTTTGACGATTTTTTAGACCAAAAATGTCAATTTTCACCTATAAAGCACAATAATTGCTCACCCTTCCCGGCGCTCTGCGAATATCCAAACAAGTGGTGAACATGTGTCGCAATGTCGTGATTTTATGAACGTGTCCCGGAATTTGAGCATTGATTTTCTCGGTTTTCGAATCAATCGATAATTCGCATTGCTGATCGGCGATCGGGAGGACTCCGCATCTTTTGAGAATAAAATTCACTTCTTCAACTGGATTTGGGACACAGAAATAGATGGCATCTCCTGGTTCGTATTGGAGCGAGGGGGCGTGGTCTGGAAATTGGGGAAATTTTGATTTTTAATAAATTTTTGAAGAAAATTGCATAGTTGTCAAGGCCCGGGCCGGGCCGGTAGAAAATTTTCAAAGCCCGGCCCGGCTTCAAAAAATGACCTTTTTTTCCTAATTTTTTATCGAAATTTTTTCAATTTTTTATCGAAAATGTGACCATTTTTTACTATTTTTCAGATTTTCTTCTAATTCTGAATCATAGTCGAAAATTTGACTTTTTCGCGAAAAAATTCAAAAAAATTTGAAAATTTGACTTTCGCGCCAATTTGCCCGGGCCGGGCTTTGGAAAATTGGGTTTTTGAGGTTTTGAGCGGGAATTTCGAAAATTCTGTAATTTATCGTAAAATATGGTGTATTGGTTGGCGTTTGCACAGAAGTACAGTAACCTGGAGAATAAGTTTGAGGTAAATATTTGAATTTCCCGCCGAAAACTACTTCAGACCAACTTTAAGCATTTTTACTCAATTTTTGCAGATTCTGGGTTACTGTACCTCCACTTCTGTGTGAACACTTGCCAATACACCATACCTTACGACAAAACGCAGAAAATTTCAAATTTTCGCAGATTAGAAACAAAAAAACACTTAAATATTCATAAAACAGTGTCTGCAGTTCGAATTTACAACGAAAAACCGATTTTTTTTCGCGTTTTTCCCAAAAATTCCCATTTTTCTTTAAAATCCACATTTTGTCGTGAAACCTGTCACATTCTGTGTTTGCACACATCCCAATCTACAGTACCCTTCCTCCTCCATCTTCCCCCTATCGACTCATGTTTTACCTCCAAAATCGACAGTAATCATTCTCTTTGTCTTAATTTTTTTCGAAAACGGATCAGTCACAAATCCAGCAGAAACCACAAGAACTTCGAATGGTTTCGTCACGACTCCCGGCATTTTACACAGATTTTGCCATTCGAGTTTAGTGTCTCCGTCGAGTTTCTGATGGGACACAGATGAGACGATGAATGGTTGAGGAGCGATTGGAACACGTAGATTCTCGTCATTGGAGAGAGCCGGGGACCCTAAAAACAGAGATTTTGGGAACAATTGGGTAGTTTTTATACGGAAAATTGAGTTTTTTTTTTGGCTGTTTTTCATACTCGTCAAAGCCCGGACCAGCCCGGAAAGGCTCGGAAAGGCCCGACTTCAGAAAATGAACCAATTTTTTTGCAAAATTTTTTAACTTTTTATTGAAAATGTGAACATTTTTGATAATTTTTCAGCATTTCTTGAAATTCTGAATGATTGTCGAAAATTTGACAATTTTTTTTTCGCAAAATTTTATTTTCTGAAAATTTTCCCTATTTTTCCTCAAGTATATTCCTCAAAAATCTTCGAAACCTACAAAAAATCGTTGTAAGGATTTTTTTCAAAAAAAAATTGGAAAATTTTCAAAAAAAAAATTGAAATTCTTTCAGTACTGAACTTCCGGGACGGGGCGGCCCGTTACAAGTCTGGTTTTTTTAGGGAGATTGATATTTTTGCCTGTTTTTGTGACTACCGTAGTCGACTACCGTAGTATAAAACCTTTTTATGGCTAAAGTACGGTCAAGAGCCGCCGTAAATCGAAATTCCGCAACGAGACCCACTCCGCGACCGCGGGCCGAACTTTGAGCGAGTGGTCAGCCACAGAGATGTTGGGAAGTGAAAATTTTCTTATCAGGAAGTCGGAAGTCGGAAGTAAAATTTCTTATCCGGAAGTCGGAAGTCGGAAGTACAAAAACACCCGGAAGTCGGAAGTCGGTGTTAGATTTTTTCGCAAAGATTCAAAAATTCCTAGAAAAAGTTCATAAAATTCGCGAAAATCAGTGGAAAATTAGTTTTTGGCTGAAGAAAAGCCTATTTTCTGTCCTTTTAGACCATTTTTCCATGTATTTCTGCGAAATTTACTTTTCGGAAATTTCACCGTTATGTAATGACAGAAGTCGGAAGTAAAATTCCTTATCCGGAAGTCGGAAGTCGGAAGTGAAATTTCTTATCCGGAAGTCGGAAGTCGGAAGTTGGAAGTGAAAAAAACCCGGAAGTCGGAAGTCGGAATTCCCAACAACACTGGTCAGCCACCGGCGGATGGGTAATAATCTTTTTGTGATAATTAAAAAAAAAAGCATCACTACCCCCGGCCGAAACCCTCTATACCTTTCAACAATGAGACCTCTGGATACTCATAATGTTCTGGAATCAACATCTGAATTCCCTGAACTCCCCCTCGTCCCTCATCATCTGATTCCTCGTCTTGTTGTCTCTTCTGAAGTAACGCCTTCTTCTCCTCTTCTGATTTCACTTGATTCAATTTGATATTCGGCGATTCTGTGATTGCATTCATCTTTTCCGCCGGAATTTCGAATCGTGCACCGAGAATTTTGAATAGTTGATCGATCCATGGCTCGACAACTAGTTCCAGACTGAAAAAAAAAACGTTTTTTAAACGAAAATTAGAGAATTATAGCAGTTTTTTTTCTTAACATTTCGGTTTCAAAACCATTTTTTTTTCTAATTTTCATGTTTAAAGTTTTTTTTAACCTTCCTCAATCGAAAAGACAGATTTCTTTTTTTGGTTGAAACGAAAATTGGAAATTTCTGCATTTTGTCGTAAGATTTGGTGTACTGGTCGGTGTTTGCACTGATTTGTAGATACAGTAACCAAGAAACTTTAAAAATTGAGTAAAAATGGCGGGGAATTCAAATTTTTATCTCAAACTCGTTTTCCAGGTTACTTTACCTATAATTCTGTGCAAACACCAACCAATACACCATATTTTACGATAAATCACAGAATCTTCAAAATTTTCGCTGGAAAACCACCTCAAAGACCATTTTTTCTATTTTTTTTAAATGGAAAATCATTTTTTTAATAGTAATAAACCTTCTTCAATCGAAAAACCAGGTTTTCATACTTTTTTTTTGTTAAAAACTCTCGAAAATTTGTCTTTATCAGTGTTGCTTTTAACATTTTCTGAAAACTCTGAATAAATATTTCCCTATTTTTGGTCTTTTTCCATACTATTAATGTCCGTCTGTCCATCCCTATATCGAGATGTCCCCTATAACTAACCCAACTTGATCATCAGCCTCTCCTAAATCTGATAGACGATTCGCACCAAGTGCCACGAGTTGTTTATCGATTTTACGTGGAATCAGTTGGTAGGATGAGTAATTCGAGTCGCCGAGACCTGGAAAAATGGTTGTTTTTCTGTTTTTTTTTGGCTAAAAACAGCTGAAATGTACGGAATTTTACAAAAGTTAGTGATTTTTTGTAAAAAAAAAACTTAATATTACGAATTTTACATTCAAAAGTGCAGTTTTCCATCCTCTTTTTTCTCAAAATCTCACCCAAAATCATATAATCCAATCCCTTCAAATAGTCATCCGTCAGTGTCCTCCGATTGATTCTCCGAACGAAACGAGCACAATTATCGGGTGCATCACCATCTCCTGTCGATGAGACAACGATTACACACAGCTTTTCCTCGTTTAAATTGAACTGAAAATGGGAAAATTAGAGAATTTTTAGTTGGAAAATTATGAAAAATTGAATTTTTGAATATTTTTTTTCATTAAAAAAGAAGGTTTAGCTCGCAAAATGAAAAATTAGCTAATTTTTACTAATTTTTCATTGAATCTGTTCCGAATTGACGGATTTTTGAAGAATTTGAGCGTTTTTTTCGATAAAAAATCAGACTTTTTAATCATTTTTAGACTAAAAATTTAATTTTTCGCCTAAAAATCACACTTTTAGAGCCATGAGAGTCAAAAAGTGAAAAACGCGCCGAAGGTACGCCAGTTGAGACGATTAAGCTCACGCCACGCCTACTTTTAGCAATTTGAGAGATATTTGTGTGGATTTTCAGAAAAGTGATGCAAATGTGGGCGGAGCTTCCCGATATTTTGAGCATTCATATTTTTACTTCTCAATTGGATTTTGCGTTTTTACATTATGCTAAATTTTCAATTGAAAATTTACAAATTAAAGATTTTTTGATAGAAAAATGGAAAATTAGAGCCCGAGTGAGTGTTTCGAAGAAAAATAAGCGATTTTTGAGTAGAATTTGTTATTTGATGATCAAATCAGTTTTTTTAATCGACAAAACTTTTTTATTTATTCAAAATCGCAAATTTTAGTAATTTTTACTCAAAAACTCTTCAAAATTAGCAATTTTCAAGCTTCACAACTCACTTTTTTCTCATTCTCATCAAGTGGAAACAGCCGTGGTTTCAACCCGATTAACTCTGCTTTCTCCTGTAAACTCTTCGCTATCGTCTCCGCTTGACCCGTTTGTGAACCGTAGGCGATTAAGAAATCCGCCATTTTTCGTCTGAAATTAAAATTTTCGTGGATTTTATTGATTTCTAGACGAATAAGCGACAAAACAAGAAATTCCTAAATGACAAAATGTGACGATTGCTATCTTTCTGGTGACCAGACGCCGGCATCGATGAACAAATAGTGATCTTTCAAAGTTTGCCATCATTTCTCACATTTTCTTTAATTTTCCCCTGATTTTCATTGATTTAAGTCATTTTCGACTTGAAAACTGACGTCAAATCGTTATAGAAACCTATAAATCCCCAAAATTTTATAGCAGAACGGGTTTTTCTTTGTGTCGTTGTGCCAACATGACGAAATCGGAAAAGTGCAAATGATGTGGACGAGAATCAGACAAGGCCACGGCCTTTTCGAATTTTTTGTGATTTTTTAGGCCAGGGATTTCTGAAAAACCCTGCAAATCTTCTTGTTTTTCGATGGGAAATCCGATTAATTCATTTCAAAAAATTAATTAAAATTTTTTATAAAAATTACAAAAATCTGCAATCTGACGTGATGGTGTTTGCACAGCGCGTCGAAACCTGAGAATTTTTGATAGCATGCTCCTTTAAGATTACTGTAAGAGACCGAAAATTTTTAATTAATTTTCACTCATTTTTCATCAGTTTTTCATCAAATTATCTCAATTTTTCGCGATTTTTCTAGTTTTTCATATCAAAATTTCAATTTTCTGCATTCTCCCTCCGCTAAAACCTGAATTTCATCATCGTCATCATCATCGCTGTGTTCAGTGGCTCACTGTTCTGTTTATATAAACAAATTGTCTTTTCTTTCTCTCTTTTCTCTTCTCCGACGGCGGAAAAGAGACCGCAGAGTGGCAACCTCCTCCTATTCGTCTCGAATGTAAACATATCCAATACAGCCCCTCGACGTTTTTTTTTCTATGTCAAGTGCTATCAAAATTGAAAAAAAAAACGAAGAAGAAGACACGTCAGATAGAGAAAAAACGAGCGTGTCGTTTCGTTGAGTCATCCAGTTTTCGTTCCATTTTTTCTCAATCATTTCCGCCCCTTCCGTGACGTGTAATTGCACTTTAATAGGTATTTTCTGTCGACTTTTGGCCTAAAATTGGTTTTTATTGTCAAATTTTGAGTTTTCCAGCAGAAAAGCGTTCTTCTGACTCTAAATTGGTCAAAAACTCGGTCTCCCGATGCTAAAACTTATACTTTTTGCGATTTTTCGTAGGTTTCTCTGTTAAAACATTGATTTTTATAAGTTCAGGTTCCAGATCCCTCTTTTTCGTTCGTTTTTGCGTTTTCCTCCGAGAAATCTGCCGAATAAGTGAAAAAAATCGATTCCAGGGCCTGAAATTTAGCTGGAATTTAATTTTCAGTCTGTTTCTCAGTGATTTTAAGTTTTTCCAGTTGTTCAGATTCCCCAGAAGCTCCAAAAGTGGTTCAGATTGCTCAGAATCTGGTTCCCAGCAGCTCAAATTCAGATTTTTCCAGTTTTTGACTTGAAATTCGAATAAAAATCGTCGTTTTCCGGCTCCTCTGACTAAATTTTCCATAATTTCTCTGAAAATTCGGTTTTACGACTTCCAATACATCAGATCCCACGATAAAGTTCAGATTTCCTCCTAACTGTAGTTTTTGCTTGTTCAAGTAGTAATGTTTCCTTCGAGTAATCACTGGTGTGTGACCTGTTATCACCACAACTCCTCAATAACAAGTCTCTACCCTACATTTTTCACCGAAACACGCCCACAACAAATCAACACAGTAATTGGTAGTAGTTATACGGTAATTGATAGCGTCGAATAAGGGGAAAGAGAAGGGGAAGTGGAATACGGTGGTATGATCGTCGTCATATATGGACAGAGAGCCTATTAAAATCAAATCAAATTACATAAGGGTGTTCTTATCAATAAGACGACTACAATCGTCGTCATCATTTGGGGAAACGACGAAAAGAAGAAAATTCGACCTTGTTTGAATTAGAAACGTCTGCTGTTGCTGCCTACCTCCCCAACCTTTTTGCTGTCAGAAAGGATTTGTGTAACAATGGCGGAGAGGTTCAGTCGAAAAGTTCGCGGAGGGAAAAGTGGCAAAGAAGAGAAAAGCGGTTTAAATTTGACGGGTTGAGAAGGAGAAGCTTGCGAGAAATTTATTGCTTTTTGAACGGGGCGCCGAATAAAAGAATGAAAGAAATTTGAAGGAAATTAGAAAAAGGTCGATCGAAATTTCACACTAGAAAAATGAGTCTAGAGGCGATAAATTCTATGAATTCGGTGCTTGAAAATCGGTCAAAAAAGTACGATTTTTGAACAAGGAAGCTCAAAATTCGGTCTAGACTTCAAATTTCCAGGAAAACTCGAAATTTTCAGTCAAAATAGCTTTTTTTGAAGCTGTTTTGACTGAAATGTGGCTTTAAGATCCAATTGACGGCCTAAGAGCTCAATTTTAACAGAATTTCAGCTATGATTCAGAATTCCAGTGCTCAGAGCATTTTCTCCAATTCGATTCAAAATCCATTAAATTCCACGTCTAAAGTTCAATTTTCGCCATTAAATTTCGAAATTCCCTCCCATTAAAACCCAAAACGACGTACTTCTTTTCCCCCCGCCATCTATTGACTTACACTTTTTTCTCACTAAAATAAACCAACTTCGATCTCGTTGGACATAAGAAAACAGAAACGAGTTGTTCAAAAGACGAGAGGTTGGCGGGGTGACACGTGCAGAAACACAAAATGCATCAGTTATATTGTGTCAATGACAAGAATTGTGAATCACGAGACACATACACAATGATAAAGTGATGTATTGATAGGGGCAGCTGTTTGGTTGATTGGGAGACAAAGATAATTTTGAATTCCTTTTTTTTCGAAATGAGAAAAACATGTTATTCATCAGGAGCAAAAAGAAGAAAAAATAATTGGAAAAACGGGGAGAAAATGCATAACGAATGACACCTATGAGTCAGCTCTCATGAATAATGCAAATGTGCTCTAATGAGCTTCCGGGGGTGAGAAGCCAAGAGCTATCCTCAAAGTGCTCGATTTCCAATTTAGAACCTACAGTAGCCTAACCACATGGTGCAATAGAGCGAATTTGCGTAGTTTGGGCCCGACCTCGAGAAAGATATCGAAAAAAAACCAGTTCCTTTACTAAATATGTCAGGGTTACAGAAGACAAGGGCATTCCGTTCGCAACCGGTGGGGGGGGGGGATGACGAAGAAGAAGATCATTATCAATATATATTTTATTTTTCGTCTCTTTTTGTATTTTTGTTGGTTTTATAATATAAGATTTAGATTTGAAAAAGAAAAAGTTAGAAATTTGGATCCGGGAACACTTTTAGATAGGAATAGAGTAAGTACCGTAGCAAGCTTAAGAAAAACTACAGTAATCCCTTAGACTATGCCAGGATTCACAAAACAATGACGTCACCAGTTCAATAGAGCGGATTTGCAAAAGGCGGAAGTTTTATTTTCCATTTCCTGGACTTTACGTCATGAGTTTTGCCGTAGGGCGAGTTTGCCTAGTCACGGGGATTGTGAATCTTGTTTCAAAGATTCCTGGCTGAAAATCCTTGTAAATCGATTGAAAATTCTGACTAGACGAAAAATGTGGGAATAAATCGAATTTTACACCATTCGAAAGCTCCGAACTCCGAAATTTCACTATTTCACTATTTCACCTAGACAAGACAATGAAAAATGAAACAATCACAACATTTAAAGTGACAAGTAGTGGGTTGGAAACAAAGACCTATACATATACTACTACTCTGCTGGCTGCAAGTATACATCGATGTACTATAGACCTTCGATTGTGAAGGCTGTGTCGATTTGGGGGGACGGAAAGAAAAGAAAGACAAGGGCAAACCAACGGGCGGCAGGGCCAGTTCGTCAGCAAGACAGACACACGGTCTCCAGCCAACGCCCAGTCTCTCACCCCGATTCCCCCCTTCAGAAGAGACCGCCCGTGTCTGGTGTCTCTCATGACTTCAGTATACTCTCCCCTGCCGACTCGTCGAGGGTATACGGTGTGTCTGAAGTCTCTAATCGTGTCTGTGTCTTCTCTACTCTCTATTGATTTGCAATAGGAAGGGAAAGAAGAGAGAGAGAAAGCGCAACGACGAAAAACGGCGTATGCGAGAGAGTGTCTCTCTCTATATGCTGTGTGCCCATCGGGCGCCCCGCGCCTCTCTCTCTTCTCAACCATCTTCGGCAGAATTTTCGGTTCTGTGTTGTGTAGAGAAGGGAGATATATCACGTTTTTTGTCGCTATGCCGTTTTTTTTTGGGGCACTTTTTTCTTTGGGTGTTTGGGGTTCGGATGCTGGTTTTGTTGTGTAGTTCTTAAATATTAGTTAAATTTCGAAATTCTTGGCTTCCGGTGTCATTTTTGCGCTGTGGCTAATCTCAGTTTGATCTACCATTAGTTTCCGCCTAGATTTTTCTAAATTTTCTAGTTTTCACGGGTTTCTAGAAGAGGATTTGTAGACCAAATAGGTTTTTGGTTGGATTTACAATTTTCTGAATCGTTTTTCGTGGATTTTAAGCAATTTTGAATCTAAAAAATTACAGTTTCGTCAATTTTTAGTTTTTGAGATTCAGGTGCTTGCTGTGAGTAAATTCGCTATTCTGGCATTATTTTTTCAGTAATTTTTGGTAAAATTGTCGTTCTGGAGTACTCTAAAGCTACGTTTCATAGTTTTTGAGTATTTATTAAATTTTCTCAAGAATTAGATCGATTTCCTGATCGTAAACCTGTTTTCAGTCATTTGACTCGTATTTTATCAGTTTTCCCACAAACAAATCAATTTTTTTTCCATTAATCATGAAAATTTTCTTAGTCGTGCTGATTTCATATTTCTTGGCTTGATGGATTGTTTTTCATCTATTTTTTTCACTATAAGTCGGATTATTCCTCCAAATTTTAAAATTTTAAGACGTTACTAAAACTGCTACTAGAATTTGAAAAAAAAAGTAGTGCAGAAAAAAATGGTTCTGCCCAAAAATATGCCACTAATCTCCCCCCGTCTCGTCCTCTCAATTGAATTGCTTTTTGTGTCTAATCCAGACACAAATCCAGTAGAATGAGAAGAGAAATGTGTAGATTAGTAACACATGCTAGCACATTTTTCATATTTTTTTAAAAAGAGAGAGACGTTTTTTTGTTGGCTGACGGCGTTGGGATTCTGAATTTTCGAAATTTATATTTTTTCTGACATTACGAAGATTCTGAATTGATTTTCAGTTTTTTTTTAAATTTGAAAAGCTAGTTTTATTGTTTTACAAAATCTGAAAGCGGATTCAGAATCCTCGGCTTTCCGACTATATAATCTACGTATGAAATCTCAAATTTTTCCAAAAAGCTTAGCTACAGTAATCCATTTTTTGCGAAATTTGGCATTTTATGATGGCATTTCCAATTTCTTCTTTTATCCAATCGAAAAAATAGGTTCTCCAAGTCAATTTCGACTCGATTTCGAAAACGCGCTGAAGGTGCGCCAGTCTCTCAGGTTTTTATTTGAAAATTACAGATATTTCCATAGTTGTCAATACCCGAAGGCCCCGGCTTCAAAAAATGACCCCTTTTTCCAATTTTTCATCGAAATGTGACCATTTTTGACTATTTTTCAGAATTTCTTCTAATTCTGAATGATAGTCGATAATTTGACTTTTTTCGCGAGAAAATTCAAAAAATTCAAAAAATTTGACTTTCGCGCAAATTTTGGATTTTTCTATTCTGAAAACGCGCCAACGGTACCCCAGCGTCCCTTACTTTTCTCTCAGATTCGTATTTCCTTCACATTTTTTCTCTCGATAAAAGTCTCAATAAAAGTTAATAAATATTGCAAATCTATACGGAATTGATTAAAAACATTAAAAACAATGTAATAAAATAATTCTGAAGAAAAAAAAATGCATTCGATGTATACTGTAGGGGTAGATGAAGAGGTGGAGAAGGGTTTCTGAACGAATGGAAACAACATTTCGCAATCATTTTCCCCTTTTCTTTTTCTTCTTTTTCTCAACTAAGAGTTCGTTTTCTTCTCTCTCTTTTCTTCTTTTTCTTTTTCCTCACATACACAAATACATCCATTATTTCCATCCCCCCCATCACCACGACACACTCAATTTTTTGTCTCTTCTCTTGATGCTCGAATGCTCTTTGAGATGAATGAATGATGCTCCATCAGATGCATACATAGACAACAATTCGTAGAATTCTGGCAATTTTTCATTTTTCCACCCAAAAAAGGACGGAAAATTGGAAAATTCTCTCTTTTTCGAGGTCAATGTTGACAAATTTCGAATGACAGCTCGTGGAATTAGAAAATTTTGAAATTCAGTTTTTGGAGGTATACGGTAGATTCGATTTCTGAAGTCCGCAAATCTGCTCCATTGAGAACTTTTGTTTCAATAGAGATTGAGGCTGGCGCGTCGTTAGCGCGTTTCTTTTCACCCAAAATTTATATGATTGGATGCTAACGTTGTGGAGATTGTGAACCTGTTCTAACAATTTCAAAATTCGGTCAGTTTTCAGATTTTACAAAAAATGACAATCGGATTCAGAATTCTTACAACGTAAGCTTCCAAGTCATGAATTTGTTTGTTGGAAAAACGTCAACGGCGCCCCAGTCTTCCAGCGCTTTTTCACTCTGTGACTATATAAATTACGTCTGAAATCTCATCTCCAATTTCCTAAAAAGCTTAGCTACAGTAATCCATTTTTTTTTTGCGAAATTTTGCATTTTATGATGGCAGTGCGCGGTGGTCCAATTTCCAATTTCTCCTTTTCTCCAATCGAAAAAAAAATAATTGGGCTCTCTTTCTCCAAGTCAATTTCATTTCGATTTCATCATACTGTAGTTTTATGGCGCATCCATCTCTTTTCGTGAAGAAAATTGAGCCCTTTACGATTTTTACGTTTTTTCTTCGTTTTAGGCTCTCTCCTGACTCCTCCTCTTTGCATGTCTTTCTGACGGATACTAATGTTGAGCCACGTCTTCTTGTTTCTCGGAGCAAAAAGTTTTCCGTATTTTGTGTCTGGATTACTAGTAGAAGTTGATTTGTAGTTTTTTGGCTCTCTAAATCGGCTGAAATCTTACTGAAATCGGAAAATTCGTTTTGAGCTGATTCTAATTAGAATTCGAAGGGGAATATCGATACAAAAACTTGATTAATCGATTTTCCTTCAAAAAATTCCTTTTCCTAATAGAAAAAGCTTTCAAAAAACTTTTCGCAACTCTTTTTTTTTCTCCTCTTTCTCCCCCAGGTACCCCCACCCTCGCTCGCTCCCGTCTGTGTCGTTCCCCTCCCTTTCCGACACCAATATTGACATAAACTTTTTCAAAAACTAAAGTACACAAAAGACGAAAGGAATAGAGGCATAAGCTCCGGTTTTACCTCATTTTTCTATTAATTTTACCTTTTTGGGTTCAAAATGAATCTGAGCTACCGTAATCCTGGGTTTCTGGAATTGGAGGTACTGTAGTTTCATCGATTTCCACGATTCGCCGATCAGAGTTAGAACGCGACAAAGGTGCGACAGTCAGTTATCGACGAGTTGTAGATTTCTGGAAAGCTGGAATGAACTGAGTTAAAGAGTTTTTTTGTCAGAATATTTAGTTTTCAGATCGAAAAATGCTCTAACTCGACAATTTTTGATCCGAAGCTAGTTTTTTGGTTACAGATTCAAAATCGTCACAACGTCAGCTTTCCAGTGGTATAATTTTTGTCCGCGCCAAAGGTGCCCCCCACGCTGAGAATTGTTGAATTCGCTCATTTTTCCGAAAACGCGCCGAATATGCGCCAGTCTCTCAGGATTTTTATTCTGAAAACGCGCCAGAGGTGCCGCAGATTCTTGATTTCCTCAATTTCTTCCATTTTTTGGCTCTTAAAATCCTCCATCGGTGTCTGTACAATACGCGCCAAAGGCGCGCCAGACTCTACTTGTTCCTCCAAATATTGAAATTTTCAAGCCTAAACGCGCCAAAGGCACGCCAGACTCAACTTGTTCCTCCAAATATTGAAATTTTCACGCCTAAACGCGCCAAAGGCACGCCAGTCTCGCTGTTTACTCTTCTTCCTCCGTATCAAAAACCAAAGTTGCGAACCCCATATTATTAGAAAAGTTGTTGTTCTTTTTCCGTCGTCGTTTTTGTTTCTGACATCAATTCAACCGACCGATTTTTTAGTTTCGAATCATCATTGCCTTCTTCTTTTTCTACTGATCGATCAATCGTTTTTATCTCTTTTTTCGACGTCTTTTTTTGATAATAAATGATAATACTCGTTGAGTGACTGACTGACTGAGAGAGAGTGCCTCCTTCACGTCTCTTTTCTGCAGCTGATTATCGTTTAAATTGGGTGTTTTTTCGATTAGAATGTTCTGGAAATGTTGGAATTTTTAACTTTTTTTTGGGATTTTTTTGTTGAAATTTTCTCTGACCTTTCGATCTATCTTCCGTCCTAAAGTTCTCAGTTCTCCCATCGAGAAGATTCTGAATCCCTTTCTCGATAGCATCAGGAATTTCTGTCTCAAAATTTATTGATTTTCTTCTAAATGCCTCCAACTCGGTCAATTTTGTTTATTTTCAAATGTTGAAACCTGATTCAGAATCGTCGGGACGTTGGCTTTCCAGCGGTATTGGTTTCTGTAATAAACGCGTCAAAGGTGCCCCAGTTTCTCTTTTTTTTTCGACTTTCTCCGTTTTTGGCTCTTAAAATCCTTCCTGGGTGTCAGTCCGAGTAGATTTTTGTTCTAAAAGGCGCCAAAGGTGCCCCAGACTCTGGAATTCGTGTCTGAAAGTCCTTTAAGTTGAGTCGTTTTTTTATTCCCTTCGAATCGTATTAGTTTCGTCTAAAAAGCGCCGAAGGTGCCCCAGACTCCATTGATTTGCCAGGCTTCTAGTAATACAAAACGCTCCGAAGGCACCCCAGCCCCCACACTTTTTCGCTTCAAGACCTTCTCTCATAACTTTTGACCTACTCATTCCTCATTTTCCCGCCAAATTTTCTTTCGCTGATTTCTGCCAATTTCCGTCGATTTTTTCCCGCCGGAAACCAATTTTCTTAAAATAATTAGATGCGATTTGCCCATTGTTTCTCCGTTAAACGATCTCGAGTTTTGAGCATTTTTCTTCTCATTTTTGTCAATTTTTGTTTTTCGACATTTCTCGCTCTCAAAAATCGTATTTTCCTTAATTTTCAACCCTAATTTTCTAAATTTTCAGCACAAGGGAATGCGTTGAAATCGCCCATTCAAAATCTCATCAAATAACCCAAAATTCAACAAAAATTGTCAATCTAACCCCCCAACCAACTGACACACACCATAAAAATGGAATCTCGACTCTATTTGCGTCGAATTATGTGCAATTCGATGCAATTCGGCGGAACGGCTTCGTTGACGGACGAGGAGAAGCGACGGACTATCATTTCGTGAGTCAGAATGGCTGAAAATCGTATTTTTGGCCTAAAAATGACTCTAAATCACCCCTAAAATCTGAAATTTTCAGATTACAAGGCGGCAAAACGTTCGGACGTGGCTCGAAGAACGACGTCATGTTTGTGGATGGAGCTGATGGTTCGGACGATGCTCTCAAATCGTGAGTAGATGCAAAAAAATCTCTGGAAAATCGAGAAAAAAAAGCAATTTTTGACACAAAAGACTGTGGAAAATCGAGAAAAATGGAACTTTTTGACCAAAAAATTCTGAAAAAAGAAAATAAAAAAGCATTTTTTTGATCAAAAAACTCTGAAAACTCGAGAAAAATGCAACTTTTCGACCAAAAAACTGTACAAAAATCGAGAGAATTGCTACTTTTTGATCAAAAAGTCTGCGAAAATCGAAAAAAAAATGCAATTTTTGACTAAAAAACTGTTGAAAATCGAGAAAAATACAATTTTCGACTGAAAAAAACTGAAAATCCACGTGGAAATAGCCAGAAATTGAGTTATTTCAAGCTCCGCCCACTTTTCGCATATGTTCCCCAGATGGTGTAACACCATTGGGGTTTCTAGGTGCCAACACTCAATGTCGAGTGTAGACCAAATATTAGGCTCCGCCTCCTTCTGTACAGATGTTCCCTAGAATCTCTGCCACCAGACTCCGCCCACTTTTCCATGCTTTCCATCAGAAACGTCTAGAAACGAAGCTTTGCTCCTCGCTCTTCACAATTTCTCTTCGTCAACCACCACCAACTCGTCTTTCCTTTCTCTTCTTCACAATATATAATTTGAGTTTCCAATTTCTCTTCTCCTCTAGACTCCGCCCCTTTCCCCTCTTCGCCAGTCGTCGTCTTCTCGTCGGAGCTCCTTCGTTATCCGCAACCCGTGTGCGTGTCTCATAGCAACCGATTTTTATGTTCAACTTCTCTTTTGAGAGCTCTCCGTCGAGCCCCGTTTGGCTGGCACCGGAGTTAGTATAGCCACGCACGTCTCGTTTGGTTTTCGTCAAATTAGAGACGGCGGAGCGCTCGAGTTCTGACTTTTCGCTTCTGATGGAAATCGGCTATGTGAGCCTTGACGGGGGGTTTCAGAGAGATCGAGTGACTAATGTCGAAATCTCATCAGAATGTCGGGTGACCGCGGAGTTATGAAATGTGCCATATATCATTGGAAAGCTGAAATCACGCTGATTCCAAATATATATTAAGTTTTCGCCTTCGAGGCCTGGTATTCGAGAAAAACGAGGTCAAAGTTTGGACCACTGACAAGTCATTACCCAAAAATATCTATATTTTCACACGTCGGTAAGCTAATGACTTTTCAGTGGTCCTAACTTTGAACTAGTTTTTTCTCGAATACCTGGCCTCGAGGGCGAAAACTTAATATATATTTGGAATCAACGTTTTCTCAATGATATAGGTCACGCCCCATATCTCCACGGAAGGCCTTCCCTAGTAAAGTGGATATCCAAAGTTGGAATTCTTGACAATCGAATCTGAAATTTCCATCTGAATATATATATTTCAGCCTCACTGTACCTAGAGAGTCATCGCTCCTTCTAGTTTTCGCTTATCATTGAGACATTTTTACGAGTTTTTCTTGAATTTTCGTTGATTTCTCGATCCTTCATCCTGATGCCTAACTTCCGTCTGATATCTTGCTTTTCCCCCCAATTTTCGCCAGTTTTCATCTTTTTTCGCTTCTGATGTATTCTTGAAAGAAATCTGGACTACCGTAATCCTGGGATTCTGAAGTTGGAGAACTCTAGAGGTACTGTAGCTTCATCGATTTCCACGATTCGTAGACAGTCCTCTAGAATCTACTCGATTCGTTGTCTTAAAGGCTCCACGAGCTAGCTCCCAGTGTCTTGATACCTCTGAATTTCCGTCTTCTCAATCTGTAGAAAGGATACGAAGATGACGTCGCGAGGTGGTTCCTGAATATATCTTCAAGATTAAGAATCCTTCAGTGTTGTATCTAGGAATTTTCTAGAAACCGTCTGCTTTCGAGCTGGAGCTCCAATACAATAGGAGAGATGACGTTATGATCAGAATCCTTCAATGTTGTATCTCGCAGGATTTTCTAGAACCGGTCTAAAACTTTTGAGCTGAAATTCAGCCGCATGACCGTTTGTCTACGTTCTCTTGTTTCTCATGAGGGATACGGTATGGGTTTTTCTTTTCTTCGAATCTTCTTTTCGAAACGAAAAAAAAACTGTGTTATCTTATCATTTCGCCCCCATCTTCGAAGAAGATTCAATCGAAATTGATGGATTTTTATTTATTAAATTTCATCTTTTTTTGAAATGTCACGTTCTCTCCTTCTGAATCCTTTCATTTCAAGCTGGAATTTTCAACATGATGTGATGTGAGATGGCTGAAAAAGTCGTGTGAATTCTCAGAAATTTCCCAGAAACAGGTGAAAATCGAGGAGAATTTATTTGATTAGCGCCCTCTGAATCACCAATTGATTTTAGAGTTTGTGGACATTTTTTGACCTTTTTAAACTGAAAATTGGAAAGAAAAAGCTACCGTAATCTTTCTTCTAGAATAATAATAATTAAAGAATATATATATATACATATATAATAACAACGACTACGTCGAGACGTTTCCAATTTCCGTTATTATGTTTTTCCCACCTGAAACAGCTATATATTCCCTCAACTATACAACTTTCTTTATTATTTTTATTATTCGATTAATTTTTCAGTTATCACTGTATATATATACACATCCACCTCTGTCTGGTACATAGCCGTCTGAAATTGTATGTTTTGATCACTGGCGAAAACCTACCAATGATCTGCTGTAATTTTCCCGTTTTCTAGACGCCCATATTACTGTTTTCAGCTTTTGGTGAAGATTGGCGGATAACAGAGACGAAATTTGGTGGATTTTTGAGCTTTTTCAAGCAGAATTCGCCATTTTTCGGGCTGAAATCGTAGTTTTTGAATAGGATAAAACGCTGAAAATGTCTGTGATTCGGTAGTCTATTCCGTCTTGCTTAATCTAATTTCTGGCTTGAATCGGTGATTATCTACTCTGAAAATGGATCAAAATCAGCTGGAATTTGATGGTTTTTTGAGATTTTTGAAGCGAAATTCGCCATTTTTCGGACTGGAATTGTAGTTTTTGAATTTAATAAAACGCTGAAAATGTCTGTGATTCGGTAGTCTATTCCGTCTTGCTTAATCTAATTTCTGGCTTAAAATCGGTGTTGAATCGGTGATTATCTACTCTGAAAATGAATAAAAATTAACAGGAATTTGATGGTTTTTTGAGCTTTTTGAAGCGAAATTCGCCATTTTTCGGGCGGAAATTGTAGTTTTCAAGTCGAATCGAAAGCTGAAAAAGGCTGGAATTCCAGATTGCTTAACCAATTTTCTGTCTTAAAATCGGTGTTGAAATTGGTGATTATATCATCTGAAAATTACAGAAAACCAGTCGAAAATCACTGTTTTTTTTTGGGATTTTTGAGCTCTTTGAAGCCAATTCCCGCATTTTTAGGCTGAAATCGTAGTTTTTGAATCAAATGAGACGCTGAAAAAGGCTGGAACTCGGTAGTTTATTCCATCATGCGTTTCCTCGTTTCTATCTGAAAATCGGTATTTATATCATCTGAAAATCACAGAAAACCTGTCGAAAATCTTTTTTTTTTGAATTTCTGAGCGGATTTCCCCATTTTTCAAGACTGAAAATTTCCGTAATTTGATACAACTTCTCTCATTTCCACATGGATTTTCCAATTTATCTGAAAATCTCGCTCAAATGTTCCCTATTTCCAGCCCCCAATACATATCGAGAATCCACGCACGCGTCGAACACACCTCCGACGACGACAATTTCGAGCAGTACTTCCTGTATGATTCCTCAGAAAACGGGACTTATATCAACGACAAGAAGTTAGAGGTGAGTTTCAGCATTTCAATATATCTGAAATTCTCATTTTGTTTGCAGAAAAATAAGAAGCACACCATATCGATCGGAGAGTCGATCAAATTCGGACATCGGAACGGTTCACAACACGTCGCTGGTGAGACTTACGATCAACCAAACGCCCAGTTCGCGTTCATCGTCGAAATGGTCTCGAATCGAGATCCACTTTTCGAGGAACTCGGAAAAATGGGCGCGACGAAGGTTAAAGTGCTCACAGAGAGTGCTGTGACGAGAGTGATGACTGGAGACACGAGAGAACCGTCACCAGTGAATGGAGGAGGTAAGAATTGGATCAGAGCGCGTTGAAGGCACGCCAGTCTCTAGAAAACTCGCCAAAGATGCGCCAGATAAACGAGAAATTCTCTGACTCCGCCCCACTTTTTCACCAAAAGACATGACAAAAGGCATAACACGTCGAAGGCACGCCAGCTCAAAAGGCAGTTTCCCACACCATCTTTCGTGGAAAGTATAGTATATACGCGCCAGACAGTCAATAGGCCCCGCCCCTTTTTGCGATTTGCCACAGTACTCCACCCCTTAGAAAACGCGCCAAAGGTGCGCCAGATCATCAAGAAATTCTCTGACTCCGCCCACTTTTTCGCTCAAATGGCAGTTTCCCACATCATCTCGTGGAAAGTATAGTATTTACGCCCCGCCCATTTTTGCGATTTGACATCACTTCTAACAGTACAGTAACCCTGGAAAACGCGCCTAAGACACGCCAGCCCAATTTCAGCCTACATCGATTCCTAGAAAGTTCGATTTCCAGGTTGCCCAGAAAATGGAATTCCCTCTTCATCGTCTGCAGCAGTTCCTCCTCTTCCTGCTCCAGTTCCTGTTCACCCCTACAACGGAATCACGATTCCGGGACAGATGCCGGTAAGGATTCAAATTCTACATCTGGAAACTCATATTCCATAATTTCAGAGCACCTCTAGAACCATCAACATCCCATTAATCCCAAAACGTGCTCCACACGACGCGCGATTCGACGACCCACTCACTTGTTACGTCCTCAATGCCAACCGATACAATCCGAAGTATACGGAAGCCGTGACAGCGCAATCGATGAGATTCCAGCTGAGACTGCCCGCGTTGCGAGCGGTGAAGGATATTCTGGGAAATTTCTTGGATGTACACGTGGCATACGAAGATATGAAGTCGAAACAGCAGAAGATTGCGGTTATTGATAACTTCTGTAAGACGAATCATCAAAAAGAGGGTATCCAAATACTGCATTGCCAAATGGACGGATTGGCGGATCTTTTGATTGAAGACGAGAAGAAAACTGATGAACTTCGAGATCTTTTAGTCAAATTGAGCACAAAACCGAAGGAGCCGATACCATCTGAAAATAGTGCATTTGAGAGGACGTATCCTCAACCGGGGCAAATCTTCCGTCCTGTGGCTATCCATCCGGAGCATAGTGAGACGGATTATGTGAACTATTTGCGATTCATCGCGATCGCAGAAGCGCAGGCGAGAGAACTCGCTAGACGGCGATCGGAGATTCGGGAATCTGAACTCAAGATGAGAATTGAGATTCCGATTTCAGATCTCATTTTGAATGGAATTGATATTGGAAGATATCGACAGTTTCCGTATCCACCGTATCCGTTATTCTGGGGAAACTACTTGTCGCCATTCCGACAGTTGGAAATGTGTCCGATTGTGGCCCCCACAGTCTCAGTTATCACTACGGCACCGAGAGCAGCGGAGCCCGCAGAGCCAGTTGCTCCTGCTGTACAAGACGTTGCTGACGTTGCTCCACCTACACCAAGACCTACGCCAAGACGAATGGATCCAGCAGAAGTTGACGAGGAGAGACACTCGGCTAGCTCTGGATCGACGACTGAAAATAGCTTCCGTCAGCGTACCGATTCAGTGGAGAGCGAAATTGTCGACGTAGTGAGCACCGATGACGATAAGACGGCGAAGGATGAAGAGCAAGAGGAGAAGGGCGGTACGGAGACGGACACGCCTACACCGTCGCCAGAAGATTCTGAAGCGAATGTGGAGGAGGATCCACGCAAGAGCTCGACACCAAGAATCGATGCGCAATCGACGTCTTCTGCAGTGGTATCCGCGTTGCCAACTCCAATGAGCTCTCCGGTGCCAAAGGTGAAGACTCAGAAGGCGTCAGCTCCAGAAGCCGCGTCTCCAGAAGTCACCGCTCCAATCCACGTGGAAACTGCAGCGCCAGCGACACCTTCTACTTCATCACCGAAGATCGCGACACCGAAGGCTCCAATGATTGCTTCCCCTGAGAAGGAACCGTCACCGGATTCAGATGAGCCATCGACGTCTTCTAAACCAGTCGATGAGAAGAAGATCAAGACGAAATCTGCAGTGCCTTCTACTTCAACGTCAATGCCTTCCACTTCAGATGCCTCAAAAACGAAGCAGAAGGAGGCGACAGGACCATCTCGTAGAATGAAGCAACTCGACGAGTCGTCGGCGGATTCTGAATCAGAAGACGATGACAAGTCGAAGCGACTGAAGAAGGTCAGAAGATCCACACGGACCGCCAAAGCGTCGTCGCCGATTCCAGCAAAACGGAAGAAGGTCGCAGATGATGATATGGATGAAGGATCGGAAGAAGTTCAGGATGAGAGCAAGGCGACGCCACGTGGAAACGGAAATGCTGTGAGACGGAAGACTCTGAAACGCGCCAACGCTGAGGAGCAGAAGCCGCCGAGACGTTCGATGAAGGAGAAAGAGAAGGTGGAGGTGGAGACCGAGGAGCCGCCGAAGAAAAAGCGTGGAAGGGTACGGCCTCAGACAATTGTGAGCAGCAGCATAAGTTAATGCATGTTGTGATTGTTGTAGACATTAGATAGTTTAGCAGTTCTTTTGGATCGTATAGACATATATAGAAAATTAATATTTACAGAAGAAGGCCGAACCAGTTGCAGTCGAAGACGAGGAGCCAGTGGATCCGGATAAGGAGAAGTGCGGAGTCGCCGGCACATTCTGTTTGTGTATCAAGTATGAGAAGCGGAAGAATCTTCAATGGGTGAGTAGAGATAGCGAAAGAGATAGAGATAGCGATAAAGGATAAAGGATAGAGGATAGAGGATAGAGATAGCGATAGAAGATAAAGGATAGACGATAGAGGATAGAGGATAGAGGATAGAGGATAGAGGATAGAGGATAGAGGATAGAGGATAGAGGATAGAGATAGAGATAGAGATAGAGATAGAGATAGAGATAGGGATAGGGATAGGGATAGGGATAGGGATAGGGATAGCGGCGTGTCACCACGAAAACTACAGTAACCCGGAATACCGTTTCGAGACCCAAAACTGCTCCAAACTCAGTCATGATTATACTATTCTGAAAGCTCTCGACTAGCTGATTCCAAATATCCAACTTTCGTGTCCTACCTTTCTCAACCCTTTCTCGATTTCCAGGTTTCCTGCTCCGACTGCAACCAATGGTTCCACGTCTGGTGCGTCCGTCTCGACAACATCTGCTACGGAGCCGACGACAAATTCGCGTGTTGCGGACCGCACGCCTCACCGGAAGCCATCGAATGCCTCCAAGGAGACGTCCATCGAAAATGGTGGGCGATGCCCGGAAAACGTCCAGTTCCACAGTCACCGGAGCCCGAATAAATTCAGTTTTATAATGCTTTATTGTTGTTTTTCTCATAATTTTTTTCTCATATCCCAGGAATAATTAGTGACACCGAGGTAGCATTTCATTTGGTATTCAATTAGTTCTCTTTGCTTTTTTTCCACAATTTTTGAGTATTTCTCCCCATTCTCATCGTTTCTAATCCATTTCCGTTCCGGGTTGTTCTCTCTTTTTTCTCTCATTTTTATTGTCTCTAATGTTGCCCCGCCCCCAAAAACCCCGTGTTGTGAATTCCCGCACCCCGCCCATTTTGTGAATCTCGTTGTTTTTGCACAATTTTTTTTCCAAAATTAAAATGATATTTCGTCCCAGTTTTTTCCCTAATTCCAAATCATTGTTTCATCATCATTTCTCCCCCAAACATCCCATTGATTCTAGTTTCAGTCCCATCGTTTTTTTTTCTCAATTCTCATCCCGATGCCAATTAATTAACCGTAATTAACCCCTGTTCTAACTATACTCATCATAACCCGCGTTTTCCCTTTTCCCCGAACTCGTATGTCCTCAAAACCAAAATTTGGTTTGGAATATATATTAACCCCGCCCACTATATTTTATCTATATTCTATTATTATTTTATATTTTTGATCGGTGATTTTCTCTCTTCCTTTGCCCTCCCTGCTGACAAATAAATTTAGATGCAATCTGTGAAAAAACGTTTATTATATATTTATTATGTACAGAATTTCAGACTTTCCGATCAAACCAAATTCGCCTCATCGATTCCCTGACTCATACAAGCGTCGAGAGTCTCGCGGAGTTGAGTCCGCCGCAGGAGGTACTCGTCGGAGATTACGGCGTACAAGGCGCTCCGTTCGCATCTGGAAGAGTAATGGATAGAATATTTGAAATCAGCAAGTTGAGAGCTTTCAGAAAAGTATAATCATGACTAGGTTCGAACAGATTTGGGTCTCGCCACGACTTATTGGGTTACTGTAGTTTTCGTGGTGAGACCCAAACTGCTTCAAACCATATCATGATTATACTTTTCTGAAAGCTCTCGACTCGCTGAATCTGACTACATCAATTTCAAAACGATTTTCCTGTAACTGACGAAAATCCAAAAATGCAAAACCTGCCGGGGTAGCTAGTTACCTAGAATTCTAGATCTAGGCCATGAAAGTTGGATATTCGGAGATAGCTCGTTGAGAGCTTTCAGAAAAGTATAATCATGGCGTGGTTTGAAGCAAATTTGAGTCTCGACACGACTTATTGGGTTACTGTAGTTTTCGTGGCGAGACCCGACTTGCTTCAAACCTAGTCATGATTATACTTTTCTGAAATCTCTCGACTCACTGAATTCAGCTATCATAATCTGATTTCTCAAAACTGTTCAAATTAAAAAAGAACTAACACATCAGCCTGCACACAACAATCTCTCAACAGAGCGCATTCCTTCCGTTTCCTTGACACCTCGAAATGGCAGTTGATTGCCTCTTTTCTCGGTTTTTTCTCTTTGAGTGTACTCGCACGACACACCCGGTCAGTTATCTGAAACTCTCTTGTCACATTTGCAATCGGAACACATTTATCCAGATAGGCGAACGCTTCTTCTCTTCGCTGATTCATCAGATAAAAGTCTTCTTCTAAAGATGTCTTGCATGTCTGCCACGTCGCATGTGAAGTGTCATCTGAGTCGAGACCGTCGAGGGAGTGGCGCTGAAAATGAGAGAAAATGATGGGTTGAAAATAATGATGTTGGAAAATCTGTTAAGACATCAGAGAAGAAACCAAAGTTTAATTATTTTTATGTGAATATGTACAGTACCGCTCATAAGTATATTAAGTTTTGGTTTTTTCAGTTGAAAAGGTCCGACTTTGAGATTGTGTCATGGTGATACTTATTGTCCCATCTAGTGGATTTTTAATTGATTATACAGATCAAAAGTAGAGCTCCATTTTTGTAGTTGACAAATTTTTTGTACGGACACTCCCTAGAGAGTTATGGTCATTTTAAGACGACAGCTCAAAAATCGCACTATTTTGAACTGAAAAGAGTCGATTTAAGGGAGTAATTACTTCGACGATATGTAAATCTCTAGAGAGTGTCCGTACAAAAAAGTTGTCAACTACAAAGATGGAATTCTGCCTTTGATTTGAATGATCCATCAAAAATCTACTTGATGGGACAATTAGTATTACCATGACACAATCTCAAAGTTGGACCTTTTCAACAGCAAAACGTAATATACTTTTGAGCTGTACTGTAGATCAAGCGACAGTAACCAATAGTGTCGGTCATAGGGTTGTTCACTTCCACTGTTTTCAGTTGAAAATAACCATAGTTGTCAAGGCCCGGCCCGGGCAAATTGGCGCGAAAGTCAAATTTTCAAATTTTTTCAAATTTTTTCGAATTTTTTGAATTTTTTCGCGAAAAAGTCTAATTTTCGACTATGATTCAGAATTAGAAGAAAGTCTGAAAAATAGTGAAAAAATGGCCACATTTTCGATAAAAAATTTAAAAAATTTCGAAAAAAAAATTAGGAAAAAAAGGGTCATTTTTTGAAGCCGGGCCTTGAAAATTTTCTACCGGCCCGGCCCGGGCCTTGACAACTATGAAAATGACTGATTTTGTGAGCTCAACAATACCAATTTTTGTTGGGGGTGTAGATCAAAAACAGGGCTAAATTTTTCTAGTTGACAACTTTTTTGTACGGGAGACCTCTAGAAAGTTATTCAGCAATCTAGCCCAAAATTGATCAAAATGAGGTACCCAGTAGTTGGTGACACGTAACTTTCTAGGGAGTGTCCGTACAAAAAAGTTGTCAACTACAAAACTGTAGATCAAATCTAGATCTTCATTTTTGTAGTTGTCGGTATTGTTGTACGAGCCCTCGCTGAAAAGTTACAGGTGCATCAATGTAAGTAGCTCTTAAATCTCACTTTTTCCACTGAAAGAGGGAGATCTGTAACTTTAGAACAAGCCCTTGTACAAAAAAGTTGTCAACTACAAAAAGAGATCTAGATTTGATCTACCAGATCTAGATTTGATCTACCAAACAAAATCCATTTTGGAGCATTTGGTTCACATAGGGCTGTTTTACACTCTCTCAAAGTTAGTGATTTTCAATTGAATATCATTTTCCGGGTGTTTCATACTGTAGCTATCGTATACCGTATTTTTGTGGTCAGACCTTCCTAATATATGACATAACTCCTTAGTTTCTAACTGAAAACCCTTACATTTGAACTCTTCGAGCAATTAACTCTCATTTGATGTGCATCCTTTTGACACTGCAGATATTTCAGACAGAGTGAAAATGGCGGCGATTCGATTATTTTGATTTTTCGTTGCTTTTTCGTAGATTTGTCGGAGAGAGGATTTTGGGAGTTTTGAGGGTGTGGACGGAGTTCTTCTTCTGGAAAATAAGCAGTTTTTTTAAAAGATTTTTACCGCCATAATCATGTTCAACTCGTTGGGAGCTTTCAGAAAAGTATAATCATGAAGGCGTTTGAAGCAAGTTGGGTCTCGCCACGAAAACTACAGTAATCCAACTCGGGTTACTGTAGTTTTCGTGGCGGGACCTAAGTTGCTCCAAGCCATGTCATGATTATACTTTTCTGGAAGCTCTCAACTAGCAGTTTCCGAATATTTAACTTTCATAACCTAGTTTTTGAATTCTAGACCACAAGCAAAGTTTTTGGGTCCAAATTTTCAGATAGTTAAGGACAAATAGTTTTAAAATTGTACTAGTCAGATTGAGCTCAACGAGAGCATTCAGAAAAGTATAATCATGACTAGATTTGGAGCAAGTTGGGTCTCGCCACGACAACTACAGTAGCCCTAGTTGGATTACTGTAGTTTTCCTGTCGAGACCCAATTTGATCCAAACCAAGTCATGATTATACTTTTCTGAAAGCTCTCAACTTGCTGATCCCAAATATTTTATCCATTTTACCATGCTGTGCACACTCCGCCATTTTGATCTCCACCTCCTCCTTCAACCCGCTCAATGTCCGCCCATTCTCGCTGTACATTGTTTGTTGTTCGCATCTGAAATTTACTTTCTGATTTTCTGCAATTTTTTGATTTTCCTTACCGAACAGCCGGCTCACAACACCGTCTCAACGCATCACATCGATTCTGTGCTCGTGCGATTCGAAGTGGACAGTCTCCATTGGTATCCGGACGGTTGAAGAGGTAACTGGCACAGAATCGGTTCTAAAATTACATTTTAGAGTTAAATAAGTGTCAAAATCAAGATTTTCAGAGTTTTTTACGACAAAAGGTTTTTTTTCGAGAAAAAAACCAGATTTTTGAAAAAGTCCGCAATTTGTCGTAAGATCTAATGCATTCAGTGTTTGCACTCAATTCAAAGTACAGTAACCTATTAGTATTGATTGAGAAACACTTTCCAATAAATATTTTTCAATGAGACGAGATTACTGTAGTTTCGTTTCTGTGCAAACACCGGATTCTCAAAATACACCAGATCTTACGACAAATTGCAGAATTTTTAAAAATCAACGAATATTCAGACGGAAAAAAGCTAGACAGGAGTAAAAACACCTGAAAATTCCGAATTTTTATGTTTTAAACCCTAAAAACTATTAGATTCCCCTGAAAATCTCACCTTATCCTTACTCGTTATATACGACTGATTTCTCTCCTTCATCTCTGCTTCTATACAATTTTTCGACTCAATTTTTATCATTTCTTCGTATTTTCCAATTCCATCAAAGTCATTTTTCATTTTTTGCGCACATTTTTTATCCCATTTCCGATGTTTTTGGTCGCACATCTGGGTTAGTTGAGATTTCTCTTCGAGGCATTCTTGGTAGGAGTCACAGACGAAACGGAGCTCCAGAGGCTGAAAAAATAGGAGTTGGGAATTGAAATTTATATATTTCAAAAGCTGAAATAATAAGGATTCTGAATCTGTTTTCAAATTTAAAAACGGATAAAAATGAACCGAGTTACAACAAAATGTTTGTAGGGATTACTGGAACCAAGAATAGAAACATTCATAACTCAGTGTATTATGTCATTTTTAAAATTTTGAAAACAGATTCTGAATCCTCACAACTTTTTCTTTCTAACCATCTTCATTTCAATTCTAAAATAACTCACCCTACTACAGTAACCCACAGTAACCAATGACAAAAAGAAAACCGTAGTCACCCTCATGATCATCAGGAAGGAATGGCAGAAATGGAGTGAAACAAAGATATACTATCATCATTCTAGCCGCCCGTTATCATTTAAACGGCTATTCCATTCCATCTATTGTTCTATTGTGTCCATAAAAACAGAGAAAGAGAGAGAGAACCGGTTTAGCGAAATGATGGACACCTGTGATGGGTGTGACCCTTTGTGAACTTTCTGGAATTCCAGAAGATTTTAAACAAGGGTATTGGGGGGATTCAATTCAAAATCGATTCAAAATGTTGGGAAAAAGAGAAACGACCTACTTTGAGAACGTGTTACAATGCCAATAATTTCCACATGAGCTCTATTGTTAGACAGGTCTGTAGCAGAGTTGTCCGGAATCCGGATTCCGTATTCCGAAATTCCGACTTCCGGGCATTTTTTCCATTCCTACTTCCGACTTCCGACTTCCGGATAACAAAAATCACTTCCGACTTCCGACTTCCGGATAAGGAATTTTACTTCCGACTTCCGTCATTCCATAACTGTGGAATTTTCGAAAAGTGCATTTTGCAAAAATACATGGAAAAATGGTCTAAAAGGACAGAAAATAGGCTTTTCCTCAGCCAAAAACTAACTTTTCCACTGATTTTCGCGAATTTCATGATTTTTCTCTTGGAGTTTTTGAAAGTTTGAGAAAAAATCTAATTCCGACTTCCGACTTCCGACTTCCAACTTCCGACTTCCGGGCGTTTTTTCACTTCCGACTTCCGACTTCCGACTTCCGGTTAAGAAAACTTCACTTCCATGCAACTCTGGTCTGAAGCAGAGTTGTCCGGAATCCGGATTCCGTATTCCGAAATTCCGGGTTTTTTCGGCATTCCGGTTCCGGTTCCGGATTTCGGTTTTTTGAGTCTCCTTTTTCCGGAATTCAGAAGTAGAAATTTTAAAAATTGTTTGAGTTTAAAAGACAACTAAAGTACTTCTTTTTCGGTTTTGATCCTCAAAAGTAGTTTTAAACTTTGTTTATCATTAAAAACACTCGAAAAAAAGACTTGGCCTTGCAAATTTATCGAATCATTCCGAATTCCGGATTCCGAAATTCCGGAGTTCCGGGTTTTTTCGTCATTCCGGTTCCGGATTCCGGATTTCGAGAATTTGATTCCGGTTCCGGATTCCGTATTCCGGAAAATGTAAAATCTCATTTCGGTTCAGGTCAAAAGCAGGTCTTTACTTTTGTAGTTTTTATATGAGACCTCGCAAAAAATTTACAGGTCTATCAATTTATACAGCTTCGAAATTCCGAATTTTTTTAATTGAACATTTTTGAACAAACAACATTCACGTGCATGAAGATGAGAATTTCTATTGAAAAGTGCTGGAAAACTACACGACAGTGAGATTTTTGGCACTTTGAGGTCTCATAACTCGTTTCAGGCTCATTTTAGGATTGAACTCTAAAACGATTTCCTCTTTTCCCTGGCTTTCTGAACCAATTAAAAGGGGGCTGCGGTATTCCAAAAATGAAGATTTTTTGATATCGATCGACTCAGAATTTTGTATAAAAGAGAAAAGTCTCTTAGAGCGAGGTCCGAAAATTCGTCTGAATGAGGCCTCAAAGTGTCAAAAAAGGCCCCTCGCCGTGAAGATTTGCTTTATTTTCAAAGTAAAATTCTCTCGCCGTGAACATGAAAAAATTTAGAAATATAAAGCAAATCTTCACGGCGACAGGCCCTTTTTTGACACTTTGAGGTCTCATAACTCGTTTCAGACGAATTTTCGGACCTGGCTCCAAGAGACTTTTCTTTTTTCTACAAAATTCTGAGTCGATTCATATTTTAAAAAAAACTGGATTAATGGAGTACCACAGTCCCCCTTTAAGCATGGTATGCGGTTCCTGAAATTCTAACAAAAAGAAAGAACAATAACACTATTAAAAACGCTTTTATCGGCATGGTTGATTTGTATAAATTTTGGTATAAATGATAATTTGAAGTATTCGTTTAACAATTTCCTTTTGTGCTTATTCTTCTTCATCTTCTTCTATTTTCAACTCGTTTCCACGCGTTCTTTGCGATAATCAACTGAATCACTTGCTAGAAGAGTTTTGGTTTTCATCTCGATCTGAAATTAATTCCAAAGTGTTATGTGACTCCTGGTACATCTGGAAGACTAACTTACTTCTCATCGACATTATCTTCCTAATCCACTGAGATGATCACCATTCAAGAAGGGGAGTTGGAAAAGATTACAAACTGATTGTGACGACGATTATTCTCTAATTTATATGGGAAATAATTAGAGCAAGGGAGGTCAGGTCAATGGAAAATGAGGATAAGGGAATCACGTTTTTAATGATTTTTCCCTGAGACATTTTGAAACGAAATGTGAAAAATTATTGAAAAATGAAGCATTTTCTGTTCAATTTAAAGCATACTAGCAACGGGCCGGGCCGCGCCGTGACGAGAATTTCCAAGGCCCGGCCCGGCTGAAAAATTTGAACTGAAATTTTGAACGAAAATTTGAGTTTTTTGAATTTTTTTCCAAAAATGTCGAATTTTTGACTATACTTCAGGATTCAATCAAAAGATATTATCGAAATAAAAAAGTTCCGACATTTTTTACCGACGCGTGTTTGCGGACTTAGTGGAAAATTATTAAATTTAGCACTAAGGCCGCAAACACGCGTCGGTAAAAAATGTCGGAACTTTTTTATTTCGATAATAGTTATACATCAAAAAATTGAAATTTTTAATGTAAAATTTCAAAAATATTGGTAAAAAATAGGTACCTTTTTTTGAAGCCGGGCCTTGAAAATTCTCTACCGGGCCGTAAATTTGCAAGTATGATTTAAAGTGGATTTTTAGTGATTTTTCTCTGCCAAGTTTCGAAATGTCATGGATTTGAAATTATTAGTGTCAAAATGACAAGGTTACCAAGCGTCTCAGTTTCGAAGCTTCCTGGAGCATGGAATTCCGACTTCCGAGTTCCGGATAAGGAATTTGACTTCCGACTTCCGTCATTCCAAAACTGCGGAATTTAGAAAGAGTATTATCGGAATAAAAAAATTCCGACATTTTTTACCGACGCGCAAAAGTCCCGCCTCTGATCTCCGGGAACGCCCACTTATCATCTTGCAATTTCAGGGCACGGTTTCAGTTCTATTTACACTGATTTCGCGGGCAAAGTTTTAAAAAGTATTACTTTTTTAATTAAATTTGATCTATTTTCCTTGAAATTTGTTTTTTTCTGTCAAATTTTATGTCGGAACCTTTTTATTCCGATAATACATTTACCAGAAATACATGGAAAAATAATCTAAATTGACACTAAACAGTAAAAAATCATGGAAAATGAGACATTTTCTGTCCTGTTTTCATCATATTTTGTCGCCTCGGTTTCAAAAAGTCCTGAAGCGAGATTTCCCTCCATATGCTACTTTCAATGCCAAGCGTCCTCTCTCCTTTTCTTTCCATACTCGAATAAGAGACGACAGTCTTCTGGGGGGAAGGACAGGTGCATTTTCTAATCCTATTGTCCTTCTCTGTGGGAAGGAAATATGAAGTTTGAAATGAGAAATCAGGAGGTGAACAACGCATACAGTAGCGAGCATAAGTGAGTATACCTCCATACTTTCATATGTATCTCAGCTGAAACAAGTCCATACTGTACTTGTCTATTGTGTAAGTACATTTATCTTTTGACTTCAGAAGAGTAGACAACATGGAGGGATTTCTTGGCGAGTGGTGAGAGATTTCGGAATTTTCTGATTCAAGACAATTAATTATCATAATTGAGCTAAATTAAATTTTTGAATACACGATTGTTTTTCAAGTTGATTCCTTGCAACTAATAGTTTCTGTTACTGTGATTAGAATTACAATTGAAGTGCGCTATTTTTTTTAGGTGTTTTTAACTGTCCTCAGTGTAACTCTCAAAAACTTAAAAAAAAACATTTACTTAGAGCCAGTTAAACTGAAAAAAAAACGAGTAAGGTGTTCACAAATAAAAAATCAATAACCAGACGAAGCAGTCGTTGTTGTCTTCTTGGTTTTCTTGTCTTTCTTGGCTTTCTTTCCAGTTTTTGACTTCATGGTTTTAGTTCTAGTCGTTCCCGTGGTTGTGCCTTTTTTAGTAGTTCCTGACGCAGCGACAGTTTGTATTGTATCCTTCGAATTTCTTGACTTGTTTCTTTTTCGGCAGCAATAAAACAAAATAATTCCAATAACGAAGATAACAGAAGTAATAATAACTACTCCGATGATCAACGGGATGTTACTCGCACTGGTAGAGAGGTTGGGGGTGGTGGTGATGGTGGTAGATGGAGTCGTAGTCGTTGTGGTAGTTGTAGTTGTAGTTGTAGTAGTGCTGGTAGTCAACCATCTACACACAGCTGCTGAAACACAATTTTTCTTGCAAATTTTTACGAAGAAACAACTCACATCCAACATCCATCTTGGTGCAATACAGCTCAACACCCTCAGGAATCAACGTGTCGCAATTAGTTCTTTTAAATTCCGCACACTTATCGACAAGAAAAGAAGTGGCATCGACACAATAATTGCACCCTTGAAAATAAGGTTTTTTTGGGAATTCTTAAAACTGTTTTCATCCTGAGTAAACTTTAAAGCTTCTGACTTACATCCTTCTTTACAGCACTTATGGATAAAATCAGCACTGAAAATTTTGCACGTACATACATATTTCAGTTCAGAGAAATGCTTACATTGTTCCACTGTTTCGAAAAAAATCCTCAATACTGACACCCCCCATCGTACCCAACTCTTGTAGAAAAGCCTTCAGCTGTTATTGCACTTTATTTCAAGACAAACTAATTTAAAACTGGTATTCTTCGCTCTTTTATGCGTTTTATAAAGATTACTAGACTAGGAAGGTGCCGTCATAGGTCGGTGGGTTACCAAGAGGTGTTAAACAAAGGTTAAGGGCCAAGCTGTCAGGTTTTAAAAATGAAAGTTGTAAAAATTAGTTACAGTTAACTTTACCTGAAAAGCTTGAAATTTTAATTTTATAGGCCAGCAGCACCCATAGAGATTGATTTTTTTTTTCATTTTTTGGGTCACAAAACTATAACATCAGCCTATTTCGTTTTTTGTCCAATTGACCGGTAGTCAAATGTGTACTTTTAAAATAGACCGGCAGTCCAGTGTTGGTTACTATACATAAACGCTCAAATATTTATTTTCAGACTGTTCAAACCAACCTACGACATGCAACGCAACTCTCTCATCCTGGCAATATTATAAATTCACAACACTGCGCCGCATGGCTTTTGGCGCCTCTTATTTGTTCAAAATGGTCTCGAAGCGAAAAACATTATTTGCATTTATTTTTAGACCTGCAAAGCTCGAAAATGCGGTATTTGATCTTTTTCAACTACGAGACCATTCCGCGAAATTTCTAATAAATTAGATGCGCCTTTAAAGCCATGCGGCGCAGTGTTGTGAATTTATAATAATGTCATTTTTTTTTTGTAATTTTCTGAACACCGTCAATGTTGCTCGTCATCGAGTGTTTGTGATCCAATAATATTGATTCTGAAGTTTTTACCATACTTGTCAACCGGGCCGAGCCGGGCCGACGGTTTTTCTTGGATAACTTTTTTCAAAAAAATCGTACCAAGTTGGTTGATAGCTCAAAAGATAGGTATTTTGAATTGTCATCCATGAAATATAAAATCAATTTCCCAAAAAAATCTCCCGAGTTACAATCGCTCTCGGCCTGGTTCGGCCGAAGGCTGTATTGGCTTGTCTGTTTATTTTGGGAAATTGATTTTACAGTAGCGATCATAGGTGAGTACACCTGCATACTTTCATATGTATCTCAGCTGAAATAAGTCCGTTTTGCATAAACTTTTTTTTCAAAGATAGCCGAAACATTCAGCAATACGAAAATCAGTTTTTTGAAATAGTTCCAATTCTGATTTTTTTTTGATAATCGATTTTTCCTGATCTTGATGTCAAAATCCGAAAAAAAACTTCTTTTTTTTGTATTGGACCCTATGATTTTTGAGTCCATTGAGTGTTAGAATGCTTCTGTGAATCTTCATCATCGTGCTACAGCTCCAGAAGTCCAAAATGGTATACTCGGCTAAATCGTCATAACTCATCGAAAAATGGTTCAAATAGATTGAAAATTGGGGGAAAAATGCGTATAAAGTTTATCAACAATCTCATATTTAAAAATAATAACTTTGAGAAAAATTTTGGTTCCAACATTTGCCCAACTTTACATGTTTTTGATTAGAAAATAGTAACAATTTGCGAGTTTGAGTTGAATTTTACATGAAACATCAAATTTAAATTTTCATTAATTGTTAAGTTTTTTTGGACTTCTGGAGCTGTAGCACGATGATGAAGATTTACAGAAGCATTCTAACATTATATTTTGTTTTTATGAACGTTGCTTAACATTTTTAACTCAAAAAATCATAGAGTCCAGTTCAAAAATAAATTGTTTTTTCGGATTTGGAAATCAAGATCAGGAAAAATCGATCATCTTAAAAATCAGCTTATCACTTGAAACAAAACATTTATGTAAATTTTACTGGATACTTCAGCTATCTTTGAAAAAAAAGTTTATGCAAAACGGACTTATTTCAGCTGAGATACATATGAAAGTATGCAGGTGTACTCACCTATGATCGCTACTGTAGGTGATTTTTAGTCTGGAAATTCAGAAATTTTTAGCTCGAAACTTTTTTTGAGCAGTTTCAGGTCGAAAACTATTCCGCAGAAATGTCTTTCCTCTGACACTTTCTCATGATATAGAAGGTCAACCCTCTCATTTATCATGTATCAAATATCATGTATCAAACCACCTCTTCGTATCTATTTTTGTTCAAAGAGTTCCCAAAACGAGAGGATTGCTCGGTGATGGAGTGAAAGGGACAACTGACTGTATTCCACCCATCTAACCTCTCTTGGTCAGGGGGTGTGGTCTAGTTATTGCGCCCGAGAAAATTTTCCAGATTTACTTTCGACTTCCGACTTCCGACTTCCGTTTTAGAAAAAAATCACTTCCGCGCAACTCTGCTGTGTATGTAATTGCGCTCTATTGAACTAAAGGAGGCGTGTCTCTGAAATTGAACACAACAAAACAATTATTCCAACAAAAATGTTTTTATCGGTGTGGTTGATTTGTATAAATTTTGGTATAAATGATATTGTAGAATTTTTCTTTCGACTACTTCACTCCATTACTTCTGGAAACTTCTGGATCCACGCGTCCATTGCGATAATCAATTGAATCTCTTGCTAACTTGTCTCTCGGTTTTTATTAGATCTGGAATTCAGAGGTGTTAGATGAATTCTGGAACTTCTAGAAGGGGATAACTCACTTTTAATCAGTTTTTCTCGCATGAATTCATTGAGAAGATTCTGATGACATCGTCATTGAGAAGACTGATTCTTGAATAGTTGAAGTCGTTAGGAAACTGATTGTGACGACGATTATTCTCCAATTTATATGGGAAATAATTAGAGCAACGGGGGAGGGGTCAATGGGTAATGAGAACGAGGGAATCACGTTTTTAATGATTTTTTTGAAGAAAAAGTGAGAATTGACGAGTTCACGTGTTAATTTTTTTCAATGGAAATGATTAGCTCAAAAATATTGAAATTTTGTTCACACAGTAATATTCAGCTCACCGAGAGCTTCTAGAAAAGTATAATCATGACTAGGTTTGGAGCGATTTGAGTCCCACCACGAAAACTACAGTAACCCCGAGTTTCGTGGTGAGACCCAATTTCTTACAAACCACATCTTGATTATACTTTTCTGGAAGTTCTCTATTCGCTAATTCCGAAAATGAAGGCTATTCGTGTAGTGTAGCGGAACTGACAAAATTATGGGCTCAAATCTACAAGACAAGCCACTAATTCCATGAATTTTGTGACAAGACCAACACAATCGGCACCATTAAATTCACCTCGTCGAGAGTTTTCAGAAAAGTATAATCATGACTAGGTTTGGAGCAAGTTGGGTCTCGACGCGAAAACTACAGTAACCCCGAATTTCGCGGCGAGACCCAACTTTGTTCAAACCTAGTCATTATTATACTTTTCTGGAAGCTCTCAACTCGCTAAATTCGAATATTCAGGTTATTTGAGAATTTAACCAAAAATTGAACCTCTGACAAGATCACAACTTAAACTTCGCTTGATGAGGCTCTAGCTCTGTGAATTTTGTGACAAGACCGACATTAAAGCTGCCATTGAAATCAGCTCGTTGAGAGCTTTCAGAAAAGTATAATCACGACCAGGTTTGAAGCAATTTGGGTCCCACCACGAAAACTACAGTAGCCCGAAAATTTTGAGATTTCGTGCCAAGACCCAACTTTCTTCAAACCTAGCCATGATTATACTTTTCTCAAAGCTCTTTTCAAGCTAAATCTGATTCTCTTATCCATTTTACCGTGCCGTCCACCATATTAATATGAAAACGCTTTATTCGATGTACTATAAAATTGGGGAAGAAAGGGGGAAAGAGAATCCATCACAGATGCCATCAGGAGGGGGAGAAAAATACATATTATTATTACATGAAACGGAGAAAGGGAGAATTCATTTCATACATATTTCTGTTTAAAATTTGGTCAGTATGGGGGAAAAAGATGAGAATTGATTGGAAGGGGAATGAGAGATACCCTGTTTCGAGACAAAATATTAAAACTTTTTTCTTTTTTTGTGTGCCTGGGGGGAAGCATTAACATATATATTATACGAATATTATACTCAATGATATCAATAATTAGAGGGAAAATTGGTTTAAAAAAATCGAATCTGTGACTGACTGGTGGTTCAGAAATGGTACCCTGGACATGGCTGAAACTACATAACAACGAGAAAATGAGGTAAAATGTGTGGGATGATCACCGATTGGAAGGAAAGAAAGAGAAGAAAAAAACAAACAAATGGGCTAAAAAAAGGGGGCGTGGCCTAATCCGAATCGCCGTCTTCTGAATAAGCGTAGTTGGCGTCGTGACGTTTCATCAGTGGAGACGCTCCTTCGCCACGTCGATGCAACTTCTGACTCGGGTAGCCACGTTGCTGATGGTGGTGAGGGGGTTGGGGACGACCGGCGCCTGATGAACCTGCAAAATACAAGGATTTGAGGAAAAAATATTGGAAAATCGTTCAAGTAACGGCAAATTCGGATTCAGCTCGTTTCCAGCTTTCAGAAAAGTATAATCATGACTAGGTTTGAAGCAAGTTGGGTCTCGGCACGAAATCTTCAAATTTTCGGGTTACTGTAGTTTTCGTGGTGGGACCCAGCTTAGCTCAAATTTGATTATACTTTTCTGAAAGCTGGAAACGAGCTGAATTCAAATATAATATAAGAAACTGATTCGAAACATTTTTGCAAAAAATGATCATATTATCTAAACATATTTTCCAAGTTCGCAAAAACTATTCTACTGAATTTCCACGACGAATCTGAATTCAGCTCGATTTCAGCTTTCAGAAAAGTATAATCATGCCCCAGTTTGTAACAATTTGGGTCTCGACACGAAAACAACAGTAACCCGAGTTGGATTACTGTAGTTTTTGTGGTGAGACCCAACTTACTTCAAACCTAGTCATGATTATACTTTTCTGGAAGCTGAAAACGAGCTGAATCTGACTGTGACATCCAAACTTCGAAATCTAGGGTCTCGACGCTTTTTCAGAGCTTTCAATGTCCCCAGTGCCGAAAATTCCCGACTCCCCAACTAACCACTATGAGATCCAGCTCGATTTCCATGATGCTGTTGCTGGAGGATCGAGTGGGCGGGACTAGCCAACGACCACGATTGGAGACGGCTTCGAATCTCGGAGAACGACGGTCGCCTCTCGATATTCTCGTGCCAACACTCAACCATTAGACTATAAATATTCGTCGGACAGTTATGAGGACATTCCAATAAATGTCGATTCGCAATCAATTCGATGACTTGTTGATTCGATGCACCTTCATACGGTTGACGTCCGAATGACCAGATCTCCCAAAGGGTCACTCCGAATGACCAGACATCTGATGCCTCACTGAATCGCCCTTGTTCAATTGCCTCTTTTGACATCCAACGGACTGGCATCCACGAGCGGTGAATCATCTGGAAATTTCGTGATTTGAGAGGGCGAAAACTAGTTTTTACTCATTCAAAACTGATTTTAATCAGCATTTTTCGTTAAAAAAGGTTATTTTCAGTTTTTGATTAGAAACATCCAAAAATTCTGTTTTTTCACTTCAAAATCAAAAATCCTGCAATTTGTCGTAAGATCTGATGCATTCGGTGTTTGCACAGAAACCGAAGTACAGTAAATCGAGAATTCCGTTTTAACACAATTTGGTTTACTGTACTTTTATTTTCACGTCTTGATGCATTGTATTATACGTAAAATTGCAGAATTTTTTGAAAATCTTTATTTTTCTGTGCATACACTAAAACCCGATGCACCATATCTTACGACAATCTGGAGAAAACTTCAAATTCTTGCAAAAAACGTCTCAAAATTGGAAAAATGACCTTTCTTTTAAATTTCATATGTTCAAGGTTACACTCATCCTGTTTTTGTGCAAACACTAAAACCCGATGCACCATATCTTACGAAAAAATGCAGAATTTTTTGAAAATCTCTATTTTTGGAAACAAATGGAGGGAAATGATTGAAAAACTATAAAACGACTCTCAATTTTCAAGATTCTTTCTTTAAATATTTCCAATGATTAAACCTTCATTTTCCGTGCAACACAACTTCGATGCACCATATCTTACGACAATGTGCAGAAAACTCTAAATTCTTGCTAAAAACGGCTTGAAACAGGTAAAGTAATCGACTTTTTTTCCGTTTTTGTGCAAATACAGTACCCGATGCACCATATCTTACGAAAAATTGCAGAATTTTTTGAAAATCTCTATTTTTGGAAACAAATGGAGGAAAATTTGAGTGGAAAACTCTTAATTTTCCGAATTCAGACATTTCCGGTTACTGTACCTCCATTTTCTGTGCAAACATAACCTCAATGCATCATATCATACGACAATATGCAGAAAATTTAAAATTCTTATTAAAAACTGCTTTAAACATTTAAAATAATCGAGTTTTTTTCCCGTTTTTGTGCAAACCCGATGCACCATATCTTACGAAAAAGTGCAGAATTTCCAGTTTCTCACCTTATAATAATCACTTCCATAGCTAGTCCGCATCAATCCAAAGTCTGCAATTTTGATCGTCCTCGTATCCCCAACCAAACAATTTCTCGTCGCCAAATCTCGATGAACAAACGACATCGACGCCAGATATTCCATTCCAAGTGCAATCTGCGTGGCAATGTACAAGAATTCCGCATTCGCCTCGTTGATTCCGCCCATATCGTGATCCGCTGGTGGCACACGGACTTTCAGCAACTCGTGAAGATCTCCATGTACCATATACTCAAATACAGCTAGTAATTGGTTATCAATATAGCAGACGCCGAGAAGCTTAATCACATTCGGATGGTCAAACGTGGCAACCGTACGAATCTCTTGTTCCAGCTGGGCTCTATCGGCGTTCGTCGCGTCTTGTTTACACTTTTTGACAGCGACGGCAAGCGGTTCCGGCGCGTAGATTCCAGATGTATAGATTCCAGAGTGCACTACACCGAACTGTCCCTCTCCAATCTTTTCACGAACACTCAATTGACTCGGAGTGATTTCGAAAACTTTATACGAATTCTCATCGATCGGCTCCTGGGAAGGGAATCGTCGTGCTTGTTGAAGGTGTTGTCCTCCTCCTAAATCCATTGGGTACGGTGGCGGTCCAAAATTGTGAGAAGTGGGAAGAAGTGACGTCATCTCAACGGGCGGTCCTCTTCCCATAATTGGGGTACTTGTTCCATTAAGTTTCCGGTAATAAGCTGAATTGGCGGCACTATTGATAACAGACGACGGGGCATTGGAGCAATGAGTATTCTGATGACGTGACTTCTGCGACTTCTTCTTCGCTCGACAACAGCAAGCACAGCAGAAGAGAAACAGAAGAATCAGGGAGAACAAGACTCCGCCCCCTACTAGCGCCACTTGAGACGTGGGATCCAACGAATCCCAGAGAGCAGTAACGGACTCGCCGACGCCTCCTTTCGTCGATCCCTCCACTTTTTTATTGTTGTTGGCATCGTTCAAATGGGGATACATATCACCCGGACATTGTGGCACATCACAGTACTCCTCTTGACCCATTGGCTTCGTATAACACCACGGGCGGCTCTTTTTGCCACCTGGATTCCTACAGTAGTTCTTGGCGTTTTGGAGTTCGGGGAAGCGATGAACGTTGAAGTCGCGCGACGTCGAGTCGATCCATTGAGCGCATTGTTTGCCGGAAGAGGACTGGGCGACGGTTCCCTCGTATTGAGTTCCACTGTTCACGTAGCACCAATGAGTGAGATGGCCACGTGGAATTTCGGGCACCAGGGGGTTCTGGAAAAGAGCAATTTATAGATCGGAAATTCACAATTTTTCAGACAAAAACCGGGGTAACTCGGTTCATTTTTGATAGAAATATTCTGAATACAGATTCAGAATCCTCATGACGTTAGCTTTTCAAAAATAAGGGATTTGCGGCTCAAACAGGAGCTAAAGATGGTTTTGGAGGCTGGTAGTGTTCTAAAACAGAGAGAGATTATCTCATGTCGATAATTCGACCGAAAGCGGAAATTCTTGGCGGAAAGATTCAGAATCCCATCTTGAAGATGTCAAATCTCATCAAACCACTACTGGATGGTCTGGGGGACCTTTTTTGTTTTTTTTTTTTAATTCTAAAGATCCTGCAGTAACACCAAAGCGATTTGGCTCCAGAAATTTGCATAAAACTAGAAATCCACCTGAAAATTTCTATTTTCGTCGACTAAAATTGCTGAAAATCTACGAAAATTGACAAAATTAAGACTGAAAATCTAGAAGAGCTATGTGATGACTTTTCTGGGTTCAGAAACAGTTATAATTAATACAATTTTTGTCTACAGATTCAGAAGGCCAGTCAGATGACGTGTTGAGATATTCAGAATCTACCGTCAACTCAAATGGCGGAACTCGGATCCCGAACTCCTTCAAAGTTGGTGAAATGCTTTTTTTTAAACCTTCAAACTCACATTCTGTTGCATAGCAGTACTGACAACAGGAATACAATTGGACGTTGTCGATAGACGAGAACACAATGGAAACAGTGCTTTCGGCGTGTCACCAACCAATTCGTGTTGGGCGGCAAGTGCCAATTCTGTTGGACATTCGTCATTCTGCAAGAGGGATAATGGATGTGGGCGGGAATATGGAGAGAGTAAACGGGTAGATCAAATTGCTCAAATTAATTTTTATGGGTCTGGGATACTGTATTTGAATGGAAGATTTTGAAATGAGCGGGAAATGTGCTCAGGTGTCGAAAATTCACATTCAGACTCAGATTATTTAGGAAAAATGAATAAATTTTGACAAATTTTTTGCTTCAAGTTCAAAAATTCTGCAACTTATCGTAAGATATTGTGTACCGACTGATGCAGGGATGTGCCTTCGGAGGCGCTTTGGGCGCTGAGAAAATCAAAAGTGTGCGAAAACGCGAAGAGAGAGAGTGTGTGAAATCGAGAGACGATATCTGGCGAGGGGGACTAGTTTCCGCTTCGGCCACGGCAAAAATGCGAATATTGCTCATGCTTAATCTCAAGCGACCAATCAGCGTTCAACGAGAGACTCCGCCCCTTTCAATCAGCCAATCAGCGCGAGATTGGCTAGATATCGTCTCTCATTTTTACACACTCTCTCTTTTCGCATTTTCGAGTTTTTTCATCACACTTTGAAGAAATGCGAGGCGCTCAACGCCACCCAGGCACATACCTGGACTGATGCTTGCACAGAAGGGAAGCTACAGTTACCCAAGATCCGCCATTTCGGAAGGTCCGGGGTTACTGTAGTTTCAAATCTGTGCAATCACCAATGGATACACCGAATCTTACGATAAATTGCAGATTTTTTACATTAGGTGTAAAAATGGGTTGGGAAATTGATATTTTCGATGAAAACCCGTTCAAAAACTGTTTTGGACGCAAAATTTATATTAAAAAGAAAGAAAAATCTTATTTTTTCGAAATTATTTAGTCCGAAACTGCTGAAAAAGCGGGGAAAAAGAAAAAAACGAAAATCCCAATTTCAGGATTACTGTACTTCCGATTTTGTGCAAACACCAATTGACGGATTTTACGATAAATTGCAGAAATTTCAATTTTTTCGAAATAGCGGTGAAATTATGTTAAAAATTTGATTTTTCATGTCAAAATAGTCCCAAAAACACCCTAAAAACTTCTATAAACCGTACCTGAATGACATCACAATCGTGTCGACAAATCGAGACAATTTGATTGTTAGTATCCGATTCACAAACTTTATACATATGATGACAAGCGACCGCCTGTGACAACTGTCGACATTTCTGCGATATCGTCGGCGCTCCATTGATAAAAAGCATCGCGGCGCGAAGATTTCGATCGATATCGTACATTTCTTCGCGCGATTCATTAGTCATCATTACAAACTTGTTTGACAAGTACTGTCGACACGCTTCTCCTCGATATTGTACACAGTCACCGACTCGGTATTTGATACCATCGAGCCATCGCTCGGAGACGGCGACTGGTGCAAAGTTGGCTCCGGCGGCGCCATCAGGGACACGGTAGAGGTCTGCTTCCTCTTCATCTGGGAGACGGCCACGATCCATTAGCTGGAAATTTCAATTTTCGGAACATTTATGAGGTTTTTGCTTAAAAATCCCGTCTAAACTTTGTTTCACATTTGTTTAATCAAAAAATCAGACTCTTTAGTCCGTAATTATAGCAATTTTCAGACGCTTTTTTTTACGACTTTCGACAATTTTACAGAAAATTACTTGGGAAAAATTTACTTTGAAATCAACTATTAACCTGGAATCCAAATTTTGACACCTTTACATAGAATTAAAGCTACAGTAACCCAAGATCCGCCCTTTTGGAAGTTCGGGGGCTACTGTAGTTTCAAATCCGTGCACTTACCAACCGATACACCGAATCGCACGATAAATTTCAGATTTTTGAAAGTTTGGGGTGAAAATGGGTTAGGAATTAAAATTTTTGCTGAAAATCCAAATTTCGACAACTTTTTCGCTTCAAACTCAAAAATTCTGCAACTTGTCGTAAGATTTGATGTATCGACTGATGTTTAGAAGGGAAGCTACAGTAACCCAAATTCCGCACTTTCAGAATGTCCGGGGTTACTGTAGTTCCAAATCCGTGCAAACACAAATCGATACATCGAATCGCACGATAAATTGCAGATTTTTTGAATTTGATGTGAAAAAGAGTTGGGAATTAGAATTTTTCAATGAAAACATCTTTTCCCAGTAATAAACCTTGAAAACCTGGAAAAAAGCTAGCTGAAAACCAGCTGATTTCGAAAATACGATTAGTCTACGAAATCTGTGCCGTTTCAGCTTTCAGGCTATTTTTGACATTTCAAGAATTCCAGATCGTCTCAAAAATTTCCAAAGAAAAGTAAAAAAAAAAAGAAAAACCTCGTAATCCTCGTACTCGTCGAATGCAATATGTTTAGTCGAGTGATGCGATGATCCACCTTTCTGTTGCTTTGACAATTTCACCGCATCCGGCACGTTGTTCACCTGAGAATGAGACATCAGGATATATATATATATTTCGATTCGGACGAGTTTCGGTTGAGATCAAAAAAGTCTCTTTTCTTTTGATGAGGTGCCGCTTCGAGGGGGAATGATAAAGTGATTGTAGTGATAGCAGAGCAGAGAAATTGATAGAGAAGAGAAAAAGAGCAAGGGTGTAAATATGAGGGGTCAATTGGGAAGACGAAGAGGTTATGCGTGGGAATCAGTGTGTAAAACGTAGTATGCAAATGAATGTATTCAAACTGATAAGAGAACAGTTTAGTATTCATAGTTTTATGTTTAAAGAAAGGAGGTCAAAAGATGGACTTTCAGACAAAAAATCGTTTGATTCTTTTAATTTCGGAGGGAATCTAGAAGAGGTTGGAGGCGTGGGGACTGAAGAGAATCCGCTTTCAATAGAACCAAGATGAATAGAGTTACAGAGCTTTTTGTCTGAAAATTTTGTGATTCTCAGACAAACACTGGTGTAACTCGGATCAATGTGATCGTAGGCAAATTTCGATAACATATTCAGAATCCTTACAACGTCAGCTTTCCAGCCATATAGGTAGGAGGACTCAAATCTAGTGTCTTGTCAGAAGCGGTCTAAATCAGGTCCTGGCAATTTTGACTAGCGAATCCGGAAATTATTGAAACCGCCATTTCTCAACAGTTCTGGAAATCTCATCAGGACAGGCAAAATCATGAAAGAAAAATGAAAATATCGAAATTTTCCATTTTTGATCATCTCGGGTAGAAATTCTCAATTTCAAGTCCTGGAACCATCAGAGATCTCGTTAAAACAAGAGGATCCGTCTGTGTGTGGCAAACGATAATTGCCAGAGACTATATTGAAGCTTGAAAACGGGCGGTCTGGCGAGAAAATTGCCATTTTGGCTGAAATCGACTGAACTGTCTGAAATTTCATTTTCATCAGTTTTTCAAGACAGGCGAACCAAAAGATGGGCGGTCGGACATTACGAATCGGATTCTGCCCATTTTGATCCAAAAATGATCAAAGCCAGTTTATGTCATTTTGCACACTTTCTGCAGACACCGAACTTCTCCAGCAGTCTTTTCGGGACCGCTCGTTTTCGACCTTTTCCAATTCGTCTCAATAAAGTATACACTATTCTCCTGATCAATACAGAAAAACAGGAGCAAAAAAAAAGAAGATAGGTTGGAATAAAGGAGGAGACTTTCGAGGAAGGAGGATGGAAGAAGGAGGTCCTTTCACCCATAAATCAAGTGAATCTCTCTCTCGCTTTCTCTATTTCTCGTCGAGACAAACACACGACTCTCGAGAAGACAAACGACGACGCCTGTTATTTGTTGCACTTCTCACTTTTTGCCTATTGGCTCCCGCGATTGGCTTCTCACTTTTTTTTGTTGCATTTTTGAAAAATTGGGCGAGAGACACGCGGAATGGGGTGAGAATGGGTTGAAGTTATGTCGGGTGGTCAGTGTCTCGGCTGGGAGATAGTTACAAAAATGGTATAAGGGTTTCAATTTGAGAAGCAGAGAACGATTCGAAAACGATTTCCGTTGATTGAAAAGCCTCAGGGAGCTCAGATATGCTCAGAAATGGTAGAAATTGTCAAAACCAAGCAAAAAAAGGCTGAAAGGGCGGAACGGTCAGAAAACGGTCGGAAAGATCGAAACGGGCGGAACGGTCGAAACCGAACTAAGGACCGTAGACTGTCTAAGACGATCGAAATCGTACAAATCCGTTCCAAACTGACTCGCAACGGTAGGAAGCGGCCTTCTAAGAGTTCTTGGCTGTTCAAAAACGTTCGAATCGTTTAAAATTGGTCAGAAACCGCTCTGAATCGTGTCAACCAAGTTCAAAACGTCCCAAAACGTCTCAACCGTTATGAAACCGCCCAAATCTCGCCGAAAAATCATTTCCAAACAATTCATCGCTCGTGAGAGACCACCACCCTCTCAACATATGATTAATGTCCGGACGACGACGAATAAGAGACGAGCCCTGACTCTGATCGAACGTTTTCTTCGAGAGAGAAGGGAACGGTTTGTAAATAGAGAAGACACCACCATAGATGGATACAATTGATATGGAATATGAAGGAGAGGAGGGGATGCACACGAGAACGGATGGATGATCGATTAGAAGATGTGAAAGAAGACGAATTGGTGGTGGTGGACGTCATCTGGTTAGGATGGTGGAATAGCAGTAAACAATCATTCACTGGAGAAGGAGCATGGATCAGCAATTCGTTGGATTTGTCTGGACATGGTTGTTACCATCCGAATGCCGAAGTATTGTCAGAGGTCTGAACGCTCAGAAAACGGTCGGAAAAGATCGAAACGGCCGAAACCGAACTAAGGACCGGAGACTGTCTGAAACAGTCGAAATCGTACAAATCGATTTCATACTGGCTCAAAACGGTCGGAAAGTGAGAAAATCAGAAATCTTGACAAATTTTCAAAGCTGAGTTGGTATTCTACTGAAATCTATCTGGCTAGCTAAGCTAGCTAAAGCTGAAACAGGCTGAAACCATGAGCTTCCTGGACCGTATGGTCTAACAGGAGCAAGACAACTTTCAGGTCCAATATCGAATCGAACGGTCTTGACTATAGTCTGAAACTCGTCAAGAATCAGACAAAATCCAGTCTGCACCTGATTTGAAACCACTAGACTAGTTGACTTGAATCAGGTCATTTCACCAGGCTGATAAAAACCCGAGGACCTTTCAACTCATGGCAAGTTCAGATCTTGACATGAAATAGGCTGAAACTTCCAGTTTCAAAGCCACTGAACCTAATCTGCCACAAGATTTCCTCCAAGATCACAGCCTCTCATAGAGAAATGAAAAACGATCTCTAGAGGAGAGGATTGTGAAGTGGAGACTATGCAGATGTTTTGATACATACCCAGCCACCTGTCATACCATTTTTTGTTGTGGTGTTGGGTGGCTATGATATATGTTGTGAGAACTTCTGTCTGAAGGACATATCCAGTCAGTGGTGGGTGGTCAGATCCAAAATGTATGCAATTTTGATGAGAGAAATGACCAAAAGCGGACCAGAAATTCGAGCAAAAGAGAAAACGGAAAAGAGAAAGAATCCCATTAGAGGCAGTGTGTTGAAACAAAACGGACACCACGGTAATGTACTAAAATATGTTGTACCCATCTCTCATTTCTTCTTTTTTCTCCCCCCAAATGTGTTTCTGTTTAGGAAAAGAGGGAGGAGAGAGAGAGAGATGAGGGGAGCGAAATTCTGGGAGGTTTGGGGGCTCAAGATTCAGAATCCGCTTTGATGGAACCCAGATGAATAGAGTTACAGAGTTTTCTGTCTGAAAATGTTGTGATTTTCAGACAGAAACTAGTGTAATTCAGTTCAATGCTGTGATAGCCAAAATTTTGGAAACAGATTCAGAATCCTCACGACACCAGCTAGCCAACTAGATCACTTTTAATATCCATTTAGTGGAATAGGCGGGATATAACCGGTTGGAATCCGAGTTTCAAAGTTTTCAGATCAGAATGGAAAATACTCTATTTTCCAGAACATTCTTACAGTAAAAACACATTTTGGACCTCTTATTCCACTCGAGAAACTGTCATACCACCAATAAATGTCAAGAAAAAAGTCGAGCAGAAAACCGCCAATCAATAAAATGATAAGAATCGGCCAAATTAGTGTCTTCTCTACTGATGACTATCATAAATAATGCGCTCGTTTACTAATTTGCTCTCGCTTATCAGTAGAGAGATAACGAACTGATGATCGATTGCAAACAGAGACGCAGAAAATGATTCCACAACATTTTCAGGGAATTCGTCTCAAAAACGAATCGCATCATAAAACGCGTGGCGACCTCTAGAACACAACGAACGGGCGACAGATGTGCACTATAGAAGACCCGGGCGGTCTCTTCTATTTACAAGTGCGAGCAGATTCTCTTTGATCAAGTGGATGGGAATTAGGGAGAGAGATCATGGATAAGAGGGTGTCAGATTTATGATGGTTTGACGGATACTCAAGAGATTAGAGAATCAGAAATCTGTGAGCTAGATTACAGTAATCAGAACTGAATGGTCTGAAAACTTGCAACCGAAAATTCCTGATTTTTGGACTTTAGAATAGCCGGGATCATGATTTTCCGGGTTTTCTTAGCATAGGAGCTTAAAACTCCTCGGAACCGTCCATATCTCAGTTTTAGACCTCTGAAACTGCAGAAATCATGAATTTTAAGATCGTGAGACTTTCTGTGCCAAAATTTCGAAAACTGAGAATTTCGAAGTCACCATTCCATCAAACTCCAAAATACGAAGGTTTCTACGCAAAAATTGCTCAAAAAAACTGCTAAAACTACTAAAACCTTGCATTTTCACTTTTCAGAGTTGGAAACTTCGAAAGTCTGAGATTTTCAGACTTTGAGGCAGTCCCAGTCACTCGCTGACTGGAACACCCTACTCAAAATTGTGACTTTTAAGTCGAATTCCAAAGTTTCAACCGATTCTACCGATCCAAAAAAGTAAAAGTTGCAATGTTTCAAACAAAAAAAGAGAGACCACCAATACTAACAAGAAGAATGTGGTATTGTTGGAGGGGGTGGTATAAGAGACACGAAGAAACAGAGAAACACACAGAAGAGGAGAACGAGGAGGGGAACGATCCATCACTGGAGCTGACAACCGATCGGAGGAGGGCGAAGAGGTCTCTCTACCACTCTCATTCATTCAATTGATGAAGGAGAATTAGAAGTAGAAGAGGGAAGAACAAAGAGGATCTACCATCATGGGCGGTAAATCTCATTTTTCATTTTTTCCTTCAAACGACTACTCTAAGGTTTGAAACTTTGAGAGGAGAGGACCGCCCGTGGTGAAGACTGTAGATCAAATCTGGCCACAAGATGAAATATGTGAAGACCGCTCGTAACTTGACTTATAGCCGAGGTTTGACAGGATCTAGGACCTTTGAGCCGTCCGTTAAATCTTGGGATTCAGTTTCAGACCCCCTATAACCTGACTTCCAGCCGAGGTTCAGCAGGATTTAGCCAGTGCTCGAGCTCCACCTTTGGACCGCCTGTTACAGCTCGAGCTTCAGCTTCAGACCGACGGTAATTCTTGATTTTCAACCAAGATTTAGTGAGATCCAACAGGCGCTTCAGACTGCCCGTTTCAAATCTTTTTCTGTCACCTCACAAATCTCCTCCGATTACTAATGACCACTCAGCACGCCGCACCACATCTCCCATAAATTTTTCAAAAAACATCGTGTCCCATCCAGGTGGTACCCCCGAAACATCTGCCCTTCCATGAATCATCTCTATAAAAAGTTCGTTTTTTCAAAAACGCAACAATCTATAGAGAACGAGAATGTCAGCTGTTTCAATTGGAGAGCACAACACACTACTCGCCGCCTGATTTACTATTCTCGATGGAAGATGGATGGGTCAGATTGAAGGAAAAGGATAGGAGAGGCGAGAAAAAAACAACATAGACAAGACAAGTGTTGTGACGGTCTTTTGATCTACTGGACCGGGTTCCTGTACTTATCAAGAAGTTGGCGGAGAAATCTTCCAGAAGCTTCTAAACCGTCTTGAACCGTAAAAACGTTCTGAGAATTTCAGAGAGCCTCAGGGCTCTATCGAGCTCAGACGTTTATCATAGCCAGAATCTTTTCGCTATTCTGTAGAATCTTCTAGATCTTCAGAAATAGGTTTCTAGACCTTTTCTGCTATGATAGACACATCAAAAACCCTAAGGACGTCTTCTAGACCGGTATAAATCTTTCTGATGCCTACGAGGTTCTAGAATCTTAGGATTACTGTCTTCCAGGCGATTTTGGACGTATTCGAGACCTGGGACTTTCCGACTATGCAAGACGCCTCCAAGGTCAGTCTGGAACTTTCAGACTAGACCTGTTTCTAGACCTTCAACGTCTTTTAGAACTTCTGAAAGCGTGTCAACTGACCATTTAAGGCTGTCAGGAACTTTAGCTCTAGAATTTGGGATCCTGTCACCTCCTGACTAGTTCTACGGCCTTCAAAACCCATAAAACCGAAAAAAACACCAGTGAATTCGGTCCCTTCGCACAAAAATGGAGCTAATTCCCTTTGTCTGCCGTCATATACATTTCGCAATGCAGAAAAATGAAATTTTCTCTCATTTCGCAACCACAACTAAAATTTCGAAAGCGTCGACGACACGCCAGCCTCTTCTTCCCCTCACCCTTACTACTACTAGTATAAAGAGTCACAAAAGAGAAAATAGGCCTCAAAAAGACAATTTCAATTTGTGTCGTCTCTGCTCCGCCTTTGACTGGACATTAGAGGACGGGGAGGGTGTCCACTATTTTGTTGCACCGCCCCTAGTATTCCATCCCTACCACAGCTGATGCCTATATACGGCCGCCTTTTCGGTTAATCATTTGTGTCGGAGGGAGAAGAAGAAAAGGGACGGAAGAAGAAGAAGACACTGCAGCAAAACGACTACCAATTGGTTCCGAATGAAACAGAGAGAGAATAAGGGGATAGTATACTATTCGGAAATGTAATGCTGCAATGGGTTGATTTAGACGGGGAGTGATTCGAAAATTTTCGAGAAAACTGAGAAATCGGGCATCTAGGCATATAGCAATCTGTGCTTTGCCACATTTTCTGATTTTCTTTGTGATTATTTAGCAAAAAATCGGATGTTTTACGCTGAAAGTGCGCAGAATTTCAGGAAAAACTCATTACTTTTGCTAAACAACGAAAAAATTCGTGAAATGGACATCCGGATATTCGAGCACACAGACATCCTTGTGGCGACTGAAAATGCGCTGCATTTTTGCGAAATTTCCAGAAATATCGGAAAACTTTTGACTAAAAACCGCGGAAATGAACATTTCGAGCCAGATTCGGATATCCGGACAACTAAACACACAGACAGACGTTCAGCTGATAAACGACGGATTTTTCAGCAAAAACATCAAATTGTACTGAATTTGAATGAATTTTCGGCGTTTCGAGCGAAATTTCGAGTAAATTCAGTCTTTTTCCGACAATTTCAGAAGGGTTTTCGTCTCGAAAGAGTACTTGAACCGGCTGAATTACAGAAGTTGCTCAAAATTGTTAATTACTGAAAACGATCGAATGAAAATTCGGAAAATTCGTATGAAAGGAAGCATGGAACTATTAAATACAGCTCACTGAAGCTATTAGCACGGCACGCTTCTTACAACCGCGCTCTACCGAAGTCGAAGAAAATTGTGTGCGAAATTGAGAGACCAGAGAAAAAGATACATTTTTCAAGGAAATTTCGGTGGAGCGCAGTTGAAAGGAGTGTGCCGTGCTAATATGATAAATACAGGAAAATAACAACTCTAGAAAATTCTAAAATACAAATCGGCACCTCATCTAATTTTAAACAAGTAGTCAAAAATCGGGCCGGTCCATTTTTAACTAAAATTTGTTGAAATTTTTCGAAAAATAGAGTGAAAATGCTTAAATTATCATAAATATTCACATTTTGATTCAATTTTGAAGTTTTGGTCAAAAACTATACTTTTTCCAAAAAAAAGTTCAAAAAATGTCAAAAAAAAAGTCAAAAATTCAAAAAACGTTTCAAAACGGGCCGATCGGGCCGGACCCCGCCGAGATTTTGTTTGATAGGCCCGGCCCGGCCTGTGACTGCTTTAAACAAACATCAAAAATCCTTTTGAGAACCCCCCACTCACCCTCAACACACTGGTCGTATTCACTGAAGCGGCAGAGTTAGTAACAATACATTGATAATAACCACTATCAAGAACATCGAGTTGTGTGATGACTAGACGCGACGAGTTCTCTTTATCACGGATTTTCACTCGCTTCGATTTCTCGATTGCTCCTTTGTTTTTTAGCCATCTGGAATGGAGAGGATTATTTGAATAAATGAATAAATTAAATAATTCAGCTAAATTTATCAGTTTTTTTTTCTGAAATCGGGTAACAAACTACAAAACCTCTAAAAAACTTGAAAAAATGTTTTAAATTCGAAAATTTGAAATTTTTTCGACGTTCGAAAAATATGATTTCGCGATTCTTTTCTAAATTTTAACGATTTTGAAAGTAATTTTAATTTAAAAAATTAAACATTTTTAAAACTCGAATTTTGTACATATTATCGGTCGGAGCGAATTTTCTGTAATTTTTAAAATTTTCGGATTTTCAGGAGGATTCTCTGGAGAAATACTCATTTTCAACCTGAAAAATAGGTGTTTTAAGTATTTTTTAAACAGTTTAAACATTAAAAATGCATGAAAATTCAGCTAAAAACCGGTTTTTTGCTGAACTCAATTTATGAGAATTTTTTTCGAAACAGTCAAAAGTTTTCCAAAAACTGATAAAAACATATGTTGTTCCAATTTTTTTCCAATTTTTTTTTCGCAATTTTTTCAATTTTTCACCGAAAATGTGACAATTTTTGACCACTTTTCAGAATTTCTTCTAATTCTGAATGATAGTCGAAAATTTGACTTTTTCGCGAAAAAATTCAAAAAATTGACTTTCGCGCCAATTTGTCCGGGCTTTCGGGCCGGGCCTTGACAACTATGGATAAAAAACCGTTTTCTGGGTCAAAAAGTGTTTAAAAACGAAAAAAAAAACAAAGAAAAATTGTAGATTTTTATGTTATTTTTCCAGTTTTTCCTCGATAAAATCTAGTTTTTCTAAATTCTTTTCAATTATGTAATTACACTCTCTCAAATTAACACTGTTTCTTCAACTCACATAAACTTGAGAGGCGGTGTTCCGAGTGCTTCGCACTTAAACCGAACCTCATCTCCAGAGCTTTTTGTGGCGTTTCGAAGTTGAGAGGTTAGTCGAATGTAGGGTCGTTGGCCGGTTGATGTACCCTCCATTCTGCAAATATAGACAATTGTTTTTAAAATGGAAAGGAAAGGATGAAAAAAGTGATAGAAAAGAAGACATTTTCGGTTTTTCCAAAAATAATTTTTTTTATTTTCGGGATAATATTGGATAATTTGCTATTTTAAATACAAAATTTGAAAACAGATTCAGCGTCCACGCTTCTTCCACCCGCGCTCTACCGGAACCGAAGAAAATAGTGTGCGAAATTGAGAGACCCAGAGAAAAAGAGACATTTTTCAAGAGGCATTTCGGTGGAGCGCAGTTGCCTTAACCCCTATTTAATTAGAATTTTTCTGATTCTACGCAATTATTCAATTAATTCTTTCCCTCCTAGAACATTTCCTTCTTCTTCCCATTTTCTAATATCAATTTGCATAATATTCTATCCTTATTCCAATTCAATCGAAAAGAGAGACCATATGTCATATTTCTCGCCTCTTTCTCTTGAGACAAGAGAAAAGAGAACACCCCATAAATATATGTCGGCGACCACTTTTTGAATTTATTGCGATTGTTTATGATTGGGTGAATGAAAAATTGGTTGAAAAATGATAATTTTAACAAAAAATGGTTCAGCAAGATGCAATGTTGCCATAAATTCAAGAGAGTACAAATTGAACTACCGGGATTTTTTGGCCGGGCTGAAATCAGAATTTCTCTCGGCCCGGAAGTTCAGTACTAAAAAAAATTGGTTTTTTTCGAAAGTTTACCGATTTTTTTGCAGGTTTCAACGGGTTTTTGAAGAATATACTTGTGAAAAAGGAAACTTTGCAGAAAATAAATTTTAGTGAAAAAATTCAAAAATTGAAATCCGGACCGACCCGAAATTTTGCAAGTCTGGTTATTTGATTACAGGAATCGTGTTATTACTCGGTAAAGTACAATGATACCATTTTGGCTCTAAACTCAATGCTACCAGCTGAAAAGTATACCAAAATGTAGATCTCAACGAGCATTATGTCAGTAACCTATTGTCGAAATAAAAAAGTGATACCCGGTGTTTGCGGACTTAGTGGAAAAATTATTAAAATTAGCATTAAGTCCGCAAACACCGGGTATCACTTTTTTTATTTCGACAATACAGCGAGCTGGAAGGCGGATCGTGATTGTGTCACGGATAGGGCTAGAACCAAACTAGCAACGGGCCCGCCCCGGGTCTCAGTACAAAAATTTGAAATTTTGAATTTTTTTTGCAAAAAGTAGAATATTCGACTATGTTTTCAACTATCGATGAAAATTCGAGGATTTTGACTATTTTTGAAAAAAATTTCAAACATTTTCGAACAATTTTGTGAAAATTTTTTCACATTTTCGAGTCCGGGCCGAAATTTCGAAAGTCTGGAAGAACTGCATATTTAACGACTTCATCCGTTTTGATACTTCAGCCCGACACGCGACACAATAAGGATCCGCCATCCAACTCGGAGTAAAAATAAAATTTGGCCAAGGATTTTCGAAAAACATTCGCGAGCTGAAACACTTTAGTGCATAAGTGAATCATCAAAAGCTACATTTTGGAATAGTTTTCAGCTCATAACTATGAATTTGAAGCGAGTTACGGTCGTGTAGAACGCCAAAACAGAAATTGTCAAAAAATCGAATTCGCCTGGGCCGCGCGCCGTCAGGGACTGAAAACTACCGAATTCCCGAATTAAATAAAACTACAATTCGCTATAAAAACCGCCTTCTTCAAAAAACAAGACAAGAAAGAGGGACCCCATAAATTCCTCCAAGCTGTCAGTGGTCAAATGCGAGAACTAGGAAGCTCATTATTCACAGCAGCACAAGAGTCCTCCTATCTTTGTGTCCCAAAGAGTGTCTCTTCTTTTCCGAAAATGAAGTGAAATTGGACAAGAGAGAAATAGTGTGGAGAGGTGAGAGAGTTCAGAGAAAAAGAGAGAAGACTAACATGGTCCCGATGACACTTCTTACTTCTCTCGTTTCGAATTGAAAATGGACGGAAAGTTTTGAAAAGAGAGTCCATTTCTATTCATATTAAAATAAGTTGTAGTACTACTAGTTGATGATCAAAAGCTTGCAACTGACAGGGGTCATTTGTAGTTTGTAGTTTGAACAGAATTTTACGTTAATATAATGAAAATTGGCTAAAATAGAAAAAATGAGAAAAACTGCCTAAAATGCAATTTTGGGTGCAGAAAAAGGGTTCTAGATGTTTTTTTTTTCATATTTTTCTCAATTTTAGCAGAACTTTTGCAGAAAATGTGCAAATTTATAAAAACAATCCCGAAAAAAATTGCTGGAACAAACTTCAGAACGCAACTCTTCTGTAAGTCGCAATAAAGTAGAAAGGACTAAGTCTTAAAAAAGAATTTTCGCCGAAAAATGATTAAAACCAGCTTTAAAAATTTTTAATTCGCAATTTTTCGGCAAAAAAAAAGATTTTTGGCAAAAATTGCAATTATTTTTCTTTTTTATCGAAATTTGCTCAAAGTTTCAATTTTCGGCATGAAAAAGTGTTAAAAAATTAATGAAAATGGCATTTTTCGATTTTACCGGTCAAAAAAATACGAAAATTGCGAAAACGAACAATTGAAGAATCGCTGAATAGTGAAAATATTGAAAACTCAAAAATCGATAAATTCTTTCAATTTTGTAATTTTAGAAAGATCAAAAAAGTAATTTTTCACGAAAAAACAAGTCTAAAATTATTTTTTAATCGAAAAATATTCATTTTAAAGGCGCAACGAGTTACTCCGCCTGAAAAAGTTTCAAAACTACGGTTTTCGCTTCGAGACCCTTTTTTGTTTAAATTTTTGAATAAAAATACAGGAAAATAGCAAAAAATCGCAAAATATCGAAAAAGTGCTTTTTGAATGTTACTGACAGATTGTTCAAACAAAAAAGAGCTCTTTGGAGCAGATTTTTTCTTCTTTCTCTCCAGAACATTACCACTTCAGTCACAGCATAAATGGAGAAACACAAGGGGATGGAGGCTCTCGACGAATAATAATCGGATCAAGTGTTATGAAGGAGGGGACCATAACCCCATAAGCATATACACTTAACAACGTATGTGCTTATTTGGAACCAAAAAAGGAGGGAGGATAGGCTTTAGGGAGGGTGGTGACAAAAACCTAGTGAGACATAGGAAAAGATGGCTAAAATGAGTGGGGAAAGAACTGTTTTGCATTTTCTCTTAAACTGGGCAGTCCGTGTTGCCCAGAAACCAAAACTCTCAAAAATTTCTGTTTTTTTTTGAAAAATGCTCAATTTTGACTATGCAAGTTGACAACTTTTTTTAACGGTATTTCCTTGAAAAGTTATAAGCATCCGAATAAGAATAACTTTTCAAGTGAGGATCCCATAACAGAACCCATAACTTTCCAGGGAAGGAAGGTACAAAAAAGTTGTCAACTACAGAAATAGAGATCTAGGTTTGTACTTTCGTTTGGTATAATGATGTCATAGAAGTGGCTGTTCAGAAAGTCAGGGCATTCTTTCAAAGTTTACTAATTTTCCACATTGTTAGGGTGTTATCGCTGAAAAAAACTACCAGAGAAGGGTTCGGGACGCTTCGAAACCGAGACATTTGGAAACGGAGACGGTTCGAAACCAGACGTTTAGCAACTAAACATTTTCCGGGATTCACACAGTATTGAACAGGAAATATTACCCATCAGTCGGTGGCTGACCACTCGCTCAAAGTTCGGCCCGGGGTCGCGGAGTGGGTCTCGTTGCGGAATTTCGAATTACGGCTGCTTTTTACAGTACTTTTGCCAGGAAAAAGTTATATACTACTGTAGTCGCGTCGAGACCCACTCCGCGTCCCCGGGCCGAACTTTGAGCGAGTGGTCAGCCACCGGCGGATGGATAATAGCTCATTTTTAGCAGACTTGTCACGGGCCGGGCCGGGCCAAAATCAGGAAAAATTTCGGCCCGGCCCGGCCCGATTTTTGACAAGTCTGATTTTTAGGGTTTTTTTCATGTTTAGTTGAAAATTCATAGTTCCTAAATGTCTGGTTTCAAAACACCCCAGAACCATTCGTAAAGGTCAAATGCTCTACACGTTAGTAGTATTGGTAGTACTAGTAGAAGTCATGATGTAAGAGTGTGGTGTTGAGGTCTCAAGAGCTAATTAGGTTTCCCCCTTTTCCCCCTAGTCCAAGAAGGGAGGAGAGTAATGAAAAGAGCATCAGTCAAAACTAATCGAACATTTGGCTTATTCTCTCCGCCCCTCTTGCTCACTGGGACCCCCTTCTCCCCCCCACACACACACACACTCACTAAATCACGATTTGAGAAAGTTGTCCGTGGCGTAAATAGTTGAAATAATGATGAAGATTGATGGAGTTTCGAGTGAATTGAGGGGAGGAGGAGAAGTGGAGGGGAATGGAGTTGTGAAAACGAAAAAGAGAAGAAGAACATGAAGAGCTCTCATGGCTTTAAGACAGACTTTGAAAAAAAAGAAGAATTTGGAGACAAAATTTCTGGTCTGCGACTATTTTATGGCAAAACGCGCTCTACCGAAATTTTATCGAAGTGATTTCGATGGAGCGCTGTTGCATCCCCCGTGGCACGCTGGTATTAGCGCCACACGGTTCTTACAACTATTAAAGTTTCGGTAGGGCACAATTTCACGGTTTTTGCAACTGCGCTCTACCGAAACAAAACAAAATTGCTGCGAAATTGAGAGGCGCAGAGAAAAAAAACGCATTTCTTAAGGGAATTTCGGTAGAGCGCATTTGCAATAACCGTAAATTTAAAGTAATATGCGAAGAAATATTCTTTGCGACACGGTTTCCCGAAGCTCCGCCCACTTTTTTGTACTTTTTTAAAAACTCGGGAAAAATTGGGCGAAGTCTCGAAAAATCGCGACAAATTTTTTTATCGGTTGAAAGTTTGAAACAGATAAAAATAACCAAACAAGTGCGCTCCACGGATAAAAATAAATTTATCAGTTTCAGCAGGACTATTTGGACTAGAAAATATTCTGGTGGCCTAGGAATTCAAAACTTTAAAAAGTTCTTTTCTTGACATCCAGACATCCCCAAAGCCCACCGCCACTACCCTTATAAGACCTCCAAACATAGCGTAACCCGAAAATAGGAATGAGCGGCAAATTGTGGGGTCTCTAGACCGCAAAGCCCGACAAGAGAAAATGGATAAACATGATGATGAGTTGATGATGAAAGTGGATCACAAACATTGGATAGAGACGGAGAAGAAACAGTGTTGGGAATGTTGTTTTTACATTGGTAGTTAGGGTATATGGGTAGGAGCAAAGGGTGGGAATCACTTGGAGTTAAAATTAGAAGAATTTTTAGAAATATGACTTCATTTTTGTAGTTTACAACTTTCCTGTAGCATGTCTCTATGGGAAATTATGGTGCTTGAATAGTTTGAGATGTGAATATTGGCGATTTGAATCTTTTTCAGTGAATTGGCTACAACTTTTCAGGGAGAAACCGTAGAAAAAAGTTGTCAACTTTTAAAATAAAGATCTCGACGTGTACTTTTAATTTGTATAACAATGATGCAGTACCGGACAAAAAGGCATCAACTTTGGCTGTTTTCAGTGGAAAATGACCAACTTTGATAGTGTGCCATAGTAATTCTGAATGTCACATCATGAAAATTTTTAATGAATGATATAGATTGAACGTAGAGCTCTATTTTTGTAGTTGACAACTTTTTTGTACTGACACTTTCTAGAGAGTTACGTATCGACAAAGTAATTTCTCCCTTAAATCGACCAATTTCAGTGCGAAATAGTGCGATTTTTGAGCTGCCGTCTTAAAATTATAATAACTCTCTAGTAAGTGGTCGTACAGAAAAGTTGTCAACTACATAAATGCAGCTTTAATTTTGATCTCTATGATTTATTAGTCATATATTTGATGGGTCAGTCAGAATTACCATGACACACCCTCAAAGTTTGGCAATATCAACTGAAAGCGGCAAAACTTGATAGCTTTTTGTCCGGTACTGTAACTATTCGTTAAACAGTGACGCTCTTCTAATGTTGAAAATTTTTCAATGAAAAACCAAAACTCTTAAAGTTTAATTTATTTCGTCATAACTTTTAAAGGAAAAGTTGTAAAAAAAAGTTTTCAATTAAGAAAATAAGGATTCAGACATACATAATTTTTTTGTGTAATTAATTATTTCATGTAAACTTCAAGCTCTCATATCTCTGCGGCAAAGATTGTAACCAAAATGATGTCAACTAATTAAATGTGTAAAATGTAACGCTCTATAGTTTTGTAATTAATTGTTTTTTGATAGCACAAAAAGCTGCTGAGATAGGTAAATTAGACCATTTCTATTTAATTGCTCATAATTTTCTAGGAAGCGTTTGTACAACGAAGTTGTCAACTACAAAAATGAAGATCAGGGTCTAATCTCTACAATTAGTGGCAATTGATTTATCTGGGACACCGTGGCATACTCATAGTAAGTCTGTATCTTCCTGGCATACTGTATTTTAGAAGATTCCTAATACTATCTCTCCCATTGTTTCCACATTCCCAGTCCCAGTGTCCCAGGTCAACACTCCATTCGACACCTCCTCCTCCTCTTCTCCCTCTTCTAACAAATAACCGTAATAATCTGCTCAAATATCCACAACACAAATTCCTAGTAGTAATTTGAGGGGATTATTGATTCATTTATGAGAGACTGAGACTGAGAGAAGTGAGTGTTGAGAGCAAATAGTGATATTATGTACTTGTACTACTACCTACTAACACAGCTACTGACTGAACGAGAGGAGGACAGGACTAAACAGCTGGGGGGATAGAGGGATAGAAGACTCTCATGGAGACATGATGAAAGACAGATGGAGACACGGACAATAAGTGTGAAAACATGGTTAAAAAATAACTTTTTCAAAGAAATTATGACGTGGAGCACATGCCTACCTTGTCAATTGGGAGATAAGATTGGGGGTAGTGATAGTAATAGGAAGATAACGGGATGGCCTAGAAAACCCGAATTATTGGTTTTCTAGGCCATTTCAGATTTGAAGAAATCGGTGTCAAAACCACCTGGCCTAAATTTTCCAGTTTGGGATTCTAGGCCACGAGACGAAGGGACGGGTTAATTGTGTCAAAACTTGGTTTTCTAACATCGGGATCTAGAAAACTTCCTGGCGGCCTAGAAAACTTAAGCTTGGTTTTCTAGGCCATGGAATGATTTTAAGCGGTTTTTAAGGTTTTTTTTTGAGCGGAAACTGTTTGAAAAAGGAGTTTTGTACAGTTTTATTGTTAGGGTTACAAAATTTTGATAAAATGCAGAAACAGTTAAAAAAGTTCGTTACCTCGAGAAAATTGGTTAAAAACGGCGATGGCCTAGAAATCCAATTTTTTTTAGGTTTTTCGGCTATATCTGTCATATGTACGGGAAAAGTAGATAATATGGTTAGAAATCCAAAAAAAAGGGGGCGTGGTTTAGACACGTCGATATCAAACTTTTCAAATTTCGACCAGGTCGGCCCGGCCCAAAAAACTTGGCTTCAAGAAAATTTTGGCCAAATTTTTCAAAATTTTCAAAATTTTTACATTAAAAAACCCAATTTCTTGATTCATAACTAGCTCTTGATCATAGTCTGAGGCATATTCAAATATTCGACATTTTCGAAATTTAAAAAAAAATCAAAATTCAGTTCTAGAGAACATTGAAAAGGCACTTACAAAAAATGGAAAAGAGTTATGCTCCTCTAATCTGTTAGACCTGTAAAGCCATATTTTGAGATTTTAGGCCACCACACAAAGGGGCGTGGCCTAGAAAAGAAACAAAACTCATAGAACTAATAATTACAAAAAAACCATCGACTAGGGAAGGAACACCGGAAAACGCGATAAATCTCTCCACTCGAGAATCGCCTCTTTTTACGATGTGTCATCATCATCATTACAAGGCCAATAAATTATAAATCGACTGGTCGCAGCAGAGCGGAGAAAGAAGAGATAGAAGACGGGGGATGGATGTGCTGAGTCCCCCCTCCATGAGGAAATAGTGTGGTTATCCGAGAGACCGAGAGAAAGAGAGAGAGGTCAAATCCGTCCGTTTTGTCAGTGGATAGAAGACACAGAGAGACGGGGTGGTTGGGTGGTCCCGTCAGTCAGAGAGTCAGTCAGTCGGTGGACCAGTGGCTGGATGGTTTGGACCGTTGTATTTGTATGTATAGGGGAGAAGAGGTGTCAAGTGGATTATGCAAGATGTGAGAGGAAGAGAAGATCCATTATTCATTGACATGACAGGAGAGAGAGCTGGTAGGTGTCAGTTAACCCAATTTCCGGAATTCTTATGGTGAAAACTGGTAAAGGAATGGGAGGAAATTTGGGGCAAAATTTAGGGTTCTAGGCATACAGTACCGGACAAAAAGGTATCAACTTTGGCTGTTTTCAGTTGAAAATTCCCAACTTGTGCCACAGTAATTCTGATTGTCACACCAAGAAAACTTTTAATGGATCATATAGATCAAGGGTAGAACTTTATTTTTGTAGTTGACAACTTTTTCATACGGACACTCCCTAGCAAGTTACATATCGACAAACTAATTTCTCCCTCAAATCGACCAATTTCAGTGCAAATAAGTGCGATTTTTGAGCTATCTTCTAAAAATGACCATAACTCTCTAGGGAGTGTCCGTACAAAAAAGTTGTCAACTACAAAAAAGAAGCTCTATGTTTAATCTATATGAATCATTGAAAATGTTCATGGTGTGACATTCAGAATTACTATGGAACACTCTCAAAGTTGATCATTTTCCACTGAAAACAGCCAAAGTTGATAGCTTTATGTCCGGTACTGTACATGTAGAATGAAAGAGGTAAGGCTCAGGGATGTGCGGAACTAAACATTTTGGAAGTTTCGGAATTTGGAAATATTCCGAAATTAAAAAAAAAGAAAATTTCATATCTCGGAAAATCCGGAATTTTCAGAAACTCGGTATTTCAACTATTTCATAGTCAAAATTAGTAAGTATCTTCAGCAAAAACTGAAGATTTTGTAAATTTTGGCACCGTTTATATTGATTTTGCAGAATTTCTTTAGATTCCGCACAAACTCTTTTTTAAATTCACGAAAATATTTGAAATTTTAAAGCCAAAGCTATCCGAAAAAGATCTCGGAAATCGAAAAGTTCCTAAATTTTCCAGAAAAAACGGAAATTTCAAAATTTTCGATTTCCGTTCCGCCCGTCCCTGGCTAGTATCCCTAGATGCCCATTTTTGTAGTTGACATCTTTTTTGTACAGGAGCTTCCTCAATGACTTAAGAAGAATTTTTCTCCAAATTTGCCTAGAACGGACTTATTTGAATTGTAACTATCTAGGGATGGTTTGTGTAAAAAAGTTGTCGACTACAAAAATGGAGATGCATACTAGAGCTATTAATTAATGTAAAATTCTAACCCGCGAGGAAAAGACTTGAGGAAAGACTTAATCAATTTCAACTGAATCAGTTCAACAGGTTCACGTTCTCTGAAAATCAAGATAAGTTCTCTCCCACAATATCTGTTTGTCCGGATGTCCAGAAATCCAATTTTTACTTTTTTACACCTAACCGTTCATCTAGATTTTCAAAAGTCCGTTTAACAGTTTGTCCGGATGTCCGTAATGGTAAAAAAGAACCATCAAAGTATCTCATGGTACTTAAAAGTCCCCCATAATCGGTCAACTCATATATGAGTTGACCATATATGGTGGCCTAGAAAAACGAAAACGGGTTTCTAGGCCACGAAATTTTCTGAAAAAAAGAAAACCAAGCCTTGGGTTTCTAGGTCACGCTACTACGGTACATCAAGTATTTCTAATAGAAGCCATAAAACTAAAGTTGGGATTTTTAGACCACATGAATTTCAAAAATTAGGTGTCTTTATCAAGGCATCTAGACATCCAAAACACAAAATTAAAACAAAATTATCGAAACCATATGGTTTCTCATTCCCTTCTCAACTAAATTACGGGGGGTGTTCCCACATCCATCAGCCCCCCTCTTCCCCTCCCATCAGAAAGATTATGCAACCGAGAGGATCTTGATATAATTTCTATTATAAAAGAAGAAGAAAGACGACAAAAAGTCGTATAATTGTTAGGGGTGGTTTGGCGCAAAAAAGTAGGTCTTATCTACCTGTCGAATCTTGAAGAGAGGTCATTTTTCATCGGTTACAACTTCTCACTTTGGATTTTTTGACACTTTCGAAATGATTGACTGTTTTTGATCTAGTTCGTAAAACTGCAGACATACTGTCGAAAAAATAAAGTTTCGACAAGGATTTTCAAAAAAAAATTAGCGCGCAAGCGCATGAAGTTGTGGGCGGAGCTTAAACTGCAAGCGGCGCGGTTCTCAATTTGAAAAAAAACAACTGGAATTAGAACCGCGCCGCTTAATTAGCGCTTGCGCGTTCCAGCCCGCTAATTTTTTTTTTGAAAATCCTTGTCGAAACTTTATTTTTTCTACAGTAGTAGCCAGTGATTTGAACCCTCTGCTATCAGCACGATACGCGCCGCAGGCGCGCCAGCGGTTTCCATAGAGCCTTTCTGGCTGGCAATACACGATCTAGATCTAACATACTGTATTTCATTAATCTGATGGAAAATATCCGTTCCCTCCTACCAACCGTATCTAATAACTATAATTATCGTATCAGGTGTCCTCTACAGTAATCCCTTTTCTCTCATAATAATACGGTTACTTACGATGCATTTCCATAATGAAGACCCTCATCGTCGGCTGGTTCTATCACGAGATCATCGTCTTCTGGTCGGGGGGACATGTCTGGAAATATTGGAATTTTTTACATGGTTGGAAGAGTTTGAGGTAGTGGAAGGAGAAATAAGACCGAGAAAGTAAGGAACTAGAAACCGGAAAATAAGAAGCAATTTTAAAAAAATCTCAGGAGAATGCTAATTACGAATTGTGAGCATAGAGACAGTGCCGTTATAGTGAGGATTCTGATTCTGTTTTCAAATTTTTCCTATTACCAAAATGACCAAAGTTATAAGAGCAACAATAAGCGACTGAAAGTTCTGTTTTGAAGTTTTTCAGACGAAATTGACATGAAGGGTATTATCAATCTGTTTTGAGCTCTGATTTGGAAAATCGAAAATAAAATTCATCTACCTGATATTGAAAAGCTTGCAACTCGGTTAATTTAGATCCATAATCGAACTTGAAGACAGATTCAGAATCCTCAAGACTTCCGCGTTAATTTTTTTTTCCATTTTTATGAAATTTTGCACAACTAATACGGTAAACCTGGCCAAGAACTTGAAATGGGACGCAAATTTTAAAATTTAGTTTGAACGGTTTAAACAAATCAAGTTTGAAAGTTTATTTTTCAGTCAGTAGATCACAATTCCTGAATAAATGCCATTGTAATACCAAAAGCTGTGCTAGTTTACACACACCAATAATAACCGAACATTTGAAGATAAATTTCCAAAAAAAGACCTTCGAAAAACTAAAAAAAACCTGAAATTTAGTCACCAAAAAAAGTTGGTCAAACCAAAAGCAAAAAAAGAGGGAAAACCTCATAGTCAGTGAAGCGAAATGAAGCAGGTGAAATTCTCAAATAGGAGGGTTTCTTTTTGTAGAATTTATCATTAGTAAGAAGAGGAGAAAAAAGGAAAAAAAGTGAGGTCGATGAAATCAAAACTCGTAACTTTTACAAACTTGCTAGGACTAATATATTAAAGGAGGACAAAACCACAATTACCGTTCTCGTTCTCCTGACTCAAAAGGAGCCTTGGTGGAAGAGATTTTCCGCACGGCCGTGTAGTCCTCTCGGACAAGATTTTTGCTCAATTCCTCTGTTCCTCACTTTTTCCAAAAAATGTATGTAGTTTTTCTTTTTTTAAATATAAATTGAAAAAAAACATATTAGCGGCCCACGCCTTCTTACAACTGCGCCCCGCCGTAAACGAGAGAGTATCGGCGAGAGACGCAGAGTTTTTTTGAAAATCTGTTTCGCGCCAGAAAACAACTCTGCGTCTCTCTCGCCGATACTCTCTCGTTTGCGGTGGGGCGCAGTTGTAACGAAATTGCTTCGCTAATAAAAGTTTGTTTAAAAAAAAGCGATGAAACATGGAATTGGGCAAACATCTTGTCCGAGAGGACTACACGACAGCTCGGATAAACTCTTCCATCAAAGATCATTTCAAGGAAAACAGGAGTTCAACCCTCCGAAACCGCTTAAATCAGAATCAGAACCCACTAAAAGATGGTTTAACAACACCTTCACTACAGTGTCAATGACCAGCTAAAAATCATGGAAATTTGAAATTTGTGATAAAAAAGCATAAAAGACTCAACTTGAGGAAAAAAGAAACCAAAAACTTCTTGAAAACGTCACGTCATCTAAGAAGAGAGAGAGGAGAGACGCAGGTTGGAAGAAGTTTTCATTAAAACTTCGAAGAGACATGACGGGACCACACCAACCTCTTTTTCACCGGAATACTAAAAAAGAGAGAGTGGAATATTTAATATATTAGTAGTACATCTTTCTCCTTTTCGAATATATAAAATAAATGTGATGGATGACTTGGCTACTAGTTACTGGCTATTGGAGTTGGTGGTAAAAAGTCGTATAGAAACATGGAAAGAGAAATAGAAATAGAATAAGTAATATAATTTTGTAGAGTTTTAGCACCTGTCATCTCCTTTCTTATAATAACTATGTTATATTAATAATAATTGGATTTCCGGAGAGAAGAGACAGCAGCTGTAGTTAGTTAGGTGCTAACCAAGGGTGTGACAACACTGACTAAATTCCGGTTGGGTAAGGAATTAGGAAGTTAATTATGTGTACGGTCACATGTGATTAACTTTTTATGGTTAACTAGAGAAAAACGACGGGAAAAACTGTGAATTTTCAGATTTTTGATTTTTATAACCATTTTGAGTTACGGTCTTATGAAATTGATAAAATAGTAATTTGACCCTGTAGATTTCATTTCTGTTATTAAAATTATTAAAACAAACTGACTAAAATTGTTCTAGAAGATTACCTCAATTAGCTGAAATTCGAATTGTTGTTAACAAAAAAAAATGTATACCCTAGGTTTTTTTAAATAAGAAAGTATAGAACCAGGGAATAGCGAAAACTTAGACATAAACATTAAAACAATGACGAAGCAGCAACTGACAAGTTCAAGAAGTCAAGAAATTCAGGACATAAACATGATGTTAAATAACTAAACATTTTTCGTGCAACTCTACAAATAATGTTTTGTGAACTCAGTTTTTCATGATTCCATATATCAAAAAATTACAGTCTTCAAATCTTCCCCAAGCTTGTGCTTGCACCACAGTATCACAAAAAATCGTACTTGCAAATCGGGCCGACACGGGCCGGCGCGTAACTCACTTAAAACTTAATGTCATGAGCTGAAAAATATACCAAAATGTAGATCTCGACGAGTTCTATGTTTGTGACTTTACATGGACCGGATGGCTATTCGTGAATGTGCCGCGGGCCGGGCTAGAAGGGCTTTTTTGGCCATTTTGCGATTTTTGACACTTTTTTCCCGGCCGCGGCACATTAACAAATAGCCATCCGGCCCGTAGTAGGTCACGGGCATAGAACTCGTCGAGATCTACATTTTGGTATATTTTTCAGCCCAGAATATTGAGTTTAACGCAAGTTACGCTCCGACCCGTGTCGGCCCGTTTCGGCCCGGTTTGGAAGTATGTTTGAAGCGATTTTTTCATTGGATGTCTGAAGACCTGTATCAAAGCCAAAGTATCCAACTTCGAATTCCTTTTGTAAACTAAATTTAATACGTATATTCCAACTATTAATAACATTTCTTTGCTAATTCAATCGGTTTTTGGCCTAATATCAATGAATTAGTGGCGTTGTATACTTATTAGCCACCCTGTATTTTTCAGCTCATAACATTGAGTTTGAAGCGAGTTACGCCCGTGTCGGCCCGTTTTGGTCCGGTTTGCAAGTATGCAAAAAATATTGCCTCCGATGGTGGTAGTTGTCAGCATTTTTGTACGGTTATAAATAAATAGTTGAACTTCTCGAAAAGAGCTACCTAGACCCGTGACTTTCTAAGATGCGTTTTCACAAAAAAAAGTTGAGACATTTAAAAAAACCGTGACCTGATAGTTGGTAGTCTGTAACCTACCGATAGCAGATCTTCTTGGAATCCTGAATCTGTACTCAAATCCGTTCACCTATCAAACTGAACCGAATTCAAAAACTTTAAAACTATCTTCTGTCTTTTTTTAAAAAGTTCTAGTGCCGGACGGTACTACAAATGCTAGCTACCAAAACAGCGCCAAAAAGTTTTCACCGCAAAAGAAAACCTCTCAAAATATGAAAAATATGAAATTCTTACGAAAAAAAAAGAGAGCGCATGAAAATCGGTTTATCCTTCAAATCCAAATATGAAAAGACGACGAGGTTCCACTTTGGAAAACTGATTAACAAAGTGCATCATCTCTTTTTCTTCAGAATCCTCCAGAAGATGTCTCAAAGAAGAAGAAGAAGAAGAAGAAGAAGAAGAAGGAGAGAAATTTCAAGAAAAGGGGGTCCTTGAAAAGAGAGAGAGAAAGAGCCGTCCATTCGTCCGTGTGTGTGTGAAAATTTGTTTATGCTGCTGTTTGAAGGAGAAAGAGGATTAGGTCCCCTCCGGTAGGGGGGATGTGGTGGAGGAGGGGGACCAAATGAAGAGAAATAGACGATTATAATCAAAATGGACAACAAGTAGTGGAGTGCTGGTCAGAATAGGCTGGAAATATTCAAAGAGGGAGGGAGGGAAATGGAAATTGGAAAAATAGTAGTGGTGGTGGTGGTCCGAAATGGAAAAATATTTAGTTATTATAGATTGGCTGAAAGTCTGAGCGTTGGAGGTTATAATCGTGGCCTAGAAACTTAAATTGGTGATTTTAGACCATTTGAGTGGATCTCTGGCATTGACTGTTCGTACCAATAGCCCTAACATTCTAACTCAACATGGGATTTGAACATTTCATAAATCTGTAATCGGAATTACCACAATCTATTTTGAGGGGGTCAAGTACTTCTGGTGAACAGCTTCTGGTGAAATTGAAATGATACCGTAAGGTAGAAAACTCCCACTGGCACAGGGAAATCGAAATTTTGGATTTCGGATCGCTGAGAAAAGCTTACACACGAGTTCGAAGGTGTTTTGAGCGGGTGGTATTCAAAACTTATAGATTTCAAAACTCGAAAGAAACTATTTTTCTTGGTTTTTGAATGTTCCAAAATGCAGGAAAATCAAAACTTAGCGAAATGTATCTTTAAACTTGTCGTAAGCAATTTCATGGAATTGAGATTAACTACACGGCCTAGAAATCCAAGTGTGGTTTTTTAGGCCACTGGGGTAGTTTAGGATAAGACCAGTTGAAAATGTCTTAGCTATGACCACGAAAATTCAATAAAAACCTCTCAAAAAGCAAGCCGAAACGTCTATTCACTACGTTCAACCATTTCAAGCTGCTTGCTGACTTTAAATGACCAATTTTCAAATTAAAATTTATACGACTGGAAAGCTAACGTCGTGAGGATTCAGAATCTGTTATCAAAATTGAAAAATAATAAAAATTAACAGAATAACAATACTTTTTCGTACGGAAGTGCATAAGTAACAGTGTCGTGCTAAGATTCCCTCTAATTCTGTTCAATTTCAATCTTTAAAAAATACAAAATTATTTTCTGAAATCGCAAAATGTCAGCTTTTTGACAATATCGGTTTCATCTAGAAACAATCATCTACAACCAATTTATATCGAAATCAGTGCCAGTAATCCCTTTAGACTTGTCAGCAAACTCTCGACAATAGCAAATGAAACGTTAATAAATTCAAAATAAGAAAACTGTATACTTGGTATAATACTCAAACTAAATCTCACAAAGAACCCTCCAGAAAATCTCTTCAAAATGAATAAGAACGCATTGAGAAAGAAGGAGGAGAACGGGGTGGAGGGAGGAATCTGATTAGTTAGTGGCTTCTTGTTCTTAGGCTTCCCTTGATTCCATCCTCCAAAAAGATGGCACATCTGGTGGAAAGGGGGGGGATACCTCTAATTAGAAATATTCTTCTTCCCCTTCTCCAGAAGATGTCTTCTTCTTCTTCTGAAGTCGAAGAAGAAGAAGACGTCAACAACAAATAACAATAGAAAAATGGAGACGAGTGGTGATTTGAGCTGACCTGAAAAAAGAAAAAAACGTAATAGTTTTGAAATTTTTCGTTTGAAAATTTTGAAAGAGAAGCAGTGTCGGACTCCGGAAATAATAAGAATGCCACTTTTCAAAATCGACGAGAGAGAGAGAGAGACGGAGAGAAAGAAGGTGTTCGGATGGGATTAGGGGAGGGGAGAAGAGGTGATGGGGATTAGGATTAAGAAAACTTGAAAAAGTTTTGAAAAATTGTCGAAGATTGGAGATGACAGGACAAAGGGAGGATCATATTTGAGGTGCGGTTGGAATTTGAATTTTGGGGATATGGGTACTGTAGTTACTTGCGACATAATAAATTTGAAATAACCATACTTGTCATTTGGCGGGCCGGCCCGGTGGAAAATTTTTTTAAATTTTTGCACCCCAAAAATTTTTTTCAAGTGCTTTTTTATCCCTAAATTCACTGTAGAACTAATAAAAATCATCAATTCAATCGAATGTTTGCAGAAAATGCCCCAAAAACCACTTTTCAAAAATTACTGCCGAAAAAAACATGTTTTTCGAAAAAAAAAGTCGCTTCACCCGGGCCGGGCCGGTGAAAATTTGAAAATCGGCCCGGCCCGTGACAAGTATGGAAATAACAGGGCATTTTTCTAAAGGCAGTGACTTTTCTAAACAAACAATTAGGGAAATTATGTTCAGATGTCCACAATTTGAATTCTAGACGGCGGCGCAAGCTCTAGCTTTGCCATTTCTTCACTAAAACTCAAACGAAGTTTCACAAAAAATGGCCAAAACTGAAAGGACTCGAATGAATGAAAATTTCATCAGTCTAAAAAACGTAATAACAGTCCTTGGAGCTAAAAACGGCAAAGTTTGAAGTACTGATATGATATCAGAAATAGACCTATATTTTTATAGTTGACAACTTTTTAGTGAAGCATTTTTTTTAGAAAGTTGCGGCTAAAGAAAGTATTGATCGTCTACAACAGAATAACTTTAGAAGTATTGAGTTCTTAAAGGTGGACTAAACTCAACTCTGATATTTTCATAGAATGATGTATGAGTGAGTTCATTTTCAAAAATTTTAAAAATCGGTCTTGAACCCACTGAGAGCGATCGCCGGTGAGTTTGGGCATTTCGGTGACCGGTGAAAAATGGCGTTATGGCCCAGAAATTCGACTTCGGTCGTATGTTAATTTGTTCATTTTCGTGAGTTCATTCTCATATCGAAAGACTTTTTCAATTTGGGCCAAACCCCGCTTAGAACGAGCGGCGAAACAGTTTGAGCATTTCAGTGACCGTGGAACATTCTAGAACTTTTTCGAAAATGTTTTTTTTTGCAAGTTTTCATCGGTTTTTTCTACCATTTTTGTAGTATTTCTATCAATTTTTGCCGTTTACTTTCAAAATTATTGAAAGAACACAACAAAAATGAGCGAAAATACCGACAAAATTTGAAAAAATCAACATGGCCGAAGTCGAATTTCTAGGCCACCGAAATGCCCAAACTCACCGGCGATCACTTCCAGCGGGTTTCAGACCGATTTTAAAAATTCTTTCGATATGAAAATGAACTCCCTGGTACTCATACATTATTCTATGAAAAAATCAGAGTTGAGTTTAGTCCACTTTTAAAACAAACTGTCATTATTTTATAAGAAGTTGCAGTTATTCAAATTCTTGCCGCAGTTTCCCGATTTCAAAGTCTTTTTTTAAAACTTTTAACAAAATCAGACAAAACATACACCCTTCCTCCTCCCCTAAAAACCAAAACACCCGAATTTACATGAATAAGGAACACGGGAGGAATAAACAAACACATATCAATTTCGGTAGGATGAGCCTGCATTGAAGTGCAAACGAATATCTTCAGGTGTCCTCCCTTTTCTTATGAAACAAGAAGAAGAAGAGAACTCAAACAAGCGGGGAGGCAGGAAGTATGGCACACCGAACACTCTCTCTCCTAATTACGGTATTACGTTTCGTTGAGCCTCTTTTGCGTCGGGAGGGAGCCGAAACACCGAGATAGGTAGCTCACCCGAGAGGCAGTGGAGCGAGAAAGGACAATGGGACATTCTTCTATTCATGTAGTTGTATAAGTTGAAAAGGAGCAAGGGGGGAACACACGGGCGGTGAGCACAGAGAATTATGAATAGAATTGAAAAGCTTACGGAGGGGGGAGTAATTATACTTGAGCAGCCACCGGGAGGACTCTCCAAAGAGAAATTTGTAGTACTTCACACGTGGCTCTAATGGACTGCGAGGGGGGGGTCTAAGAAGCAGACGGAAATCTTTTGATATTAGAAGAGAACAATAGAAGGGAGAGCAGACGTCACTTCATTAGGAGGTGCGTGTCAAGAAGGGGGAGTACGGTAGTGATGAGGATTTTGAAAGGGGTACTGACTTTTAAATGAGTAAGGAAAAGTTTTCATAACAATTTTTGCAATTTTGTTTCAAAGAATAGCAAAGTAGGAAAAGAACAGAGTTTATCAGTTTTGCAAGAGAACCTTTTTCTGGATTACTGTCGCCATTTTCGTGTCGGGACCCAATTATTCCAAAATCGTCAAAATTGAACCGTTTAAAAATTCAGAATTTTGCAAGGAATACAAAAAAATGTGTTTTATCCTGATTACGGTAATTTCTGGATTACTGTAGCGATTTTCGTGTCGGGACCCAATTATTCCAAAATCTTACCGTACACGTCTTGAATTTCATTTTTGTACAATTCTTTATACAAATTCTGTATGAAAAGTTACAAGTTGGCTCGCTTAGGTTTTAGGTCAAAAAACTCTAGCTTGAGAATTCGAAATTTTCAAAAATTCAAAGCAAAATCTCAATGGTAACACTGCAATCGGCGACAATCTTAAAATTAGGGGCGGATCATAATTTAAAAAAAATAAAATCGCTACATTAAAAAAAATTACAGGTATTTTCAACAAAAAGAATATTCTGTTTCCTAAAATTACACAAAAGATTACCACCCCAATGATTTAAAACTTTGTTTCTATGACATTTTTTAGTCATCAGAATTCAATGATAACAGAACTTTTTGCATACTGTAACAAAGCGCTTTACACGAAAACAATTCAAATTTGATGGTGAATTCAAAAAGTAACATTGATGGATTACACGTAGTTGCAGAATGTTAATGGAAACGATAGACAATACGTATAGTCTGGCGTACCGAAGGCGACGGACTAGATAAACGATATGTGGTATTATAAGAAGGTATTATAAGAATTTATAACAAAAATGAAAGAATGAAAATTTAGAAAATTGGATTTTTAAAGACATGATAACCGTTGCCAGAGAGTTGGAAAATCCCATATCAGAAGGAAATTGCTCAAATGTACATTCGTATTAAAAAAAAAGCGTTTGCCATCAGGGCTGGGCAAATTATTTGACCACGTTTCCAGTTCACCGTGACCGCACAACTTTCACTGAATTGAGTCACTAATGTAAGAATTGGCAGTTAAAAGCAGCCGAGAAAGTATTGAACAGATTGGTCAATTTTTACGAAAGATATCAAACATTCAAAACAAGAATTCAAATAATTTGCCCAGCCCTGTTAGCCATTACCCAGTTAGCCGTCCATTTTCAAGGACGTCACCGCCACACTACGCGATCAAATAGCGTTCCCCTTATCAATGTCAACTAAATTAAAAGAACACAAACATATATATCAGAGACAGCAATTTTTTCGTGTCCTTCATTCTTGCAACATGAGAAAAATTTGATTCATGGCGGAACGTATATTTCTCTAAATCTCCATTTCTCTCTTTTGGAAGAATTAGGGATACTCACTCGGGGGAAGATTCGACAGGTTTTGGAAACTAATTTGAGTTGTCAGATGGCATGAAGAGGGGACGGAGGGGGTCAGATCAATTTCCGAAAAGTTTTTGGACGATTTAGAAGAAGAGAGGAGGAGGGGATAAGCGGTGCGATGGGCGGGAAGTTTAGAAGAGAGAATTCGAATTTTTGGTGTGATGTCATGGTGAATAGTTCAGGAAATAGTTATGTTGGTTTTACAGGATTAGGAACTTTCAGATAGTTTGGGTAATTGTCTAATTGGCGGTGTCAATAATATCAAAGAAAATGTTGACAATCGTTCTGATTACAACAACTTGCTGAATTATCATTAAACTTTTTTAGCAGACATTATTGTATTTGAATGGTTATTAAACTAACAAATTCAGACATTTTCAGATAGCGATACCAAAAGTCTGGAAAAAAACTATTCATCGCTAAAATATTGATTTTGAGAAATTAATTTTATAGCGTATATCTCCAAGAGTGTGTCACTGATTTTTTTAAAATATCGTTTTTACATTCACGAATTATCCAAAATTGCTAAAATAACAGGGGATTGCTAGAGGGAAGCCACATGTTACTTTAAGATGGTGTCATGGTGCCAGATATAGTCAAATTGTTATACTTTTTAAAACCAAGGTATAGTTTAAACCAAGACCTTCATTGCACATAGTTGCCCACCTTTTGGGGGCGGAGTCTCTCTAAAAAAGTTCTTTCCTATGAAACGAGGAAACCCCGAAATGGTAAATGTCTAGTAGCGAAGATTTCCTGAACCCGAAGTTCTGAGTCAAGGACCAACTGTAAAAAAGTCAGTCACCCAAGAATCTCATACAGGTTTCAGAAAACTAGAAAAAACGCATGTTGCTATAAAAACTGTGAGGATTCTGAAAATACAATTTTAAACTTATCAACTATCTTCATGAACCGAATTATACAATCTCCAACTCAAATTCATGTAATTATTTGGCAAAAAAGCCTTAACTTAAACATTTAGGAAAAAATCTATTATAAATTCACAACACTGCGCCGCATGGCTTTAAAGGCGCATCTAATTTATCAGAAATTTCGCGGAATGGTCTCGGAGTTAATAAAGATCAAATACCGTATTTTCGAGCTTTGCAGTTCTAAAATTAAATGCAAATAATGTTTTTCGCTTCGAGACCTATTCGAACAAATAAGATACGCTTTTAAAGCCATGCGGCGCAGTGTCATGAATTTATAATAGGCAAATTCAGAATCCCCACGCTCTTTAACCTCATAAACTCCAAAAAAAAATCTATCTTTTTTACAACTTTTTAGATCTCACAACTAATGAAACGCCATTCCGTCCACAGGTAGTTGAGAATAAATATCTCGAAAAAGCAAACTCAGACATCTATTTCTCTCTCTCTACCTCACTGTGTGTGTAGAGTGTTCAAAACGTCTCGAATTTCCGGACGGATAACCGACGATGTCTTCTTCTTCTTTCTTCTTTTCGAAGCGGGGGGAGCCACCGAATGGTAATTCAATATCCTTCTCTCGACTGGGGAGAGAGAAAGAGAAAAAGAGAAAGTGCCGTGTACTTGAAGGAAGTTTTAAAGTTTTTAGAGAGCTGCGAAATCGACACTTTTTGAGAAGAAATATATTCAGAGGAAGGAAAAAATTAGAGAAATCATCAGAGATCAAGATGAACAGTAGTAGTTAGGGGAGGCGAAGAAATTTGATATGTGAGATGGTTTGTGTTATGATCAGAGAGCTAGGAAATGGATTTATGTAGGCCACGCCCACTTTTTTTAGAAGGTTGAGTGAAAGGACCGGTTTGAACTGAAAATTACCAGAAAAAACCGAAAGCGATTACGGTAAGAGTTGAGCCTCATTCGTGGTTTCTAAGTTTCTTGTTATTTGGGGTAGTCAAGTTTTAAGATTTTTTGTTTTAATGTTATTTATTAGAAACTTCTAATATTGTGGTGAGGCTCATCTCTGGAACAATCTGTTCCGAAGTCAAGGAAGATGATGGCCTAGTTCTTTTTTTCAAAAAAGGAATTTCTCGGGAACCATCTGCAACCTTGAAGATTTAGGATGAAGGTATAAAACGAAATAGTCTCCTTGGTCTAAATTTTTCATACCGAAGACTTTTAGGCCACTATGACAACTGCAAGAAGTTACTATACAATTTAAGACAATATAGGTACCAGAGTTGTACGGAATGTCATTTTTCAGTTTCCGGAATCCGGAATCCGGAACCGGAATGAGACTTTTTTATTTCCGGAATCCGGAATCCGGAACCGGAATGAGATTTTACATTTTCCGGAATACGGAATCCGGATTCCGGACAACTATGATAGGTACTGAACTTCTATAACATCGGAGGTTTTCCACTAATCATTCATCAGATCACCCCTTATTAAGAAAACAGTTTTAAACGCGGTGAGAAAGTCACAAACTGCTCCCTGTTAACTGTCAAATTTAGAAAGATCCGAGTTTGACACCCGAAAGTTATTAGTGAGACGTAGTGAAATCTAGAAAATAAATCCTTACGCGCATTCATCGTTTTATGCTATTTGCAGGCGGAAAAATACGGATTTTCCAGACTAAAATTATCCAAAATTGTTTGAATACCACAGCCCAGCTAGTTCAGCAAGTCCTTGAAAATGGTTTTATTCATACTTGCAAACCGGCCCGGCGCGTAACTCGCTTCGAACTCAATGTTATGAGCTGAAAAATATACCAAAATGTAGATCTCGACGAGTTCTATGTTACAGATATAATACGGGCCGGATGGCTAGTCGTTAGTATGTCGCGGACCGGGAAAAGTGCCAAAAAACGCGAAGATGGCCAAAAAAACCATTCTAGCCCGGCCCGCGGCACATTAACGAATAGCCATCCGGCCCGTAGTAGGACACGGACATAGAACTCGTCTTGATCGTATATTTTTCAGCTCATAACATTGAGTTTTAAGCGAGTTACGCGACGGCCCGTTTCGGCCCGGTTTGCAAGTATGGCTTTATTTTACAGGGTGTCATGATCTCAGGTTACTTATTGTTGTTTTATTTTCTTAGGCCAAACGATGAACTATATTTTTGTAAATGACAACTTTTTGGGGCGAAGCTTCTCTGGTCTTTCGAATTGAGAAACCTCAAAAAGGCTTCCTGTACCTACATACTCCCTGAGGTCTTATACAAATGATTATCAACTACAAAAACGCAGATCTGAATTTGATCTACGTGATAGTTTTACAGGTTTAAATATCCAAGACACCTAGTTACTCTCTTTTGACAAAATTTGTTGAAATGCTACCAAAAAAGTGAAACTGAGAAAAAAAATGATGTGATGCAGATTCTTCCATTTATATGAATTCAAAACGAGCTCTAGAATATTCTATCCCTTCCCCCATCCCAAATAAGTACATCCCCGAAAAAAGAGTGAGACATAGATAAAAAGTAAATGATGGGCGGTTTTCATATGTCCCCCCCCCTCCTATCTCCATGCTTCATTGTGTCCAAACGAGAGAGTATATGAAATGGTGGAGACGCAGAGACAAGAGATTGTCAGATGATGTGATTGACATGGGGCACTCGGCGGATGAGTTGAAGGGACGGAAGGAGGGAGGGCAGAACTTGCGAAAACCCGCAAGAAATTTTTGGAGGAACAACACTTTGACAATAACGTTTGATAGATGGGGTGTCATTTGAAATGAGGAAGGAGGGCAAGGGGACTAAGTTTTTTCTCGGCCATGGGATTACCTATAAATAAGCTTTGCTCCTCGTTATTGTAACGCCAAATTGGAGAACGGGACCTAAATGATCTATGAATATATAGTTTTCAGGAAACATTGTTACCGTTAGAGAGCTCACGTTCTGAGAATTCAGAATATGTTTTTGAGCTTTGCTCAGTTCGCTCGAAGTCCAAATGAACCGAGTTATAAGACTTTCTTGCCTAGAATTCACTGGCTTCAACGCCCTGTAAGTCAGTTCATTTTTGTGCTAACTGAAATTTGAAAGCCTATTCAGAATTCTCACAACATCAGCCATCGAACCAATATGAGTTATCCAAAAACTGTCTATATACTGAAGAAAAAATTCTAAACATCAGGACAAATATACGGGTTTTGGAGAAAATATATGTTTTTTTCTAGTTTCTACAGAAATTCCTTCAAATTTAATGCGTATTTCCGGACAGAAGCTACATAAGGGGGAAGCTAAAGTCAAGAGGACTCTGAATTCGTTTTCAAAGTCCATTTGGCAAATGAATGAACAGAGTTACACGATTTTCGAATCGGTTATCTCTAACTTCTTGCTGAAACGCCATGTAGGAATGAATTCAAAGAGTACACAACCTTAGTTATTCACTCATACCCGCTTTTAAAACAGTTTCAATGTGAAAACCAAGCAAAAAAGGATGGAGTTCATAAAAAATTATAAATTGAAGCCTGAGATAATATAGAAAATGTTTTCTAGACCGTCAAAAATTGAAAAAAGTTTGAAGCAACAGAATGATGAATTCAATTTTGACCAAACTTTGATTTTCATCAATATTTGCAAACAATATCATTCGAGAAATTGTTAAACTGTAATGAAAATATGATAGTTGGAAAGTTAACGTCGTTTGGATTCTGAATTTGTTTACAAATTTTACTTTACGTAAAAATGAACAGACTAGGGAAGGCCTCCAGGCGACCGTAGAGTACGCCGGTAATGACTTGTCAGAGGTTCAAACTTTGGCCTCGTTTCTCTCGAATACCAAGGGTCGAGGGCAAAAACTGAATATATATTTAGAATCAGCATGACTTCAGCTTTCCAATAATATAGGTCACGCCTCATTACTCCATGGTCACCTGGAGGCCTTCTCTAGTGAGTTAAACAAGTTTTTACTCGAAACCGTTTTAATACGATTCAATCAAAAATTGGAAATGCCGATATCAGTTTTCCATCCCCACCAAAACGTACAAAGAAAATGTCAAATATTTCAAAACGCTCTTATCCTGAACACCCCATAAAACGTCAAAGTCTTCCAAAAGAGCAAGTAGTCTTGTCTGTCCCCCTCTTCCCTTAGTTTCCACCACTTGACATTGTTCTTGTCTCCATCTCTCTCGGATTGACACACTTCACACTCAATGATATATGTATGTACCTGAGTGGGGGAGAGATATGACAAGAAAAGTTTGTGGTTGTGTTCAATGAGGAGGAGGAAGAATGTGGGTGGGGCAAAAAAAAGGTGTTTGAAAATGTCAGAATGACATGTGCGCTCTATTGTAAATGAATAAGAACCGCCCGAATTAGAACCGTCCATATCAGAACTGGTACGAATTAGAACCAATTAAAAGATGGTCAAACTTTAAATTTAAACTAATAAACCTATATTTCCCGGTTCTGATTTGGAGCAGCACCGCCATGCCAGAACTCAGAAGAATGCTTTAAAGGAGGTGAGAACTCAAAAAAAAATGTTGGCTCAAAATTCGGTAAGTGATTGCTCTGTGGGACCCGAACACATGACCGAACGCGCATGGGTACAAAACCGCAACCGGCTGAGCTACACGGCCGAGAACCCCGTCGCACACTCGGGGCTGTGATAAATGTGGGTGCTTCTCAATCACAATTTCGATCACAATTTTTTTGCGTTCTCACCTCCTTTAAGGTAAATTTCCCGACTCTATCTTTCTTATAGCTTACGCAGTCTACATACTATTACAATTCATCAATAATTCATGCACTTCCTCTCAAAAGCCTTTTAAGTTGAGCCGATGAACGTTTTGTTCGAAATGAATTAGGAAGTTGCAGGAGGAAACTCTTTTGGCAGGTGGTTGCCATGGGAATTATATTGAAAAGGGAATGGGGGAAAAGGGGGGAACACCAACAAAATGTATAATTTCTATTCAAGTTGGAGAAAGGAAATGTTTAGAGAGAGGGAAATGTATGAAATTGGAATCAAACGTTTGGAGACGTAAAATTGAAAATTCATGGATAAAAACCGTTTTTTTTTTTGGGTTTTATGGTTGAACATTTGCAATCAATGTGTTAAAACAATCCGAATGAGTACTTATAGTGATGCCTAAAACTTGAAACTTCAGATATTTCTGAAAAAATTGAATTTTTCAACATTCTCCTTTAAACCCAGATATTTGTTCTATGTTTAACAGCTAGACCAAGTTTTTGTCATCAATTTGAGTCTAAAACAGACCTAGTCTCCCTAAAATAAAGGAAGTTACAGATTTTCAAGAATATTTTATTCCAAAATATGGTTTCCACATTTCAAACTGTCAGAACTCAGCAAATTTCAGTCCGATCTGTCTGAAATTTATACTCACAGAATGAGCTTGCCAAGATGCTTCGAATGAGAATAATCATGTTCATTTTTGCTCCGCCACGGATACTACAGTAACCAGGGTTTAAAGACGCATCTCGTAAGATTTTCACACTAAAAACATTTTTTTATCTCATAAAAAGACAAACTTGCAGATTTTTGAAATTTTTTAGGGGCAATGATCAGGGACATTGCCACACTCTTCAATATTTTAAGTATAATACAGGAACCTCAATAAAATCCGTTTCCAATACATAAAAACTTTAAAAAATTAGAAAATTAGAATTAAAAGAATGTATGTTAAACGTGTCGGAAGGAATATACTCCTTCCGAAACACGGACAAACACGGAGACACTAATCATGTGTGCACACAGGATGACCCCTCAAATGCTCAGGTGTGTTGGGTGGAAACATGTCTTTTCTTAGGAATCTTTTGTTAATATTACGTAATACGAGACTACTCATGGAGAGAAGACAATTAGAGCATATGTGCAATTATGTTCACACCTTTTATGACAACAGAAGGAGGAGATGGGTGTCGAGTAGACACGAGGGAGAAGGAGGTCAAATAGACATGGTACAACAAAATATGATGCAAAAGGGTCAAATATTTATATGAATAAGGAAGGATATAGATATAACCATACTTGTCACGGGCCGGGCCGGGCCGGGCCGGGCCGAAATCAGGAAAAATCTCGGCCCGGCAGGGCCCGGCCCGGCCCGGCCCGGCCCGTGGCCCGGCCCGGCCCGCTCGGCCCGTTTTGAAACATTTTTTCAAAACATTTTGAGTTTTTGAATTTTTTTTGGAAATTTTTTGAAAAAAGTATAGTTTTCGAATAAACATTTAAAATTGAATCAAAATGTGAATATGTAATGATAATTTAAGCATTTTTACTGTTTTTTTTCGAAAAATTTCAAAAAAAAATTGGTAAAAATGGGTACCCATTTTTGAATCCGGGCCGACCGGGCCGGACCGGGCCGAGAGAAATTTCGGCCCGGGCCGACGGGCCGAGCCGGGCCGGCCCGATTTTTGACAAGTATGGATATAACAACTTATGCAGGCTTCAGAGCTGTAAAATCCAAGCTTTTAGGAATTACAGATAGACAAATCTATTTGAAGCTATAAGACTCTACGGATTGTTTGAACATCCCAATTTTCTGATACATACACGGGTCGACAGTTTCTTGTCCGGGAGGCAATCCCCCCGATGTTCTGGAATCCCATCTCATGGCATTAGCTATCGTAAAAACTTTATTAGAAGTGCCCCTCTAATAGTGGTGCCCAACGAACAACTCTTTGAATAATATAGGTACATGGACCTCAAATTGAGTTTTAACGGCATACTGTATAGATCAATAGGATATGAACTTTGCCGTTTTCAGTTGAAATTGACCAATTTTGAGAGTGCGTCATGGTAATACTCATTGTCCCATCAAGTAAATTTTTAGTGGATCATACAGAACAAAGGTAGAACTTTATTTTTGTAGTTGACAACTTTTTTGTACGGACACTTCCTAGAGAGTTATGGTCATTTTTAGACGACAGCTTAAAAATCACTCTGTTTTGCACTAGAGGGAAATTACTTTGACGATATGTAACTTGATAGGGACTGCTTGTACAGAAAAATTGTCAAATACAAAAATGAAGCTCTACCTTTGTTATGTATGGTTTATACATAGTTTACTTTGTGGGACAATAAGTCATACCGTAACACACTCTCCAACTTGGACAATTTCAACTGGAGTTCATATCCTATTGCCGGGTACTGTAAATATAACAATATATGCATGAATCAGTTAAAGAAAGAAGTGATTTATTGATTAGTTGAAAATGAAGCAATTTCTGGGCAAACACATACGAGATCTTCTTCAATAAAAAACATAATTAATTACAGTAACCCTGAGGCTTCTTCTTCTTCATCCACATACTCTCGACTCTTCGCCAATGACAGAACATTGAGATAGTTGAATGTGTGACCGGCGATTAGCTGGAATACTTTTGTACTTAAGGGGGCGGAGCTTAGCGAGTATTTCAGACGTTTTTAGAGTCATTTTATAGATTTTTCTCAAAAATATCACTATCCCTTACCTCATAACTCGACTCCCTAAAAACAATCGGTTTATTCTTCAACACTCTCGGCGCGATTTCCACAGATTCCGTCACTTTTATCCTTCGACTCTCATCAAACTTCACCACCGTAAGCCTATGGAAATTTGTCGCCACAAAGAGATCCTTTCCACTTAGAATCTCAAAAACGGGTCGTCGTCTCGGGTGTAGATCAAATTCATCACGATACTGAAATTTCGTTTGGAAATTCCATGTGTCTGCCACGTGGATGCGTCCGGAACGATCGGCGGTGATGAGGCGGCGACCGTCTTTTGAGACTCTGGAATAATAAGATGTGGCCTAGAAATATGGGAAGTCCGAAGTTAGTCCGCGGTTTCTTGGAACTTTTTGCTGGCCTAGGATCCGTGATGTTGGGTTTCTTGGCTATTGAGACCCCTAGAAATCCAAGTTTGCGGAACTAGTCATTCTGAGTCGGTGGCCTAGAAATCCATGACTGCAAAAGTTAGGCCACCGCTCTCCCTCACTCACCTTATTCCAAAAATTGGAGCCGTATGAATCGTCTTCTCCGCCAGCACACCCCGCGTACTTCTCACATCAAAAATTCCAATTTTTCCGTCTCTCCGACCGGCGTACAAATAGTGATGACGAGATGGGAACCATTGGACGACGTCGATGGGAACGTCGTCCCATCGAATGTTTTGTGGCAGAGACAATCCGACTCTGCAGAAGAAATTGGGTGGATGGACTAGGATTTTGAATTTTGGGTTTCTAGGTTATCGGCCATAAAACTCTAGAATTGGTGGCCGAACTTTATGTTTTTTAGGCCACGTGATGTGATGGCCGAGCTTTTCCATTTTGGGTATTCTAGGCCACCAGTCTGAAGAAACTGTCAAAGCGACCTGGAAAACCAAAAGTGCAAAAGTTCGGCCAGGGATCGGAATTTCACACGGTGGCCGAACTTTTGTATTTTTGGTTTTCTAGGCCACCGATTCGAAAATTACCTGGATTCAGAAATTGCGAGCGCTGGCCGAATTTTTAAATTTCGAGTTTTCTAGGCCACCGATTCAAAAATTAACTCAAATTTTAAACTTCCGAGTGATGGTCGAACTTTTGCATATTGGTTTTTCTAGGCCACCAGTCGGAAGAAAGCCGTAGAAATCAAAAGTGCAAAAGTTCGGCCACCTCGAGGTCCAACTTTTGGTTTTCTAGGCCACCAATTTCGAAAATTCAATGAAATTCAGAAATTCCTAGCGCTGGCCGAAACTTTGACCAATGGCCTAGAAACCCAAAACTTGAAAAGTTGGCCACAACTGGAAAATCAGTTTTCAATCATACTTTCCTCAGTTTTTCTCAATTTTTTTCCAAATTTCTTACCTAAAATCGACGATTTTCATGGATCGACTGCCATCCGCCACGGCCACTTTTGAATTTGTCATATTATGCTCATTCCAATGAAAATAGACATCTCCTTCGAATTGTGCTCCATTTATCACTTTCTCCATTGTACTATCACATACTCTCATCCAATTCGATTTGGTTGTCACCATGAAGAGACGAAGATCCAGTGGACACCATTTGATCGTTTGGAGAGCGTTGTGCTCGAGTTTTCTGGGAGTAATTTTATGGAATTTGAGTTTTTTGGAAAATTAGTACGATTTTTAGATTCAGCTTGTTGAGAGCTTTCAGAAAAGTATAATCATGACGTGGTTTGAAGCAAATTGGGTCTTACCGCGAAAACTACAGTAACCCGAGATGACTTACTGTAGGTTTCGTGGCGAGACCCAACTTTCTTCAAACCGTGGCTTGTGGGTACTTTTCTGAAAGCTCTCAACTCACTGAATCTAAAAATCGCATTCTTTTTCAGTAATTTTCAGAAAAACTCACAACGTCATCGGTTTTTTCCACTTTTCTCTTCCCAAATACTTGTAATTCGCCACTGAAACTTGTCCACAATGTGATGCCATAATTATCCTGAAAGCTAGTTTAAATTTATTTATAAAATCGTTTTTGGTGGCCTAGAAAATGCAAAAACTCGGCCATCACTTACATTTGATCTCCTTCATCAATATCCAATGCGCTAATATCTTTTTGATGACCAATCGATTCTTTTTGAGATCCCATTTCGATATGTTTCGTCCATTCGAGATTGATTATCGATCGGGAAATTTGCTCCCGTTCGAATATCCCCATTTTTCTGCAATTTTTCAATTTAAAATTGGTTTTTAGAAGTTCTAGTTGATTTTTTTGAATTCAGTGAGCGGAGACCTTCCAGAAAAGTATAATCATGCCTAGGCTTGAAGAAAGTTGGGTCTCACCACGAAATTACGGTAGCCGAAATGTTTTCTTACTGTAGATTCTTACTGTAGACCTCCATTTTGATCGAATTTTCAATAATTTTTGAAGGTTTTTAATAAATTCAAATTAATTTTCTATTTTCTACATATTTTTGAATTTTTTCGAAACAAAAATAGTGAAATTCAACTTTTGTCATTTTTCTACATAAAAAATTATAAAATTAACCTTGAATCATATCCCAATAGATAATCCTCAACTCGAATCGGCATTTTCCTCCAGTTTTTCTCAAAAAAATGCTATTTTTTCATGAAAAATTCACTGAAAAACAGCCAATAATTCTTCAACCACTTATCCGAGAGGAGTACGCGGCCGAGGGACTAGAAAACTCGTTGTCGGATTCTAGGTCATCTCGATTTTTGGCGTTTTTTTGGCGTATTTGGAGGTGATAACATCATCACTTTTCATCTGAATTTTTATCAATTTTTTACATTTTTTTCGAGTTTTTTTCTGAAAAATACAAATTATATAGAAAAATTGAAAAAATTGTAATGTAAACTGTAAACAAAGTTGCAAAAACCACGTGGTTCTATCGATTTTCACAAAATAAACAAATTTCAGTGAGTCACCTCCGTTTTTGCTCTTTTTCGCTGGAATTTTGCTTTTTAATTGTTTTTTTTTTCAAAAAATGAAATGAATTATCGATTTTCAGCAGATTTTCAGCCGAAATGGCTGCAATAATCAATCAACGCGTCGATCAGAGCGGCGAATCGAGTATGGGTGGTGCGAAGCCAGGTAGGGGGGCAAAAACTGAACATTTTTTAAATTAAAGACAGAAAACGAATAATCAGAAAACGTTTTGATTAAAAAAAATCTATGAAAATTAATTTTTTGCATAAATCCTGTAATTTTATGTCATAAATTTCGGTTTTTTCCAACAAAAATTACAGTTTTAGCTCGAAAAAAGTCAAATTCTGATTTTACGTTAAATTTCAGTAGAAACTACGCAAATTGACTGTTTTTCTGTAAATGTATAACAATTTTTCTGTTTTTCTACAGAAATTTGGCTATCTAAAAATTTCCGCGCAAAATATCAAATTTTGCATTGATATAGCCTAGTTTCTATTGAATTTTTATCGAAAATCGAAAAATTGTAATTCATTTACAGAAAAACAGTCAAATTTCGGACTTTCGACTGGAATTTATCGGAAAATCAGGATTTGGCTTTTATAGAGCTATTTAAACTGTAATTTTTGTACGTAAAATACACCAAAATCTCAGTTTTTGGCTTAAAATTACAGAATTTGTACAATTTCTAGCTTCAAAACCTTTATAAATGTATTGAAGCACCTCAAAACCCCCATAAAAGTTCCAGTTCTCCTTCACAAAATCGCTGGACACGTGGCACGTATCAACGATGTGATTCTTCTATCGAAAGACGAAGGAGTATGGACTGCGAGTGATGATAGATCAGTTCGTTTGTATTTGAAGAGAGATAATGATCAATTCTGGCCGTCGATTCATCATTTTATGCCAGTCGCTCCGACTTGTCTGTATTACAGCGAGGAGACTTATAAGTAAGGGGATCTTTGGTGGAAAACGAAGAAATTAGAGTAATAATGACTGAAAAATTGTCATTTTTCAATAAAAATTAATGGAAAAACTTGAAAAATTGCCATTTTTTTTTAGTACTAAAAGTGAGATTATCTGGAACGACCGAAAATTTCTTTAAAATAGTATTAAATGCAGTGAATTTTAATAAGAATTCAAATACTTCAAATGTAAAATTCCTGGTTTTGTTCAAAAAAATCAGTTTCAACACATTTTTTTTTGATGTTATTGCTGTAGAAATCCCCCATTTCAGTTATCATGAACGCGAACCATCGTTTGTAACTCAAAATATGAGGTTTTTCGGATAAAAACTGAACATGTCAATTCTGAAGTCATCCGATAAAAATTTCTAACTGTAAAAATCAAAAAAATCAACAATTTTTGGCCAAAAACGGACTTTTGAAGTCTAAAAAATGCTGAAATTTTCATAGTTGCCCGGGCAAATTGGCGCGAAAGTCAAATTTTCAAATTTTTTCAAATTTTTTCGAATTTTTTGAATTTTTTTTGCGAAAAAGTCAAATTTTCGACTATGATTCAGAATTAGAAGAAAATCTGGGCCTTGACAACTATGGAAATTTTTATTATTTCTAATATGAATGCTCAATTTCAAGGGCTTGATTTTGAGCTGAAACTGTAATTTTGAGCTAAAAATAAACAATTTCGCAACAAAAAACCAGAAAATTTTGCACAAATCCTCAATTTTCGGGATAAAAGATGCATTTTTGACTCAAAACAACCCCAAACACCTCATTTTTTTCCGACTTTTCTGATTTGAAGTCTAAAAATTTTCACAATTTACTTTTTCTAATAAAAAATAGTCCATTTGAAAGTTCAATTCACGAAAACTCCTCTGATTTTGAGCTGAAAACTGTAATTTTCAGCTAGAAATATGCTTTTTCGCAGCAAAAACTACCCAAATAGTCCATTTTTGCAAAATTTGCACCTCAAGGTTTTCAGGTTTTTATTGCGAAAAAGCTTATTTCTTGCTGGAAATTTCAGTTTTTAGCTCAAAATCAAGGGATTTTTAGAAAATAGGAAAACCTTTAAAATGAATTTTCTGTGATTTCTATTAGAAAAAAGAAAATTTTGAGAATTTTTACACATCAAATCAAAAAATTCGGTTTTTTTTGTGAAAATTAACGATTTTTTCGGTTTTTAGATTCAAAACAACCCAATTTTTGCAGACTTCTTGTCGGATTGATCAACGGAAATGTGTACGAATTCAGTGTTTCTGACGACTTCAACAGTATGACAGAATCACGTAAATGGACGTGTCACGCGGGTCCGATCTCTGGATTGGGATTCGCTTTGTCTGCCGAACTGATCTTCAGTTGTTCCCGTGATAAATCAATCGTCTGGCATTGTTCAGAGAATTCGAACAAGATGGGATCATATCTCCTCGAGAATAGTTGTACTTCAATGGTCATTGCACTTCCATTCGTATTTGTTGGTGATCACGGAGGACATGTTACTGTACTTCGAATTATTGATAATCAACCACATCTTGTCAGCAAACTCAGCGCTCATACTAGTGAGTTTTCAGGGATTTCGAACATGTAAAACGCGGAAATCTTGGCCAAATTTTTGTGAAAAACAACAGACTTCTGACTTTTTGACTAAAAAATAATGTTCAAAATGACTTTTTACACTAAAAATAGTATAATTAACGAAATATGTCTAGAAATGATAGAGTGATAGTAATTTGTGTGATTATTTGATGAGAATATGCCAATTTTCACCAAGTTTTGAATGATTTAATCACTTTTTTCTGAATTTAAAGTTTTTTTTCACTAAAATCATTTGAATTTCGCAAATTTTCTCGGTGAAAACTTATGAAATTTGCCTGTTTTCCACTTAAAAATGAGATTTTCTCACTTTTTAATGTCAAATCACTGATTTTCAGACAATTTGTGCTTTTGCATATTGAAAATGCTCTGTTTCTGTAAGAGTTTTTGCTATGAAATTATTATTTTTCATAAATTTCACAGTTCATGTCAGATAAGTAATCTGTGACTGAAAATATACAAAATCTCCAATTTTCTTGATCATTAAACATAATTTCCACTCTGATACCATATTTTTCGTGCTGAAATCATACTACAATCGTTTTGAAAATGGAAAAAAAGACTCCAAATACCACCATGAGACTTCATTTTATGCAAATTTTTGACAAAATTACGAATTTTTTTGTTTTCAGCAGAAATTCCGCTTGATTTCTATTCAAAAATTCCCAAAAGTCGTATATAGCTCGTCCGACATCGGACAAAAAAACCTTTTCCCTTTATTCGAATCCATTTTCAGTTGTAGAAAATGTTTTTTTTGTCGAAAACCTCTTTTTTCTCTGAAAATCTATTAGCACGGAACGCTTCTTACAACCGCGCTCTACCGAAACCAAAGGAAATAGTGTGCGAAATTGAGAGAATTAGAGAAAAATAGACATTTCTCAAGGGAATTTCGGTGGAGCGCAGTTGTAAGAGCTGTGCTGAGCTAATAATACATCTCTTCATTTTCTATTTTCAGTGCAAAATTCTGATTTTCCTTCTTCGGTCCCTCTTCAATCACCGCTAATTCTCTTCCATACACTCAATTTGCAGATTCGATCACAACACTGTCATGGGACGGAAATAAGCAAGTGTTATACTCGGGAAGCAGTGATCATCTCATCATAATGTGGGATATTGGAGGCGGAAAAGGAGAGGCTTATGAGCTAAAGTAAGGAAGAATACGTGAAGAAATGGAAGGAGAAATGATAAGACTTCCCCCAAAACAGACATCAATGTTTAGACAGAGATCATGGAGAAGATGGGCTCAAAACTCCAGTATAGTTGAGCAGAAGGATGCTGGGGTGTTGTGGGCGCGTTTGTGAATAGAGAAGACAGTGAGGAACTATGCTGTGAGGCTGGCGTGCTGACGGCGCGTTTGTAGGAACGACGAATCCATGAAAATTGCATAGTTGTGAAGGCCCGGGCAAATTGGCGCGAAAGTCAAATTTTTTGAATTTTTTCGAGAAAAAGTCAAATTTTTGACTATCATTTAGAATTTGAAGAAGTTCTGAAAAATAGTCAAAAATAGTCACTTTTTCGATTGAAAATTTCAAAAATTTCTTTTTTTGGGCTTTGACAACTATGATAAAAATTGATAGATTGGCACCGTTTTTCGCAAAACTTCTACTGAAACTTTGCTTTTATGTATAGTTTGTCCAAAAAATCAAAAATTTGTGTAAAAATGCTTGGCAATTTCAGAAATGTATCAGTTTTAGCTTGCAAGAGCTGCAAAAAATAAATACATGTAATCATACTTGCAAATTTACGGCCCGGCCCGGAAAGGCCCGAAGGCCCAGTAGAGAATTTTCAAGGCCCGGCCCGGCTTCAAAAAAAGGTACCTATTTTTTTACCAAATTTTTTGAATTTTTTTGAAATTTTACATTAAAAATTCCAATTTTTTGATGCATAACTATCGTTTGATTGAATTCTGAAGTATAGTCGAAAATTCGACATTTTTGGGAAAAAATTCAAAAAAATTCAAATTTTTGTTCAAAATTTCAGTTCAAATTTTTCAGCCGGGCCTTCGGGCCGGGCCGGGCCGAGCCTTGGAAATTCTCGTCACGGCCCGGCCCGGCCCGTTGCAAGTATGCATGTAATAGATCACAGTTACCTATTACGGTATTTACGGATCAAAAAACTAGCAAACTTGTGAATTTCATTCGGATATCAAAAATTATATGTGCAAGAAATGACAATTTTTGGAAACTTTGACAACATTCCAAATTTCGATTAAAATATCTCGAAACATCTTATTGTGGGGGTACACCTAATAAGAACTGGCCTAAATTGTGAAGAATTGCAATAAAAATGGTCTAGAATACGTTTAAAATACACTTAAATTGCTCTGAAGGGTCTTAAATCGCCTTAAAAATGCCTAAATGTTGGATATTGTGAGAGAAATGCCTTGAGAGGCCTTGAATTGAAAAGTCTGAAGTTTCGGCGAAAACTTTTTTTGACCGAGGCGATCATTGAAGACCAATGTTACTACCTAAATTACTTGAAGTCATATTTTTTTATTTGAGATTCTGATACTTCAGAAAATTCTGAACAACTTTCATCATTGGAGCATATGCTAAAAATCGCTCTTAACAATCTAAATTTCCGTTTTCCCGGCTCAAAATGAGCCTTCGTGGAAGAGTTTTCCCACTCAAATTTTTTCCACCGTGTAGTCCTCTCGGACAAAATAGTTTCTCAATTCTTCGTTTTCTTGCTTTTTTTCAACAATCGTGTTTTTTTGAAAGTTATATCGCAAAAAAGAAGAAAAAACACGAAATTTCGTTGAAAAAAGTGAGAAAAGGAGGAATCGAAAAATTATTTTGTCCGAGTGGACTACACGGCGACGCGGGAAAACTCTTCCACGAAGGCTCATTTTGAGCGGGGAAAACGGAAATTTGGAGCGTTTAGAGCGATTTTTTGTATATGCTCCAATGATGAGAGTTGCTCAGAATTTTCTGAAGTATCAGAATCTCAAATAAAAATATAACTTCAGTCTTCCTTTAATTCCCAGATTACCGTAATCCCCGCTGTAGATCATTCATATTTCCACATATTCAATAATTTTTCCAGTGGTCACAACGGAAAAGTGAATGCACTGTGTGCCGCCCCTGCAGCGAAACGACTGTTCTCTGCAGATGAACACGGAAAACTGATGTGTTGGGATATGGAATGTAAACGAGTCGAAACGCCAGAATGGAAGTCAACCGATTGCTGTCAAAAGTGCAATCAACCATTCTTCTGGAATCTTCAGGCAATGTGGCAGAGGAAGGTCGTCGGACTCAGACAACATCACTGTCGAACTTGTGGAGCCGCCGTTTGTGGCAGTTGTTGTGATAATTGGACAACTTATCCGCCGATGGGATATGAGACGAAAGTTCGCATTTGTAATGAGTGTGCGGGAAAGATGAAAGAGAATCCACACAATTTCAAGTAAGAAATTCAAGATTTATATGAGAAAGAAATGCAGAAATTTTTTTGAAAAAATGCATCAAAATTGTGACTAAAAACCACAAAAAACCTAAATTTTTCTCAACAAAATCTCAGAGAAAACCGGATTTTTCATCCAAAATCATTAAAAAATTTTGAAAAAAACCACGATTTTCAGCTATTGTTGGGCGAAAAGTTTTTGTTAAAATGGTAAAACGGTCTGAAAATTATTTATGGAGGGGAATCCACAGGATTTCAAGAAAGAAATTCAAAATTTCTGCAGAAAAATGCTGAAAATCTCATTCCTTGAACAAAAATTTCAAAATTGAATTTTGCAGTCAGAATGTGTAATTTTTGTTATAATTTTTGATCCCAGAAGTTTGCTTTAATGAAAAATTTTCGATTTCAGTTTTTGTGCTGAAAATTATATTTTAGCTGGTTTTTAGTGTTTCAAAGAGTTTTTTTAAGGTAAAATTATGCTATTTCTATAGAAAAGTCAAAAAATTGTTTTTCAAAATGTCAAAAATTTCAAATTTAAAAATTTCAAGTAAGAAATTCAAGATTTCTACGAAAAAATGCAGAAAATCTCATTTCCTGATCAGAATTTTCAGATAATTTTAATTTTTCAGTCAAAATGTGTAATTTTTGTTTTGAAATTCACATTTGTAGTAGTTTTCATCCAGTTTTCGGCTATAATTTTTTATCCTAAAAATTTGGTTTGATGAAAAATTGTCGATTCAAGTTTCAATGCTAAAATGTTAAATTTTATTGCTGAAAATTGTATTTCAGCTGGTTTTTTATGTTTTCTGGGAGATTTTTTTATAGATAAAATAACTCGATTTCTATAGAAAAAGTTGAAAATTATTCAAAAAATCTGCGATTCTTGTATTTTTTGACTTGAAATTCCGTTAGAAATCACAATTTTCAAGCATTAAATTCCCAGAAACCACGACTTTCGCTGAAAAAATCAAACATGTTTTTCTCCCAAAATTCGTAAATTTTCGCTGATTTCATTCAAAAAACAATTTCATCAAAATGCTAAAATTGCTCATTTTATGTGAAAATTGTCAAAAATCCCAAAAAATTGGCAAATTTTCGACTGGAAATCTGAAAAAATCACCTATAAAATATGACTAAACAGCAACAAAAACGTCATTTTTCTTAACGAAATTTTAGAGAAAACCGGATTTTTCATTCAAAATTATTTAAAAAATTTGGGAAAAATCACAATTTTCAGCTATTGTAGGTCGAAAAATCTTTAAAATCTCCGCTTTTTTAGGTAAGATTTTTTGAAAATTTTGAAAAATGTCCAAATTTTTAACTCAAAATCCTCTAAAAACCTCCCAAATTTTCAGCCTGACCCCTCTGGCGATCTGTCACGAAATTCGTACAGGAATCACCGCAATGCATCTCCAGGAGACACTTGGCTTGCTCGTCACCTCTGGCCAAAACCGTGTCGTCATGATTTGGGATGTCCGAAGTGTTTGCTCCGCCCCCTCCGGTTCAGGCGGTCCATGAATAATATCTCTCATTTTTTATTCTAATTTATTGTAAATTTCACTCATTTTTTCGCCTAAATTTGTAAGTTTTCCCTCGATTGACCACGCCCTTTTTTATACCAACACCTGACAGGTTGTCCCAGTAATAGTGATTGTGATTCGTAACCCATCTTTTCTTGAAATCCCGATTGATTTTTTCCTACTACTTAGTAAGCTCCGCCCACTTCATCGCAAAATTAGCCTAAAAGTGGATGGAGCTTACCTCTCTCATATTTTGATACCAAAAAGATACAATTCCTCTACCTTTGTATATTAACCAAGATTTTCAGCTATAAATTTCTAGATTTATACATTCCATGACTAGAGAAACGCATGCGCCGGGACGGATAAGGTGAGGTCAGTATTTCAGAAATTCGCAATGGAGCACGATTACAGCGGTGGGGGTGAAGAACACAGAAAGCTCACAGGAGAGACAATTTTTGGTGCATTTGGAGACAATAACTGGGAGAAATCGAATGAGAAAATTGGGAGAAAATGGGGGAAACGCTAGGCGGAAATTATGACTAATCGGGGGAAGAAAAGAATAGAAATGGTCAGCATCCACATGCTCCGCCTGTGCCATTTTGAGGGAAACTTCTTTCGGAAAGACAAACGGATTGAGATCTCATTATGCCTGTCTTCAGACCTTCCCAACCATCGACTGGTCGCAGTTCTCCCTCGTCAACGCGGTTTTGTATCTGAAAATTAGAGGGTTTTAAAACGAAAATCAGCCAAAAATTGGCCGATTTCAGACGATTTCCGACGATTTTAGGCTGATTTTAGCTTTAAACAGGTTAATTTCGAGCCATTTTCTGCCATTTTCAGGCAAAAATTGTCTTTAAACAACAAAATTCGCAAATTTTTCTCTATGAAAACAGTGTTTTCCCAATTTCAGCTCTAAAAAAGTCAATCACAGGTGATTTTCAGCCATTTTCAGCCAAAAATTCTCTCTAAATTGATAAAATTGAATAACAAGAGCTTACAGTATCTACAGTACTCCAGAAATGGATCTGAGGCGGCGATTTTAGACGATTTTAGGCTAATTTTAGCTCTAAAAATGTCAATTTCGGCTCGTTTTCAGCCATTTCTAGCCAAAAATTGTCTTTTAACTAAGAAATTCGAATTTCAAGAGCCGTAGTCACACTTTTAAAAATAATGTTTATTTTTGATCTACCTTGATCTATTTCTCGCCTTCTTTTTGATCTACTCGGTTTCGATTCAGAAAATTCCACTTTACTGTCGAAAAAATAAAGTTTCGACAAGGATTTTCAAAAAAAAATTTCGCGGGCAAAACACTTTAGTGCATTTGTGAACTAAAGTGTTTTGCCCGCGAAAATCTTTTTTGAAAATCCTTGTCGAAACTTTATTTTTTCGACAGTAAAGTTAAATTTATACAAGTTTTACTTGATTTTCTCTCAATTTCAGTTCGCAAAATTCACATTCTATCAAAAATCAATCAAAACAAGTTTGGAATTATAAAAACAGCTTCTAGGCTGCAATTTTGAACAAAAAGTGTGAAAAATCCAAAATTTAACTTAATTCAACTCAAACCTTTAAAAAAATAGGTTTCCAAACTAATTTTATAAGAAAACAGCTCAAAAACCATTTTAATATTTAAAATTCAATTGTTTAATATTATCGAAATAAAAAAGTTCCGACATTTTTTCCTCGTCGGTGTTTGCGGACTTAAGCCAAAGTTATCAAATTTTGGCTTGAGTCCGCAAACACCGAGGGGGAAAAAATGTCGGAACTTTTTTGTTGCGACAATAAAAAAATCGTGAAATTCTTCGAAATTTTGGCCAAAAAATGCTTTAAAAGGGATTTTAACTGATTTTCCACCGATATTTTTGATTTTCTACTTTTTTCCCCATTTTCAATAAAATCTCACCTCCTGAGCGATCATATGGAATGCCTCATTCACATTATCTCCATTTCTCGACGACGTTTCAATGAATTTCATTTTGTGATACTTTGCAAAGTACTCGCCTTCTTCGTAATTCACCTGTAATGCTTTTTTGATTTGGTACGGGGAAATTTGGAATGAAATTGATTTTTGATAGAAATTATATCCCTTCTGGAGTTATTTTCACTGAAAATACATTTTAATACTGAAAATTTGAAACTTCAAGTGCAAAAAGCGCAAATTTAAAATTAAACTTCCGATTTTCCAACGAAAAATCTCATTTTTTGGAAAAAATAAGACATTTTTATTATAAATTCAAATTTTTGGCATATTTCTATTGAAAAATACATTTTTAAGCTGGAAAGTCAATAGTTTTAACGCTAAAAACTGGAAATTCGAAGAAATTTCCATATTTCTCTTTGAAAAAATCAATTTTTCAATACAAATCTCAATTTTCACTAATAAACCAAGATTTTTACCTAAAAATTAATTTTTTCGATAAGAAATATTGAAATTTTGTCAGAGGTTAAAACTCTTGACTTTCCAGCTTAGAAATGCGTTTTTTCAACAGAAAAAGCGCCAAAAATTAGAATTTTTATTTAAAAAATATCAATTTTTCCCCAAAAATGAGATTTTTAGCTCTAAGCCTACCTGTCGTTGTGCATCCATATCACACTTCGTGCCAACCAACTGAAAAACACATTTTCCCGGACTGGGACCGCCCAAATTCTGTGCCGCCTCTTTGACCCAATTCTCGACGTGTTCGAAACTTTCTCGATTCGTTATATCGTAGATTGCGAGCACTCCGACCGAATTTCGGTAGTAGGATTTTGTGATTGAGCTGGAAAATGGGGAAATTTGAAGGTTTTAAGGGTTTTTAGTGGGAAAAATGACAAAGTTTTAGTATTTTTAGTATTAGAAGACTTTAAAAAAGGGTTTTCATCAAAAAATTGTCAAAATTGACCAATTTTTACCGGAAAAACTAAAAAACACTCACCGAAACTTCTCCTGACCGGCTGTATCCCATAACTGTAACTTCACACGATATCCAGGCCTCAACTCAATCATTCTCGCATAAAAATCCACTCCGACTGTCGGATCACTGATTTCAGCCATCTTTCCCTCGGTAAAATATCGTAAAAGACTGGATTTTCCCACTGTGGAATCGCCGATTACAATTAATCGATACTGGTAGTGAAAGAGCGGTCCGTAGTCGTCGCCAATGAAATTTGATTCCATTTTTTTGTCTGGAATTTTGGAATTTCTTCAAACTGAAAAGTTAAATGACGCAAATTCTGGCTGAAAACAGCTTGAATTAGCTTGAAATTAATATTTCTATAATATTCTATTCATTTCTCTCTAACAAATCAACAAATTTCATAATTTTTAATTTCTGATTCATGAAATTCGCTGAAAATCAGCTGATCAATAAATAAAAACGGCTGACTTTTTAAAGGCGCATGCTATTATTTGGGTGGTGGGTCCTGGAACGAAGAGCCGTTTTGGAGAGCTTTGGGTGGATTTACGGTGTGCATCAATGATTATATTCTATTTTTTCCAATAGATTTTATTTTTAGATTTACGATTTTTCATGTTTTTTTCTGAATTTGGGTTATTTAATTAATTTCTGAACTGGAAACTATTGATTTTTTCTATTTTTGCTTTATTTTTCCACGTTTATTGATTTTTTCTACTTATTTCTTGCTCAGTTTGCTCATTGTCCATATTCTATTAATAGTCTTGAAACATCAGTTTCTCAATTAGTCAAATCACTCAATTTTTATTCGAAAATTCAAGAAAAATCGCTTAAAACAGAAGAAATTAAGAAATTTCAATTTTTGCATCAACTTTCAAATTCTTTTCTGGAAAACTAATTATGAAATACTCAATTTTCTTCTTTGCTGATGCAAATTATCTCAAAAAAGGAATTAAACAGTTAAATTAATGCTCAAAAACCTTTGGGTTTTCCCCGAAATTTCAAAAAATTTGTTTAAAAAAAATAGTTAAAAAACCGACGTTTCAAATCACAAAAATCGTGACAAACTCCAGTTTTTTCACAGGAATATCCCCGGATTTGTCTATGTTTGGATGAAAAAAAAAGCGATAAAAATGGGGGAATCCGGATCATTTTTCAGCTTTTCTCCGTCATAATAAGATGATCTATGTGTGTGATTTGAAAATTTGAGTCCTGGATTAATCATTTGATTGGGGAAGAGAAGATTTTTATAGTTTAAAAAATAATTGAAAGAAAACGGACAATTTTTGGTTTTTGGGAAAATTTAAATCCGGTTTTTTTACTTTCTGAATCTAAATTCTTGATAACATTTTCTAACAGTTTACAGCGGAAATTCTTTTCTTAAAATTCAATAATTAAATTGTAATTCTGAGCTTTTTACTCTTTTTTGGTTGAAATCGTCATTTTTGTGAGATTTTTTGATATAAAAAATACAATTTCGCCAATCGTAATCTGATGTTTCGTAAAAAACGGAATTTTCCAACAATTTTTGTCCAAATTTCCATACTTTTTCGCTTGATTCCATTGAGCTTCCTAAATTTCGTTTTTTCATAACTTTTTTCTCTCCATTAACCGCAATTTTCCAATTTCACCCGTTTTTCAGCAGAATTCTCGAATTTTCAAAAAATTTTGAAGTCAGAGAAATACATCCCGAAAACACTTTTTTTCACTCTTAAAATTGAATTATCCACTTCAAAATCTTAGCACGGCACGCTACTTACAACCGCGCTCTACCGAAATCAAAGTAAATTGTGTGCGAAATTGAGAGACTCAGAGAAAAAGAGACATTTTTCAAAGGCATTTCGGTGGAGCGCAGTTGTAAGAACTGTGCAAAGATAATCTAGAAAATCTCTCATTTTTACTCGGTTTTTATCGTATTTTTCACCAATTTTCTGGGAATTTTCAATATTTTTCCTATCGTAACCTTCTATCTAACCACCACCAGTGTAAATAACATTCAGAAGACCTTCTTCTGGATCCAAAATGGAGCCGAAACCCGTCGCTGCTTCTTCTTCTCAATCGCGTCCATGGCTCGTCGTGTTAATCTTCCTCTCGTTCGCCGTCACTCTCTACACACTTTATCTCCTTTTCCCCGAAGTCTCGACCGATGAGAAACTGCATCTGAAATACCCCCGAAATCTGGAAGACGCCAAACAACTCGGTCGTGTTCTGTCGAAATATAAAGAGAACAACTATACAGTAGTGTTGTGCAGTGTCGTCGTCGTCTACATATTCCTTCAATCTTTCGCTATCCCTGGATCAATTTTCCTTACTATTCTATCCGGATATCTCTTCCCATTCTACGTGGCACTTCTTCTAGTCTGCACTTGCTCTGCGACAGGAGCAGCCATCTGTTATACTATTTCTATGCTTATCGGTCGAGCGGCCATCTTCTATCTTTTCCCCGAGCGAATCACCAAATGGCAAGAGGATCTCTCCCAACACAAAGACAACTTTTTGAATTATATGATTTTCCTCCGAGTGACACCGATTGTGCCCAACTGGCTCATCAACATTGCGAGCCCTGTGTTAGACGTCCCGTTGGCTCCGTTCTTCTGGGGAACGTTCCTAGGTGTGGCTCCGCCCAGTTTCCTCTATATTCAAGCGGGATCCACGTTGGAGCAGATGACGCATACGAGTGTTGCGTGGAGTTGGACGAGTGTTGCGATGCTCACTGGATCGGCGATACTGTCGTTGGCACCGATTTTGTTGAAGAAGAAGGTCAAGGCGGATTAATATTTGTTGTGAATTTAAATATTTTTGGTTTTTGGCGAAAGAGGTTACTGTAGCTTTGCAGTCTGGTTACTGTAGATATTCTGAAAATCGTGGTTTTAGATTCGGAAAGAATACATATTTTTCATTTTTCTGAAATTTTTGCAAGTTTTGCGGTCAGGATCGCTCGAACTACAAATCTACCGTAACTAAACTGCAAAACTACAGTATTCTCCTTCAAAATTTCTTCTCTAAAAATTTCAATTTTTGATCTCTTTGATCCTTCTAGTCTCTGTGATGTTCTGAATAATTTTTTGGCCTTCATCTGAATTTATAATATTTTTCAAAGGGTTTTTCTGTGATTTTCACCTAGAAAATAACAATTTACATTGGTTTTTCTCAGATTTTTTTGTAGAAAACGCTGAATATTTTGCTCAAAAACTGGATTTTATTTCAAAAATCGATTTTTTTTTTCGGAAAATTTTAAAGGAAAATTCGGACAATTTTGCTCAAAGCCATTCATTCCCAGTTTTTTTCTCCTCAAAACCATAGTTTTTCCCCTAAAAATTGTAGTTTTTTAATCAAAGATTTCCACTATTCTGCTCAAAAAATCGATTTTTCAGTAAAAAAAACGAACTTTTTCCACATAAAAACCTCTAAAATTCTATATTTTTCACCCATTTTTATAGATTTTCCGATGAAAAATCAGAAAATTTTGCTCAAAAATCACATTTTTCTGACATTTTTTGCTCAAAAACTAGATTTTATGCCGAAAATAGATTTTTTTGACTAAAAACCTCTAAAATTCTATATTTTCCACCCATTTTTACTCATTTTCTCTCCCAATTCCCATCCCCCAATGCCTTATTTTTTCTTTTTCACTTTACTTGTGTCTTCCCCGTTTCTTTTCTTTATTATCTGAAACCATTTTAATTAATTTCAAACGAATAAATAATTATAGGTGATATGAAACAATGATGAGAGTGGCCACCAGACGTCGACTACTACCTCAGATAGGAAATCAAAATTTGATTCGAATCTCCTCTACAGTACCCCTCCACAACAATGGTCAACACAATTTCAGCACGATTTATGGAAATAATGGAGGAAATCAGAGGAGAGGAGGATTGTGAGTTTTTTGAGAGGGTTTTTGATGGAAATTTACAATTTTGGCAAGTTTTTGAAAGAAAAATTGCCTATTGCCTTTTTTATCTGAAATTGTGAAATTTCAGACGAAAATGTAGATATTCTTGCTGGATACGAACGTTTTAAAGCTAAAAATCAGTTTTTTTGCATAAAAATGAGTGCTTCTAGCTGAAAATTAGTAATTTTTGAGCTAAACTAGCTTTTTTTCAAATAAAAATTCCATATTATAATTTCCAGATTTCAATTTTTCCCGAATTTTCTTTTCCTATTTTTTCTTTTTTGCTGGAAATGCTTCGTTTTCGACTCAAAATATCAGATTTCCAGCGAAAAACACGTTTTTTGAGTTAAACCGAAAATCGAGAATTTCTGTCAAAAAAGTGTGAAAAAACACGAAGGAAATCACATATTTGAGCTGGAAATGTCGAAAAAACAGTTTTTTCCACCAAAGAAACTTTTTTGGTCAAAAAGTTCGAATTTTCAATTAAAAAAAAACATTTTTAGCCTCTAAATTGATCTTTTTTAAATTTAAATCTGTATTGTTGCACGATATTTTTTTGTTTTTGGCTTGAAATTAGTCCTTTTCAAGCAAAAACCAGACTTGTCACGGGCCGGGCCAAAATCAGGAAAAATCTCGGCCCGGCCCGGCCCGCTCGGTCCGTTTTGAAACATTTTTTGAAAAAATTTTAGGTTTTTGAATTTTTTTTGGAAATTTTTTGAAATTTTTTGAAAAAAATATAGTTTTCGAATAAAATTTCAATATTGAATAAAAATGTGAATGTGTACAATAATTTAAGCATTTTTACTCTATTTTTCCGAAAAATTTCAAAAAAAATCGGTAAAAAATGGGTACCCATTTTTGAATCCGGGCCGACCGGGCCGGGCCAGGCCAAAAGAAATTTCGGCCCGGCCCGGCCCGATTTTTGACAAGTCTGGCAAAAACTATTTTTCACAGAAAATCCAACAATTTGCTATATTTGAGCTGAAAAAGACTAGTAATAACGTTCAGACAACTTTCGTCTGCTGAAGTTTGCTCATTTTTTTCCGAAAATATTGTCGAAATAAAAAAAGTGATACCCGGTGTTTGCGGACTTAGTGGAAAAATTATTAAAATTAGCATTAAGTCGGCAAACACCGGGTATCACTTTTTTTATTTCGACAATAGCAATTAACAAATTTTTTTTTTTTGAAAAAAAGTAGATCACAGTTTTTCGGTCCCCTCTGAAAACCTCAAAAACGAAGAAACCCTGTCATTAAAATGATTCTGAAAACGGAAATGACATGACACATAAGTGACCAGAAATTACAGATAACTCCCCTGTTACTGCTAAACAAAAAAATCAAAATTCTAGGTTTGAAATTCTGTAGTTTTCTCTTTTCTTGGTGTCGAGTTGTCTCTATTCCTTGACTATTTGTTCTGAAAATGCACTTTTCTTTGTTTTTTTTTGACAATTTGAGGTCAAAATTGTTTTCCTTTGTTTCTCTAATCCTCTTGCTCTCTCTCTCCATTTGTTGCTCTTTGATGATCAACTGATAAGGATAGGCTCCGCCCCCATTCACAGACAGATTGACCTGGTTTTTGCAGAATGCAGCGATCGATCGCAGCGGTTTTTTTTTGTGTTGCCTACAAACATCTTGTATTGTCGTTACGTTGATGGCGCTGGGATTCTGAAACGATTAAGACATTTTGTTCTGACGTTAAACTCCATTACAAGGGAAGTCTTTGGAGACGCCACTTTCAAACGACCTATAAATTTGGTTATAGGTATTTTCGACTACGCTGAGTCCGTTTCTGCCATCAAAACTGGCTAAATATTGCTGCTAACCACGTTATGAGCTCTCAAACTTTTCATATCGATAAGCTTTTTCCCGTGGAATTCCAAATCGACAAGTAGTATACGCAAGATATTCTCATTTTTGCAACGTACAAGCACGTGTAAACCGCGCGGTTCCGTATATACCGCCGATTTGGAATTCCATGTGAAAGAGCTTATCCGTATGAAAAGTTTTAGAGCTTATAACTCGGCTCGCAGAGACATTTAGCAAGTTTTGACTGCAAAAATGGACTCCCCGCGGTCGAAAATACCTATAACCAAATTTATAGGTCGTTTGAAAGTGGCGTCTCCAAAGACTTTCCTTGTTAGTTTTGAAATTAGTAGAAATCTGAAAACATATTCAGAATCTTGATGACGTCAGTTTTCGAAATACACCAGATGTTTCATTATGACTCAGTTCCAATCAGACTTTTAGTCATAAAAAATGATTCCGAAGCGTTTTTCGGAATAATTTCGAGAAATAGCTCGAAGCAGTGCTCTGAAACTGAGTCAATCAGCTAAACAAGGTTCAATGAATTCAAATAAATATCTCAAACCGGTTTTAATACGGCTGTAACGTAAACATTTATCAGAATTTCTTGTTTTTGACTCGTTTTGGTACGGATCTTCTGAACTCATATCTTGATTTCAAAACGTCTCAAAAAATCAACGTTTTATCAAGAAATGTGACTTTCGAGCCAATGCCTATCGGAATCGTTGAGCTTATTTGAAGTTATGCGTTCTGTGCAGTAAATCTGCAGGTATGAGCCAAAATTCTGGAAAATTGTGATCCGTTCATCCCGGAGATTTCAGCCTTACTCTATTAGCACGGCACGTTTCTTACAACCACGCTCTACCGAAACCGAAGAAAATTGTGTGCGAAATTGAGAGACTCAGAAAAAAAGAGACATTTTTCAAAGGCATTACGGTGGAGCGCAGTTGTAAAACCTGTGCCCAACGAATAGTTTCTCGCACTTTTCCGAATCTTCTCCGATTTCCTATACGATATCGATCAGTTAGATTCGTTTCAACTCTGAATCCTAAATCCCCTAATTAGTATACCATCCAATTTATATCCTATTCTTTAGTACTTTTCCAATTGTAGTGTAATTTATCATAGTACTAGTCCATCCGCCTTCAAAGGGCACAGTTCATGAATCATGTTAAAACACCATCCCGATAAGATATGCCTCCTTTTTCTGTTCTTTTATCATTCCTCCTCCTCCATCAAGTAGAGAAATATTTGAGTTTGACCTACCTAGAGCCAATCGCACTTTCTCTTCCTCTCTCTTTCTCTCTATATCAAACAATTCCAGCACAGCATCAAAACATCACATTGTCTGCTTCTCTAATACTCGCACACTCTCCTCGCGTGTCGCTCTTTGATGAGTAATATAAGACACCAAAAACCGGGTGAGAGAGAGAGAGACGCCAGAGAATCAGGCAGAAGAGAAATGTTTTGTAATACTGCTTTTCTCCTCTCTCTTTTTTCGTCCTGCTGTTTCTTTGGTGGGGGAAATATACGGAGGGGGGAGGGTCAATGACGTTTATCACAGAATACATAGGAAGATGATGATGATGAAAAGGAAAAGACGAAGAAACACACACCATCCATATGTATATTCTTAAAGACATAGACACATGGAATCGGTGTTTTTTTTTCTTTTCCTCTTCTTCGTGAACTTTTTCTCCGTTTTTTTTTGTCCCTCCAGAGTTGTTTTTGTTGATTTTTCTGGACTTTGGTGTACACTTTTTACTCAACAATGAGGGAGGGGAATCATGATCAGGAAACGGTCATTTCGAGTGTTTTCGATAGGAAAATGAGGGGAATTTTTTGGAGAAAAGCTCAGAAATCGAGGCCACGCCCACTTTTTTCGCGGTTTTCTTCTCGGTTTAGATATTTGTAGGTTCCGCCCATTCTTAAGCCACGCCCCTTTTTTTTGCAATTTTAGTTTTCCGGACGTCTTTTGCATCTTCAGGGATTTGTTATAGTTTTGCAAGAATCTAAGGCTCCGCCCCGATGTGTAAATGACAGTTTTTTTGTGGTTTTTGACCCGAAAAATGGAGTTTTAAAACGAAAAATCATAAATTTTGAACAATCAGAAACAAAGTTCCGAAAACGCGCCAGAAGGTGCGCCAGAAAGCGGTTTTCAAAAAGATTTTTTTGCTTCAAAATCACCTTCTTTGGCTCAAAAACATATAATATGAAACGCGCCGCAGGCTCGCCAGCGATTCTGTGATTTGGACGGTTTTTGAGATAAAAAACGGGACTTTCTGTCAAAATAGTATAGCAAGATTCTGAAGCTCCGCCCCCTTGAGATGTTCCTCTTTCTAGAATAACGGATTTGACCTTTTTAGATATCCATAGGCTCCGCCTCTTTTTTGGTCACGCCCTCTTTTCTCATTGCCAGAGATGCATTTTCAGTTCCGTCTTCTGGCCTCTTTTAACAGTTTCTGTAACATCGTAGTTATTTCAGAGACTCCGCCCACTTGTTCCCCTTGGGATAGTTGCTCTTCCAGACACTTTCTGTCATTTTTTTTGACATTTCTACACACTGAGACACCGCCCACATTCTCAGACACGCCCCCTTCATCACGATATTATGGTTCCCTGTTATTCCAGATAGGCTTACTTTTTTCCACAACGAAAATGCGAGATTCAAGGGTTCCGTCCCTTTGGGATAGCCACTTTTCTTTCTTGTTAGGAAATCCCTAGACTCCGCCCATCTTCTTGACCACGCCTCCTCCGTTTTTTCCTGCAAAATTTCCTATCTTTGTTCTGACACAATCTGTGGTTAGAAACAGCTGTCTTCTTCCTCTGTCTGCCCTCCCCCGTTTTTTTGACGTTCTTGAAGGAAAAGAATTATAGATCAGAGCTCCGCCTACCTATCTAAGCCACGCCCACTTCTATTCCGTGTGATAGGCACATGACTGGCGAATGAACTGTGCGCTGAATTGTTTCAGTGGTTTCAGTGAAGGTTATTGTACTTTTTTTGACGTGGATCAATCTCTTTAGATGCCCGACATGCCGGTTTATTAGAGGGAATACGGTGTTCGAGGTTTTGACCATTCCTTGAAGTTTTTGAACTCAAAAAGTCATGGAAAACCATGAAAATTCGTTGTCTTCGGACATTTGAGCTAAGTATTCCCATCTGGGATACTGTACTGAAGGACATCTGGATGCACAGACATCCGCATAGATCTTCCTGCAGACTGTGCTTTACTGTCGTTTTTGAATGCTGCTCAAAAGTGACACCAAAATCTGGAATAGAGGAGTTCTAAACCCTAAAATTCTGGCAATTTTTATTCTGACTTCCTATCAGAGTTGAGCGGAATTCCGCCACTTTTTTCTTTCCGCCTTCCGCTTTCCGCTTTCCGCCAAAAATTTTTCTATTTCCGCTTTCCGGCTTCCGCTGTTTAAAGATTTTTTCCTCAGCTTGAAAAATTTGATCACCTATTCCAATTTACTGATATTTTTGAGGTTTTTTTGCAGCAAAGCTATCAGTGTTTACCGAAAAAAACAAAATTTAACACAAATTTAACCATTTTAGTATTTTTTACTACAAAATAAGGCCAAAATCGTATTTTTGAAAGCGACATTGTATTCCGCTTTCCGCCGATATTTTTTCAATTCCGCCTTCCGCTTCATTCCGCTCAACTCTGCTTCCTATCTCCAAACCTACCGTAACCCTAGACATCCTGTGATCCTTTTGAACATCTGCAATTCTTCTCCGTTGACTTTTTCATTAAATCATTCCCCTCCTACCTCCCCCATTCATATCAACATATTGCTCCCCCCTTCCCCTCGTTTTGCCTTTTCTTATTGAACAAAAACTAATAAAATTCCGAAGAGAGAAGTGAGCATATAATCTTTGATGTCTTCCTCTTCTCGCTCTTCTTCTGCTCCCCCCCTCCTTTTCCTTCATTTCCCCATTTATTTCGGTGTGTGTTCGGGGATAACTGAACAGACGGAATGGATCAAAGTCCGTCGAATGATGATGATGCATTGTCTGGAAGTCTGAAAATGAGAATGTATCATTCTGTTTTCTGAAAGGCGTGAGATTGCTGACGTTGTTGGGATTCTGAATCTGCTTTTGGATTTTGCAGTATATCAAATGAGCTGAGGTGTTTTGTCTGAAAGTGATGATGTTATCAGACAAGAAGTGTGTTGACTCGGTTAATTCCGGTATAGAGCAGAATCTGAAAGTGGATTGAGAATCCTGACGACGTCGACGTCGGATTCAGAACCTTGACAACGTCTCATATGGCTTGAAACCGAATAGCCACAGTTTCGAACTGTCTTGGTTTCAAAGCCTACCGGATCCGCGTCTCAGGCACCCCAGCACGGTTTCAAAGCCTCCCGGAACCGCGTCTAAGGCGCCCCAGCGGCGATTAATATTTCCAGATGCGTGTCTTCAACCTCATTTCTTCCTTTTCTCCCCCTATTTCCCCCTATCTTATCCTTTTCTTCCAGACTTCTCCAAAAACGTCCGACAGTAATCAATTTGCGAAGTGAACGTGCATTCATCGGAATCGCTGCCGGCGCCGCCCGTCATCTGCTCAAACTTCGCTATTTTCTAGCGACTGGTGTCATTGGTGGAAGTGTTGCGGCGAGATCGGTAAGAATTTAGTGTGAATTTGTGTGTGTCGGTGTGTCCGGATGCCGCGCAGTTCACAGATATATGTAGTGAGGAAACTAATTTCTGTGAAATTCACAACTAAAAAACGCGCCTCGGATGCGCCAGATAATGATAATTGATCAGAAACGCGGAATTAAAGCGCCTGAGTCACGCCAGCAGTTGTATTTCTACAAATATCACGTCTCAGGCACGCCAGACATGTCTGACAGTGTCGAATAACGCGTCTCAGGCACGCCAGACATGTCGGACATTTTCAAATATCACGTCTCAGGCACGCCAGACATGTTGGACATTTTCAAATATCACGTCTCAGGCACGCCAGACATGTCGGACATTGTCAAATATCACGTCTCAGGCACGCCAGACATGCCGGACATTGTCAAATAACGCGTCTCAGGCACGCGAGACATGTCGGACATTGTCAAAAACGCGTCTCAGGCACGCCAGACATGCCTAACACTGTCAAAAACGCGTCTCAGGCACGCCAGACATGTCGGACATTTTCAAATATCACGTCTCAGGCACGCCAGACATGCCGGACATTGTCAAATAACGCGTCTCAGGCACGCGAGACATGTCGGACATTGTCAAAAACGCGTCTCAGGCACGCCAGACATGCCTAACACTGTCAAAAACGCGTCTCAGGCACGCCAGACATGTCGGACATTTTCAAATATCACGTCTCAGGCACGCCAGACATGCCGGACATTGTCAAATAACGCGTCTCAGGCACGCGAGACATGTCGGACATTGTCAAAAACGCGTCTCAGGCACGCCAGACATGCCTAACACTGTCAAAAACGCGTCTCAGGCACGCCAGACATGTCGGACATTGTCAAAAACGCGTCTGCGGCACGCCAGATAGTTTTCACTTTGATTTTCAGCGTCTATTTGTTTGTCTATACGTTGGAGATCTTGATTTTCTTGAAAAATTCTCATTTTCTGTCATCAAATTCCATTTGTAGTGGTACGAAGAATGGAAGTCCAATCTGCCCGACCTCGCACTTCCCGAATGGTTCGACGCAAACGGATCATGGAACGAGTTTTCGGAGAAAATGAGAGGGATAAAGGATGGATTTGGAAAAAGCGGCATTGACGGAAAACAGAAATGGGCTGAATGGATGGCCAAGTTTGAAGAGTTCAAACAGCAACAGAAGGACAAAAAAGATGGGAATAATGAGGGAGGAGGGAGCGGAGATGTGCCTGGGAAAGGTAAGAATATGGTTTAGAATTTGAAAAAAAAAGGGGTTTAGAATGGAAAAAATTCGGTCAGAACTTAGTTTTTACCGAAGTTCTGAGATGAAGGAGTTTAACAGAGATATCTGCGTTGGATGTTAAAATTGGGAAACTCATCGTCAGTTTTAACGGAAAATTGGTTGATTTCATGATGGATTTTTGAAGATTTTGCAGTTTATTTTATAAAAATATATAAATTTTGATGGTGATTTTAGTGATTTCCAAGTCAAAAAAGGTAGAAAACCCCGAGTTTTTAAGCTCAAGACAATTTTCGCACTATTTTCTGCTAAAAATTCAAAATTTCAGTTTTTTTCGAACACTGAAAACTCAAAAATGCTGATTTTCTTCAGTTTTCAGTCGTTTTGAGACAAATTTTTTTGAAAAAAAACCGAAATCTTCAGTTTTATATCTCTAATTTTCTGTCCATATACCGTAAAAACTGTATTAGAGCGACGTGTCGCTCTATTTTTCAACCGCCTCTCAGAAAAATGTTGTGGTTTCAGAAACTCATTAAAGTTAAACGGAAAAAAAAACTTTTTGAAAGTTCTATTTGTTGATCTAGAGATTACGCTGCTTCTAATCAGAACCAAGAAAATACACTGGGATAATCATTTTCTCGAATCCTGAGTTTAGATGTGGTGCCGTTATAATACAGGTGTCACTCTAATACAGTTTTTACGGTAATTCTGATTTCCTTAATTTCAGCCGATTTTCAGCCATTTTTCAATCAAAAACAAGTTTTTTGGCTTGAAACTCTTAGATTCAGCCAATTTCAGTCATTTTCATCTATAAACTTTGTAATTTTTCAAATTTTTGACGGCAAAATATCATAATTCTGACACGCATTCAGACTTTTCAAAACAAACATCTTTTTTTAGAGATAATATATTTAGACTGAAATCCCTTATTTACCCCTGAGCGGATCAAAAACGCGATCTGTCAGCTACTTTTAGACTGTCTTACGTGAGTTTTCTTCTCCCAAAAAGCAGAATTTTTAGAAACTTGAGGAGGAGGATGGAGAGATTTGTCTATGGGAAATATCGAGTTAAGAGGATTTTCATCTTTTTAGGAAATGCTGATTTTTGATATAAACATTGATGGGAGAAACGTCATTTTTTGTTGTTTTCTGAGGAAATACGGCATATTTTGAGCTTGACTTTGTTATTTTCAGAAAAAAAAATGAGTTTTCAGCATGCTCTTCAGAACCCCGCATCAGGCACGCAACATTTACCCGTTGAGCAACAGGCGCGCAACACTGCAGCATCAGGAACGCATCATTCAAACGCGCTTCGTTTTCTGAAACGTGTCGGCAGCACGTGTGCAGCAACTAGGATGCGGCAGCGTATCCGCAACACTGCAGCAACAGACCCGCTGCTCTCCAGCAGCACCTAGGCAACATTCAGCAAGTGCGCTCCATCTTTTCCAGTTACGAAAACTTATAGTTTTATTCACTTTTTTCCTATTTTTCTGTTTTTCATACAAATGTTTTCTCTGGATTTATTTTATGAAAATAATTCTCCCCGTTTATTGGAATAAAAATACGTGTGTCTATAGAAACAAAACAATCACATTTCAGCTTTCAACTGCTAAAAAGACAACATCACCGCCAGTCGAGCCTAATAGGATTTCAGGAAAAATGAAAAGGTGAGATTTTTTCAATACTCTATATATTGTCGCGACAAAAAAGTTCCGACATTTTTTACCGACGCGTGTTTGCGGACGTAGTGCTAAATTATTAAATTTTGCACTGAGTCCGCAAACACGCGTCGGTAAAAAATGTCGGAACTTTTTTATTTCGATAATAAGTTTTACGTCTTTTTTCAGAAATTTGAACGATAGGAAACGACGAGGATTTCAAAGCAAGCTGAATGCAACATCATCGAAAATTAATTCATAAATTGTACTATTTTTTCACATATGTATACATTTTCGTGAATTGTACTATGTTCAGATTTATGTACATCTATTATAGGTTGTAGTTGTATTTAAGTTTTGTAAATAAATGTAATTAAATAAATAGTAAACTGTCTTCGGTGCAAGAAACTATAGCAAAGGAGGCAGCGGCCTAATTTTAGCAGCGCCAGAGCAGCACAGCAGCAACCTTTCCGCAACACGTACGCTACAGTACCGCAGCACAACCGCATCAGGCACGCACTCTACGCTTGCCTGCTGCTGGACTGCTGCGAGCCTGATGCGGGTTTCTGCCGAGTGGATTTCACCAGATTAGAGGCAAAAATAGTATCCAAAAACATCGCTCGAAATCGCTCGAAATTAAAGTGATCATCAACTCGTTTTCATTGCTCAATTCTCGAGATTTTTAGTCAAAATTAGGAATTCAGACTGAAAATGGCATTTTCAGAGTTTGAAATTCCAGTTTTCTCTTTAGGAAATGCAGATTTTTGATATAAACATTGATGGGAGAAACGTCATTTTTTGTTGTTTGTTGAGGAAGTTTGGCATATTTTGAGACAAAAACAGTGTTTTTAAGATCCAGAAACATCCGTTTTTGCTCGAAAATTAAAGTGATTATTAATCAAAAACTCGTTTACATTCCTCAATTCTTGAGATTCTCAGTCAAAATTGAGATTTTGAAATGGAAATGGTTTTTGATTGACTTTTAGCATACTTGCAATCCGGGCCGGTCCGTAACTCGCTTAAATCGCAATGTTACGAGATGAAAAATATACCAAAACGTAGATCTCGACGAGTTCTATGTCCGTGTCCCACTACTGTCCGTGGCCGGGAAAAAGTGCCAAAAAACGCGAAAATGGCCAAAAAAGCCATTCTAGCCCGGTCCGCGGCACATTAACAAATAGCCATCCGGCCCGTAGTAGGTCACGGTGATAGAATTCGTCGAGATCTACATTTTGGTATATTTTTCAGCTTATAACATTGAGTTGGATGAGAGTTACGTGCCGGCCCGGTTTGTAAGTATAACTTGCAGTTGCGAATCATGCAAATAACTCCAGAAATTTCAGTTTCCACTTCAATTCTCATATTTCCAGAACCCCTCGTTCTGGCCTCGTTGATGTCTGCATTCTCATCAAAGAAGGATGAAAAAGACGAGGAGAAAAAAGACACGACGGCGTCAGCAGAAGAGCGGATTCAGAAGTTGCAAGAGGAGATGTTGAAGACGCAATCACAATATCAGAGAGAGTTGGAACGACTCGAAAAGGAGAATAAAGTGTTGAAACAGAGATTGTTGTTGTCGGATGATAAGGCGGCACATCGTCTGAAACGACTGAAGGTACAGTTTGAAAATGACTGAAAAATTGATTTTAGGACATCTGGAAGTATCGAGAGACATTTTTTTCGAAAAAAAATCATGAAAATTGATAGAAAACTGTCGAAAACCCATCGGTTGCACGAAAATCGCCAAAAATTCCCTCAATTCTACTCAATAAGTCCGTTTTTTTTGCTTGAGAAACGGGCGGTTTTTACTTTTTTTGGAGACGAAAATTGATTTATTGGCTAAAAATTGGTACAAAAACTAATTTTCCCCATGAAAATCTGAAAAAAAAGGGAATAAAATCAGTAAAAACTGATTTTTTCAGTAATTTTGGAGTCTGAATCGTTTCAGCAAAAATCTGGAATTTTTACATTTTTTCTCAAGATTTTGGTCATTTTTCAGCCAAAATTTGATTTTCGACACGAAAAACCTCTCAAAATCCACATTTTAGTCCAATTTCTAGTCATTATTTTCGATTTTTATGAGGAAAACCAGTTTTTCAGTCAATTTTTAGCGCGTCAAAACGCGTCAACGACACGCCAGACATAAATTTTTGACAATGGCACGCCTTTCACGCGTTTCTGAGCTCATCAGACATCTGGACGGACCTACAGTATCAGAGATTTTAAGGCAGAAAATTAGCAAATTTGAGCAGAAATCACCCAGAAAACAAGGATTTCGGACATCTGGAAAATCGAATTGATTTCATCCAGAAAGACACGCCAGACATAATTTATTTTCAATCTGGCGCACCTCTGACGCGTTAGCAGACATCTGGACACATAGACTCACAGACATACCCACTTCTCTTTCGATTTTTATGAGGAAAACCAGTTTTTGAGCCAATTTTTAGCGCTTCAAAACGCGCCCAAGACACGCCAGACAACAATTTTTGACATTTTTCTTTTCTGAGCACATCCGACATCTGGACGCACAGACACACACCCATCTCCTCCTTTGTTTCCAGAGATCTCTGATCGACATGTACAGCGAGGTGCTCGATTTGCTCAACGAATACGACTCGTCCTACAATACGTCCGACAATTTGCCACGTGTTGTAGTCGTCGGTGATCAGAGTGCCGGAAAGACGTCTGTACTCGAAATGGTGGCACAAGCCAGAATTTTTCCGAGAGGAAGTGGAGAGATGATGACGAGAGCGCCGGTTAAGGTGAGTTGAGGGAAAATAGACTCCGCCCACTTTCAGACCATCCCATTTTGTAAAAGTCAGACTTGTCAAAAATCGGGCCGGGCCGGGCCGAAATTTCTCTTGGCCCGGTCTGCCCGGATTCAAAAATGGGAACCCGTTTTTACCAAATTTTATTTGAAATTTTTAGAAAAAATAGAGTAAAAATGCTTAAATTATCATACATATTCACATTTTTCAGAAAATTTCCAAAAATTCCAAAAAAAATTCATTAACTCATAATGTTTCAAAACGAGCCGAGCGGGCCGGGCCGGGCCGAGATTTTTCTTGACCGGGCCGGGCCGGGCCGAGATTTTTCCTGATTTCGGCCCGGCCCGGCCCGGCCCGGCCCGTGACAAGTCTGGTAAAAGTTATGAGACAAGAGACAGAGTTTCACATATCATATGAGATTATTCCAGTTCTAAACCGTCCATTTTTAGGAATTAGGATCCTTTTTCTAGTCTCGTTCTAGTAAAATTTCAGAAATTTCGGAAATCGAAACTTTTCCAAATTATTCTCTATGGAAATTTGGGGGTTTTGCACGATTTAATACCGGAAAATCACACTTTCGTCTCAAAAACTCAAATTTGCAGCTAAAAAATCTCATTTTCAACTTGAAAATTCACATTTTCATCCCAAAAATCCCCATTTTCAACCAAAACTTCCCCATTTTCAGTCTAATTTTTTCGTTCCGCACATCCCTGGTACTAATATAATAGTTGTAAAATGTACTGGTTATAAATAGTTTGAGTTTCAAATCTTTTGGTCCCGAATAGTTCGAATTATGAGGAATGGTACCAAAAACGTACCAATTCGGAATCGGATTTAAATTAATAGTTCTAATCTGTACCAGTTCTAATTTTGCGATTTTTGACAATTTTTAGGTGTAAAAGTTACATTTTTTGACTAAAAATGAGCATTTTTAGCCTAAATATTGCGATTTTTGACAGTTTCTAGGTGAAAAATCGCAATTTTCGACTAAAATTCGGCATTTTTAGCCGAAATTTTGTGATTTTTAACAATTTTCATGACGATTTTGTTTAAAAAAAATCACAATTTTGACTAAAAATTGCAGATTTAGATCAATTTTCAGCAAAGTCATAGCCAAGTTTCAGCAAAATTCAAAGTCAGTCTTCATATCCAACCTTCCCCATATTTCCAGGTAACGCTCTCCGAAGGTCCCTATCACGTCGCCCAATTCCGTGATTCATCCCGTGAATTCGATCTGACCAAAGAATCGGATCTCCAACAACTTCGAAACGAAACAGAAGTTCGTATGCGTAATTCTGTTCGAGACGGCAAGACGGTGTCGAATGAAGTGATCTCTCTGACAGTCAAAGGACCTAATCTGCCACGAATGGTTCTCGTCGATTTGCCAGGTGTCATCTCGACTGTAACTGCTGATATGGCGAGAGAGACGAAGGATGATATCATTCGAATGAGTAAAGCGCATATGGAGAACCCGAATGCCATCATTTTGTGTATTCAGGATGGGTGAGTGAGAATTTAAACGACAAAAATTATAGAAAATACTTTTTTGGTCAAAATGAATCGAAATTTGGGTGTTTAGTTGACCAAAAATGGGCAAAAAATGACGAAAAACGCGTCAAAAGCACTCCAGTTAAAGTCAAATTCGTCGAAAATGACACTGTTTGACTGAAAATTTGATGAAATTTGAAGAATTTGAAGATTTTCAGTCGAAAATTGTTCGGAACGCGTCACAGGCACGCCAGGTATCAAAACTGGTCAAAAATTGTCAAAAACCACATTTTTTACAGTAATTGGAATAATTAGTTGGAAAGTTAATTTTTTTTCAATTAAATTGCTGAAATTTGCTGTTTTTGGCATCGAAGTAGGATTTTATGAACGAAAAACTCGAGGAAGGGGCATTTTTCAAAATAAAACTACTTTTTAGGCTAAAAATTGTGAATTTTCTACAGAACACTAGCTAAAAACGGATTTTTGGAAGTAAAAGTTTTTGCAAAAATGCATATTTATTTGAAGAAAACAGCAAGAATTGATGTTTTAAGCTCAGAATCTGCTGAAAAATTTGCGAAAATAGATAAAAAATCACTTTTTCCACAAGAAAATAGCTGTGAACTGTTATTTTCAAAGTGAGAATCGAAATTTGGTTGAAAGAATGGGAAACTGCGATAAGTTGAGTTACTCGTGACAAAATCTCACTTTTTCTGATTAAAAAATGCTGAAAAAGTGCATTTTTTACTGGAAATTAGAATTTTTCGATTCAAAATACTCTCAAGTTACAGTTTTTATAAAACAAATTTCAGATCCGTCGACGCAGAGAGAAGTAACGTGACCGACTTGGTCAGTAGCATTGATCCATCAGGAAAACGTACGATTCTTGTCTTGACGAAAGTAGATATGGCTGAAAAGAACCTAGCGAATCCGGATCGAATCAAAAAGATTCTCGAAGGAAAGCTGTTTCCGATGAAAGCGTTGGGATACTTTGGCGTCGTCACTGGCCGTGGAAACAGTTCGGATTCAATTGATGAGATTCGAAAATACGAGGAGAACTTCTTCAATTCGAGTCAACTATTGAGAGATGGAGTACTGAAACCATCTCAAATGACAACTAGAAATATGTCTCTGGCGGTGTCCGACTGCTTTTGGAGAATGGTTAGAGACTCGATTGAATCTCAAACTGATGCTTTTAGAGCGGCGAAATTCAATCTGGAAGCAGAGTGGAAGAATCATTTCCTGAGAATTCGACAGTTGAATCGAGATGAGTTGTATGATAAGGCTCGTGGAGAGATTCTCGATGAGATTGTCAATTTATCACTGATCGGAGTGGAAGAATGGGAACGACTTCTTCAGGAGAAGCTGTGGTCTGAAATCTCTTCTCATGTATTCGATCAGATATTGATGCCTGCTTATGCGTCATCGAGTTCTGGCTCTTTCAACACAACTGTTGATATCAAATTGAAACATTTTGCTGATAAACAGTTGGCTCAGAAGAGCATCGAAACTGGATGGGATACGTTGAAGGAGGTGTTCTTTAAGCAGATTAATCAGGATGCGAGAACAAGAAAGGATCATGATCCTGTCTTTGATCCGTTGAAGGTGAGAATTTTGAGCTGAAAATCATGATTCAAATGGCTGAAAACAGAATATTTGAGATTTTTGAAAAAATTCACTTTTTTCAAAATGTTTACTCCATAAATTCCGCCGTTTCTCACTGATTCCAATGGTGATAGTTTCAGTGTTTATAATCCACTCCAACGGATTTTACAGCCATTTTTCTTATTGGTGGCCGAGGTTTCGCATTTTCGCGGCCACGGCCACCAAACAGAAAAACGCTTCTGAATTCCGATAGAGCGCGTTTTGAGCGATGAAATTACCACTGTTGGAATCAGCGGGAATTGGCGAATTTTTCAAGATAAAAATTATCAAATTTTGAGCAATTTTGAACAATTTTGAGCCCCAAATTGATTCAAGGTCGGTATTTTCTGATGAGTTTCAAACGGATTTCTATAAAATCTAGATTAGCTTTCGGATATGGGGAAAATCTAGTCAGGTGCGCCTTTGGCGCGTTTTACAGGGAATTGAATCTAGAGCCTGTCTGGGGCGCCGTTGACGCGTTTATAATTCAAACATCTTGACGCACATCCGGCGCGTTTCCAGCCAATTAGGCTCGAAATTACTCGATTTTTTTTCCGTTTTTGAGCATATTTTCAGTTAAAATTTTGCAGCCTCTCGACTGGCAATCAGAAAATTTCTGAATCCGTTGCTACATAATTTTGGAAACTATCAAAATTTGAGTTTTTCTGAATTTTGATGCAGATTAATGACTCATAAATTCGGGATCGAAGATGAAAAATTGAAAAAATTTCGAAAAAAAATTGGAAAAAAATGGTCATTTTTTGAAGCCGGGCCTTGAAAATTTTCTACCGGCTCGGCCCGGGCCTGACAACTATACTGAAAACCATCATTCATTCTCAATTTCCAATATTTCCAGGAAGCAGTAATCGAAGAAGCGATGCTAACCCACGGTTGGGATGACAAAGCGATGGATTATCTCCGAGTAATCCAATTGAATGCAATGGAAGATCGTGCGGTTCAAGACAAACGATCATGGGATTCCGCTTGCAATTTCCTACAAAAAGCTGCAACGGAACGCCTGAACGCCGTCAAAAACCAGCTGAAAGAAGACCGAGGACCCGGATGGACATCGAGATGGTTGATGTGGAAGACGCCGACTGTCGACAATCACTATTCGTGTGTAATTCAAGACGAACTTCAGGCGATTCTGACGGCTGATCCAGAGCATAAACAAGCGCTGACTGATGATGATATAACAGTGATTCGAAGGAATATTGAGACGAAAGGAGTCATTGAGATACCAACGGAATCGATTAGGAAACAGTGGAAATTGGTGTTCAAGAAGCACTTTTTGGAGAGGATTATTAGTGTGAGTTGAAGGAAATGTGCAAAAGAAGGTTTTAAAATCTGAAACTCTCGAAAAATCCAAAAAATCCAGTTAGGAGCCCAGACAAACATTAATCCGGAGATACACCGAAACGACCGAATAGTTGCTAAGTCTGCGCTGGAAATCTGGACATCCAGACATCCGGACCAACATGAATAGCTAGAATCGACCGAAACAGCGGGAGAACCAGTCTGGGGATTAAGATTTTTTAAAAGCAATTTTAGATACGAGTCGATTCAGAGATGGATCAAAACAGCTGAGAGAAAAAATGTCAGAAAAGGGCCTCGGTAGGCGGTTCAGATCCAGACATTGTCTTGCTCTGAATCAAGAATCTTTCGGAGAGAACTGGTGGCGGGGAGTGCTCCATGAAGTGAATTCTTTGTGGAACGAGAATGTCAGGAGCAGTGTTGTTGGGAATTCCGACTTCCGGGCTTTTTTTCACTTCCGACTTCCGGATAAGGAATTTTACTTCCGACTTCCGGATAAGAAAATTGTCACTTCCCAACATCTCTGGTCAGGAGCTATCCGAAGGGTCTATTCCGAAGAATGCCATCTGCAGCTGGCACCCTTAACTCTGGATCCACCAGAACTTTGTGGTTAGACCGTTGAACATCACAGAGTCTCTTAACCTTGACGGTTAGTGCGTCAATGGTATGGTGGGGACCATGATACGAGTTATCGGAGCAAACTGCTCCCACCACCCTTGATTGAGGATCCGTCGGTGCTTCATCCGCTTACAAGTTGACCGTCAGAAAGTGAGGACTGACGATTTATGAGGGATTCCCTTCCTTATATGCACTGGAAAAGTAGGGCAGATCGTTATCGGGAAGGTCATCAGAGATTATTATCTGAAGGGAAGGTCACGGTTTTTTTACGTTTTTTTTGTCAATTTTTGAGATTTTTCAAATTTTTGGATATTTTTACAGAGCAGCAAAGACTGTCAATCGATGTACCAAATGTATCGTCAAGGAATGATTGAAGGACAAGACATTGACTGTCAGACGATTGTTCTCTTCTACCGTATCCAAAAGATGGTTAATCTGACGTGTAATGCACTCAGACAACAGATTACGAATACAGAACATCGGAGACTTGAGAAGGAAATTAAGGAGGTGTTGGATGATTGGTCACAAGAACCAGATATCAAAAAGAAGTATTTGACGGGACGAAGAGTCGAATTGGCTGAGGAGATTCGTGAGTTTTGAGAGGGGGGAAAATGGGAGAATTTTTGATTCTTGGAATTAAAGAAATCCGGACATCTGGACAGACACATATTCCTAATTTCAGAAGAATTTTCCACCATTTTCGAACGAATTTGTCACTTTTACCACGAAAATATCGTTGAAAACTCGAAATTTTCGCCATTTTCGAACAAATTTGGCATTTTTAGCACAAATTTTCATTGAAAAATCGGAATTAGAGACATCTGGACATCCGGACATCTGGACAGACTGATATTCCAAATTTAAAAGAATTTTCCTCAATTTTTGAACAAATTTGGCATCTTTAGCACAAAATTTCGATGAAAAACTCGAATTTTTCCACGTTTTTGAACAAATTTGCCATTTTTTGCACAAAATTTCGCTGAAAAACTCGAAAATTTCTCCATTTTTGAACAAATTTGGCATATTTTGCACAAATTTTCATTGAAAAATCGGAATTAGAGACATCTGGACATCCGGACATCTGGACAGACAGATATTCTAAATTTCAGAAGAATTTTTCTCCATTTTTGAACAAATTTGCCACTTTTACCACGAAAATATCGTTGAAAAACTCGAAATTTTCGCCATTTTCGAACAAATTTGGCATTTTTAGCACGAAATTTCGTTGAAAAATCGGAATTAGAGACATCTGGACATCCGGACATCTGGACAGACAGATATTCTAAATTTCAGAAGAATTTTTCTCCATTTTTGAACAAATTTGCCACTTTTACCACGAAAATATCGTTGAAAAACTCGAAATTTTCGCCATTTTCGAACAAATTTGGCATTTTTAGCACGAAATTTCGTTGAAAAATCGGAATTAGAGACATCTGGACATCCGGACATCTGGACAGACAGATATTCTAAATTTCAGAAGAATTTTTCTCCATTTTTGAACAAATTTGCCACTTTTACCACGAAAATATCGTTGAAAAACTCGAAATTTTCGCCATTTTCGAACAAATTTGGCATTTTTAGCACGAAATTTCGTTGAAAAATCGGAATTAGAGACATCTGGACATCCGGACATCTGGATTTCGATGAAAAACTAGAATTTTTTTTCCATTTTTTAAAAAATTTTGCTATTTTAGCACAACATTTCTTTGAAAAACTCGAATTTTAATGATTCTAAACCCGAAATTCTTCACATTCCACACCCAAACCATCTCTTATCAAGGAATTATGGAAATCTGGACATTCGGATATCTGGACAGACATATATTCCAAATTTCAGATGACAACGTTTTTCAACGAAAACAGACAAATTTCGTTAAATTTTTCTCAATTTTTGAACAATTTTGCCATTTTTAACACAAAATTTCGTTTGAAAAACTCGAATTGTAATGATTCTAAACCCAAAATTCTTCTATTTCTTTTCAGAACAAGTCCGCCGAATCCAGGAGAAATTGGAGGAGTTCATGGCTCAACTTCAACGTGAAAAAGTCTAAATCTCTCCCCTTTTCCCACTATTTTTTCTAGATTTCTCTAGATTTCTCTAGATTTTCAATTCATAGTTCTAGTTTCCCTCCTCATTCTTTGGTGCTTTTCTATGCCAAATTTCTCCCCTTTTTAAGCGATTTTTATACGATTTTTCGACCAAAAATGTAATTTTTCCACTATTTTTTCTACATTTTTCTAGGTTATCTCCACACTTTGAACCGGTTGTAAATACAGTCAATAGGTCTCTATTTATTGTGTTTTTTCTCCAAAAAACGAAACATTTTTCTCATTTTTTAATCGGTTTTTATTGATTTTTTCGATGGTTTTCTGCCACTTTCTTATCCATTTTTCGTGAATTTTCTCTTTCTTTTAAATTCAAATCTTCAATTCAGAAATGTCAATCAACACGGCGAACACGCCCGACGGACTCGGTGTCCTACTGTACAATGGAGAGACGATTGTGATTTTTGCGAGAGGAGTCGAGATGACATTAGGAACCAGTCAGAATCAGGTGAGCCGAAAATATTGAATTTAAGGTCTGAAAAACGGATTATTTGGTAGTTTTAAGGTCTGAAAATGCGCTTTTTGAACTAAAAAACAGGTTTTTGACTCAAAAAAAGAAAAATTTAAGACTTTTTTGACATAAACTAAATTGCATTGAGCTGGAAAACACTAGAATATCTCAAATCTGGAATTTCTGACTTATGATCCAGATTTCTAGCTCAAAAATTAAAATTTTGGCTCACAAACTAGATTGTTATCTCGAAAAATGGATTTTTAGCTCAAAAATCAGATTTTTGGGCTCAAAGTTTGAATTTCTGACTCAAAATCCAGATTTCTAACTTAAAAATGCAATTTTTAAGCTCAAAAACTAGATTTTAGCTTAAAATCTGATTCTTGGGCTCGAGAATTAGATTTTTGTCTCGAAAAATGCAAGAAATCGATTCTCAAGGTGAAAATGTAGATTTTTGAACCAAAAAAGTGAATTTTCGATGCATTTTTCGATATCAAAAAGCTATTTTAAGCGATTTTTGTACTGAATTCTAACTTTTATCTCAACATTTCAAGCGGAAAACTTTATCTTTCTCAGAATTTGGAAGGACGCCGACTGGGAACGATCTACCTCACATCACACCGAATCATTTTCATGCCGGACGCCGGTGGTTGGCTTAAATCATTCGAAATTCCATTCAACAATATGCAAGATGTCAATTTGAATCAACCCATTTTTGGTGAGGGAGACTAGAAAGAATTGGGGATTTTCAGGTTTTCAGACGTCGTAATGGTTTCCCATTCATCAGAATTGTAGAAAATGAAACTCTCTATCGAATGAGCCTGAAAACGTGAATTTTGGTCAAAAACTGACTTTTTTGATTTGAAAAAATCATATTTTCAGAAAATTTAGTATAACTTTTTTGGCAAAAAACATTTTCTAATAAAAATTGCACATAATGTTCTTGAAGAGGCTCTGAAACTGTTAAAGTTTTTTGAAAAAGAAAAATTGGTTGATATTGCTGAAAATCTGTTTTTCTGTATCAAAAAAGTCAATTTTCGACAGAAATTCTCGTTTTTTGGCTCCTAAGATAGAGAATTTCATTTTCAACAATTCTGGGGACCTTTTTCATTCATTACGATGTGTTAAAATCTGAAAATACCGCATTTTCAGTGCAAAAAATAAAAGAATTGAGTTAAAACGAGAAAAAATAGTGGATTTTTGCGGATTTTCCACTAAAATAACTGCAATTTTTCTTAACTTTATTATTCCAGGAGCCAACTATCTTTGCGGAACGGCGACAGCTGTACAAGGAGGTCAAATGCGTGGAGAAGTACCATGGCGAATGACATTCAATCGGGGCGGATGCATCGAATTCGGCCAATCACTGCTCCAAGCCGTCGAACGAGCGTCACGAATGAGACCACAGAATGCACCGCCCGCTTATTCACCGCCGATTGGAGACTTCTACTCGGCACCGCCAGCTTATTATCAACCGTCGCCTGATCAAGGTGGCTCTTATTTTCACCTAAAACCGGAATTAGTTGAAAAATGCCAAATTTCTGTAAATTTTGAGTATTTTTCGGACTCCAATCGATCATTTTAATTTATTTCGTGCTATTTTTGTTATTTTACAGTGTATTTTATCTGAAAATTCAGAAAAACCCACGAAGAACTCGAAAAACTCTGAAAAATGATGAATTTTCGCCTCGTGATGCAAACGCGCCCCATTGATAACATTTCGCAATTTTATTTTTTCTCAACATTTTAGACCCAAAATCGTCCGGAAAACGGTGATTTCAGTAGTTTTTCGCAGTTTTTTGTTACTTTTGATCGATTTTTCGTAATTTTTCAACCGGGAAACATGTATTTTATTGATTTTTGTGCTTTTTGACCGGAAATTGGGGTTTTTTAAGGAAAAATTAGTTTAAAAATAGTTTTGAGTATGTTCAGTGTTTTTTTGTTGCATTTAGGCACATTTCTATGTTCACTATTTGAAATTCATAATTTTTATCAATTTTAGGTACAAAATTGATATTTTAAACTCTGATTTGTAGAAAATTTTTGAATTTTTCTCGTTTCATAGTCAATTTATGCGAATTTTTCATTAAAAATCCTCTCTTTATGAAATTTTTTCACTCTAAAACCACTTTTCCACTAATTTTTCCCATTTTTCAGGACCAAATGGCTTCAACCCGACGACCGACTCATTCCCCGATCAACCAAATCCATCAAGTGTATTCATGAGCTCCGCCCCTCCACCATATCCAGGAATCGGACCGGAACGTGGTCCCCACCCGACAGAGGAACTCCACGTGGCCGGTCAATTCGAGGCGCCGCCCGCCTATTCGGGTGGAGAGACCGCTGAGGGACTCAGACGAAGAAATTGAGGAGAAGAAGAAGATTATGTGATAAATTTGTGTTTTTTGCGCCATTTTCTCGCTTAAAATTCACCGAAATCCCTAAATTTTCACCCTCTCTTTTTTCCTCTTTCAAAATCTCAAAATGTGAATATTTATTACAATCAATAGACCTTACTCTCCTAAAGCGCTCCCGTTGTGATATTTATATCAAGAAATAATTCAAGCTATTCGGTAGACAAACAACAATAACCCAGCCTCTCCCCCTCAATCCATTCGCTGCTCTCTATTTTTTTCTCATTGAAAGGTTTTTGAATCAATTTTCAGCTGAACTGGCGTGTCTTTGACGCGTCAGACGCTCAAAAAGGCTGAAAATTGATCGTTACTTGTAAATAAACATCGTTGGTTCTTATTTTCAGGAAAAGTTTGTGTTTATCAGTATGTTAGCTGTGTGTTTTATCTGCTTTTTACCTTGATTTTCAGATTTTCAAGTTCTTTTTACCTTTATGTCTCTAAAAACTTGAAATTTATTTTATAAAAATCGAGAGAAATTGGCGCAAAAATGATAAAAGTTATGAAATCTGCGATTTTGAGAGAATTCCTTGTTAAGAACAGTTTTTCATGCGTCAAATTGAGTTAGCCAAAAAAGAATAATCATAAAATATGCATTTTTCGAAAGATTTTTATGAAAATTGATGATTTTCGCTAAATTTCAGGTGTTGTATGTCAAAATATGTTCCGAAGCATTTTTTGTAGAAAATAAGGAATTTTTGCCCATTTCCCTGATAAAATAGTGAGAAAACTTTAAAGTTAGTGAAAATCGTTGAAATTCAATTTTTTAGGCTCTTCTTTCGACTTTTTTCTTCTGAACCTTCTAAAATCCGTTTTTCTTTTTTTTTTAAATCAGATTTTTCATCTATTAATTTTCTCGCTCTTTCACTATCTGAAACATCGCCAAATCTCCTCATTTCCAGGGTTCATCAATTAAAAAGACTTCAAGTCTCTCGTGTGTACAATTCACAATCATGGCATCCAACTTGACAGTAAACGTGCATCCAGGTGTCTACATGAATGTCGTCGACACTCATATGAGACGATCGAAGAATTCACAGAAAGCGGCCGGACAGGAGAAGTGTATGGGAACACTCATGGGATATTATGAGAAGGGATCTATTCAGGTTGGTAATGCGAACGTCCAGATTTCTGCTAATTTTTCAGTAAAAAATCATGATTTTCAGCTCAAAATGATCAAAAAATTGTATTTTTCATCGAAAATTCGAGTTTTTCCGCTCAAAATCACCAGAAAACCGGATTTTTTCTACAAATTTTGCAACTTTTTGTCGAAAACCAACCAAAATTTGATCTTTAAAATCATAAATCATAATTTTTACAGATTAACACGAAAAACTGCCAAAAATTAAAATTTTCGCAAATTTTTCATTAAAAACTCATGATTTTCAGCTCAAAGTGATAAGAAAATCGTAATTTTCGCAACTTTTATTGAAAATCAACCAAAATTCGATCTTTCCAATCAGAAATCAAAATTTTTAGCACATTCATAACAGATTAACTCGAAAAAGTTCCAAGAATCTGTATTTTCACAGTAATTTATCCCCGAATCTCCATTTTCAGCTCAAAAGAACCAGAGAACCGTAATTTTCGCGGTGAAAGTCTTCAAAATCATGACCATTTTTCGGTTTTTTCTGCTCGAAAATCGGGTTTTCCTAAGATTTTCCTACTAATTTTCTAACTTTTTGTTGAAAAGCAACCGAAATTCGATATTTGCGTCCAGAATTCATAATTTTTTACGCATTCATTCGATGGAAAAACGCGCAATTCCTCAAATTTATCAGAAAATCGTAATTTTCGTCGAAAAAACCTCCGAAACCATGATCTTTCCTTGGTTTTTGTGCTCCAAAATCGGGTTCTCTAAAGATTTTCCTCCAAATTTTGCAATTTTTCGTTGAAAAACAGCCAAATTTCGATCTTTGCGATCAGAAAACTTGAAAAACTGCCAAAAACCTCCAACTTTCGCAGTAATTTTCCTCATTTCCAGGTGACAAACTGCTTCGCCATTCCATTCAACGAGTCGAATGACGATTTGGAGATTGACGATCAATTCAACCAACAAATGATATCCGCATTGAAGAAGACGTCGCCAAATGAGCAACCAGTCGGATGGTTTCTGACGACTTCTGACATCACGTCGTCTTGTCTCATTTATCACGACTACTACGTCCGTGTCATCACTGAAGCCTCAGCTCGTCGTGAATCTCCACCGATAGTCGTCCTCACAATCGATACGACTTTCTCTGGAGACATGGCTAAACGTATGCCAGTCCGTGCGTATCTTCGCTCGAAAGCCGGAATTCCTGGAGCCGCCGGACCACATTGTGCCATTTTCAACCCACTTCGTGTCGAGCTCGCCGCATTCCCGGGAGAACTTGTGGCGCTGCAATTGATGGAGAAGGCGTTGGACTCCAGAAGACGTGAGGCAACTTTGGAGAGTGGATTGGAGCAGTTGGAGGTGTCGACTGCACAGATGATTGAGTGGTTGGAAAGAATGTTGAGGTTGGTGAAACCTTGAAGACTTTCAGGCTGAAATAGGGAAAAGCTGCGAAAAATTGTGTAAATTATGCTTGAAAAAAATGGAATTTTTAGCCACTTTTAATCAAAAATTGAGCTGAAAATTGCTGTTTTAGTTCAAAAATGTTGTCTAGGGCAGACGTCTTGCTAGTGTACATCCAGACGAACTAATCTGGACCCCCAATGCTGAAACTTGCACTGAAATCAGTTTTTTTCTGTATAAAATAGCTTCTGAACGGAATTTTGAATGTCTGGATATCCGAATTTCAACGATATGATTATCAGAACGAAAATCGATATTTGAACTGCAATTTTTAAGTAATGGACAGTCGGAAACAAACCGTTTCTAGCTGAAAAATACTCTTTAAAAACTCAATTTTGTCTAAAAATCCCTGAAAACCATGTTTGTCCCTGAAATCACTATTTTCAGTTCGAAATATTGAAAATACTTCGTTTTTCAGCCGGAATGACTCAAAAATGCTTCCAGATGTCTGTCTGTGGGTCTGTATATCTAAAACTCAATATTCGACAGATTATTTTGCGAATTTTTGTCTGAAAAGACCCTGAAACGATCTAATTTTTTAGTAATACCCAGATTTGGACATCCGGAATCCTGTTCTAGTTCGGCATCTAAACGTTCTACAAAGTTAGAATAATATCTATAATGTCTCTGGACATCAGGATTGACCGGTAACAGTTATACTAGTTGAGACAGTACTAACAAGGACTTTGGTATTTTGATCAAGTTTATTGAGGGGTAATAGAGAACATAATTAGGTTAATTAGAAAAAGAGAAATTGGAAATATATATTACGATCGACCAACAGTTGACTTCTTTGGAATCTTGAAGTTTGAAAAGTTTGGCTTCAATACGATCGTCTTGAGAGCCTCTTCAGTTGCAATCTTGGTCTCCGCCTTCTTTTTCTGCACTGCATCCTCCATATGGAATTTATCTAGTTTTCCGGCCAATTTGTCCATCAGAATGTTGAACTTCTCAGTGTTCCGAGCGTAGTCTTCTGAAACGGAGCGGGTGATAGCCGTACCGCGTCTGCTACGTTTCTGTCCACGGGTGGTTTCACAAGAGAATGGGAGGGGAGAGGTGGAACGAGCACGGACGGTGGTGAATTTGGAAGACATGTTGAGAAATAATAGTAAGACGAGTCGGGAAGGAAGAGCGGAGGAAACTAATGAATGAATTGGTTGGAGGAGTAGGTATAGGTAGTGGGCGGAGTCTCCTAGGAGGTAGTGTATGTGAAGATAGAAGTGGTTGTAAACTGTGGGTCTCACGATTATGTGAAGACAATGTTGATGGTTGTAAATCAAGGAAAATGACAGATTCGAGGTATCTTGCTCCTGGGAAGATCTGATAGATAACTGGTGGGATTTGGAATTAGCACATTACTATCCCACCCCTCTTACAACTGCGCCCCAACGCAAACGAGAGGGTATCGGCGAGAGACGCAGAGTTTTTCCTCGCGCCGATTCAGAATTTTACAGTTTTTGTATTATGAAAAACAGCGAAAACAGATTTAAAAAACTGTTAAAATCTGTGTCGGCGCGAGAAGAAAAACTCTGTGTCTCTCGCCGATACTCTCTCGTTTGCGGTGGGGCGCAGTTGTATTAAAAATGCTCACACAGTAAATAAGTGAAATAATGTCTTAACTGTCTCAAAATTAGCTCCAATTTTCACGAAAACTTTTCCAGCTACGTCGAAGGAGTGAACAAGGACGGTGAGAAGCCAGGAGACGCTCAAATGGGACGGCAACTTATGGATATCGTCACCTCGTCATCGAACAACATGCAACCGGAGAAACTCGACACTCTTGTCAAGAACACTCTTCGTGTAAGTGATGAATTGAGCTAGAAATGTGAAAAAGTAGTCTGAAATTGTCAGAAATCGCTTGACTTCAAAGAAAATTCTGCAGAAATAGTCCGAAATCGGTACGAAATCGTTTAAATATCGTTAGAAATTGGCAGAAATCGCTGTGAAGTAGTTATGATTTTTAAGAAATCTCATAATCTTTCTTTAGATGTTTTCTGATTAAATTTGAGATTAAAAGCACATTTCTGCAATAGGTCGATCTGAAACTCTTCTAATCTTTCAAGACGATCTATTTGCTCTAAATCATGCATCGATTAGTCATTCCAAGCGATTTCATCCACTTTTGTGTTAATATCTTGAGTTTCTCTCTCTGACAAAACTGTTTCAGATTGCCGGAGCATGAACGTTTTCAGAAATGTTCTAAAAAACGAAATTTCATTGCGTTCGGACTGAAATTTTCCGTTCGAAAGTATGATTGGACGTTTCCATAGGCAGCTTCCTCGTTGAAATTTTCATAAAATTTGACCTTCTGATTCATATTAGCACAGCACAGTTCTTACAACCGCGCTCCACCGAAATCCTCTTGAGAAACGTTTCATTTTCTCTGAGTCTCTCAATTTCTCACGCGATTTTCTTTGGTTTCGGTAGAGCGCGGTTGTAAGACGCGTGTCGAGCTCATATAGCCTCGGAGCATATTTTCCTCATCTCTTTTTGAAATCTTCACTTTGAGACCTGAGAAAAACTACATTTTTCACACTGAAACTCTCCCTCGAGATAATTACTCCCAATAATATCCTTCTCACACAAATATAACACTCGACAACTAATAAACGACCAAAAATCATAATGGTACATGTAAACAATACAGCGAGAAGTCACAAATATTTGACCAAATTTCCCCATTTTTCAGGACTACGTGATGGTCTCATATCTTGCCAAATTGACTCAAACTCAACTTCAAGTTCACGAGCGTCTCGTCTCTGCATAGATATCTGTAATTCCAGCAGAATTCATTCGTTTTCACAAAAATTATCCGTCATTTCCGCTGTCTCTCTCTTTTTAAAACTATCATTTCTATGTTGGTTGGTTTCTCTTTTTCTGTTGTTTTCGTGTCCCCTTTTATTTATATTTCTGTCATTTTTAATGGAAAAATTTGAAATTTTCAGATTTTTCTAACTAGAAACTGATTTTCCCCCCTCCCCTCGAAATATGCTCTTTTTGGTTGTCTGAATAATATTCCCCAATTGTTGATCCGTTTTTCTCTATTCGTTTTTTCTCTCTTTTTCCTGTGGCTCTTTTCTCGAATATTTATGAAATTCCGTCGATAAACATGGTTGAAAAAAACACACTTTCTCTACTCGATTTTTACCCATATTCTTTGGGTTTTAAATGTTTTTTGCATGGATTTGTGTATCTTTCTTTTGTGGCTTCATGGTTATTTATTTGGTTGATTTTATAGTTTATAGTTTCGTTGACTCAAAATCTGAAATTCAGATTCTCGGAATCTGGTTTTGTAGTATTTTACCAAAAAATAATTATAAATCTTTGTTACTAATAAACCCCTTCGAGTAAGTAAGAGAACTTCCTCACTTTATTTTTTGTCTTAAAGCCAAAAGTTCTGGATTTTGCGAATTTCCAGCCCGAAACCTGCTCTCGAAAATCCAAATTGCTCCATTTTTTCGAAATGCTTAGATAACTGTGGGTGTTTGGAGTGATCAATGTTGGCCGAATCTTTTCTGTTGGGTTTCTAGGCCAGATTTCAGCAAACAACATGTTCTTCCCGTCAGTATAACTACTCGGTACCGCTGGCCTAAAATCCCAAAAGGAAAAATTCGCCCAGCATCAAATTTCACTTTGAAATTTCGAACATGTTTCACAATGAAAATTCACTATTTTTAGATTTTTTTGTGGGTTTTTATAGGTTTTTGAGTGAATTCTGTTAATTTTCGTGTTATATAAAAGCATTTTTCACGTCTGCAACCCTTAAAATCAGATTTTTAGTACAAACTTCGAGTTTATGTACCATGTTGAAATATGGTGCATTTACTCAATCTTTGTTAGCTCATATCTCGTTAAGACAAGATTTCACATAGAAGTTGTTAATTATAAAAATGATAAACTTCAAATTTTATATATTTTTGCAGTTGGCAACTTTTTGTTAGCTCCGCCCACTTTTGAGATATGCGTCTTTAAAGATGGTGTCTTTTTTCTGCATACTTTTGAAATATATCCCGAAAAAGACCATAATCGCACTTTAATTATCTCCAAAATTTACAGAATCATCGGGGATTCCGAATGAAGAAAGAAAAATGAACGATCAAATGAAACGAAGGTGGAAAGAGGCGAAGGAGAGAATCGGCAATGCCTATCACGATTATGGGCGGTACGTTCGGAAAGCTCCGCCCACTTTCTCTTCAAATCCAGAAATTTGATTTTCTGCATATTAGCACAGCACGCTGCTTACAACCGCGCTCTACCGAAACCGAAGAAAATAGTGTGCGGAATTGAGAGACTCCGAGAAAAAGACGCATTTTTCAAGGGCATCGAGGTGGAGCGCAGTTGTAAGAACTGTGTCGAGCTAATACTTGTAAAAAAATAAAACAAAATTTTCAATAATTTTTTGTAAATTTTTGAAATTTTTCGATGATTTTTCAGAATTCCCTTAAATTCTGAATGATAGTCGATGATTTGAGTTTTTTCGCGAAAAAATTCAATTATTTTGAAAAAATTTGATTTCAGCAAATTTGTCAAAAATGAATCAAAATTTTTTTGGAATTTTTTTCAATTTTTCATCAAAAATGTGAATATTTTCGATGATTTTCAGAGTTTTTCCTATTTTTGAATGACAGTCGAAAAAATTTGACTTTTTTGCGAAAAAAAATCGAACATTTTGGAGAAATTTGACTTTTTCGAAAAAAAATTCAAAAGAAACGAAAAAATTTGACGTATTTGCGAAAAAAATCACATATTTTCAAAAAATTGATTTTCAGCATACTTGTCAAAAATGAATCAAAAAATTTTCAATTTTTTATCGAAAATGTAATTATTTTCGATGATTTTTCAGAATTTTTTGACTTTTTCGCGAAAAATATCAAAAAATTAGATTTTCAGTCTCTGCGCTGCGCATCCAAAGACATGTCTATCGATGTCTCTTCTCACAATGATTGTCCTCTCCTATCCGACAATAACCCGTTTGAGACTACCAGTTAGCACGCCGATCGATGTATTTTGGAGTGAACATTTACATGTTAATGGTAACAGAAATAGAGTTGAAAATTTCTGATTTATTTTTCAAAAATGCAGAAAAAATCGCTCCATTCTGGATCAACGAGAACCCAGCTTCGTATATTCAACAATTCATTGTTTCAACTACAGTAACCCCATGGAATGCGACTGAAATGACACCGGAACAGGCGGTCCGTGCCGCAGTCGCCACGTCATTTCGTATCAGAAATGTGCTGCTCGCGGAGCCATCTGTCGAAGAGTTATGTCTCCGATTGGCCAATCAACGAACGGATTCCACGTGGCCGTTCCGATCGAAAAGTCTTTGTGTTGTACTGTCGCCTGCTACCATTTGGTATAACAATTTACAACGATTTCGGGAGGATGATGACGTCATTGAGACGGTATTCAATGAGCAGTGCAAAACGACGTTTTGTATGAGAGATCTGTTGTTGGGGGCACCGGTGGCAGCGACGGGCATTAAGCAGAAGTATCAGACGAATCGGAAGAGAAGTGAGAGATTCTGAATCGATTTCTGAAACTTTTCTAGCGTCATTATTTACCTATTTTCCAGAAATCGAGTTCGCCGTCACCATCTTCTTCGCTCGTTACAGTAAACGAGTGATTCAAGGACTACGTGAGAAACTGCAGAAGGAATTCGAACTTGTTGTAAGTTTTGTGTAGGCATTAAGACATCTTGAACACACATGATTCCAATGTCTGGAAGTCCGTTAAAAACAATTTTCGAGCTAAAAATTTCGGAATTTCCAGACTTAAAATCATGTCTCCGGGACATTTCGCCACCAGACGTTTCGCCACCAACAAATGGAGAATTTCCAAAGCTTTATAGGCGAAAAAACACACCACTAGTACGCTTTGATTTGGCTAATTAAAGTGATGTGCTTTTTTCCCTATAAAGCTTTGGAAATTTTCCATTTTTTGGTGGCGAAACGCATGGTGGCGGAATGTCTGGTGGCGAAATGTCCCGGAGCCAAAATCATCTATGATCTTGAACACACACAGACAGACATCTTTTTTCAGGAAACTCCACCAAACGACGAGAGAACTTTCGTTCAAGTGTACTTCCATCCGTTGAAGACGTTCTCCTCGTATCTTCCACTGATTTCTACGTATTTTGTGTGCATGGTAAGGGAATAATGGAAGAGTTTTTAGGAATTTGGGTTTCTAGGCCATCAAGCCGATTGCGGTAACAGAATTCAGATGGCGGCCTAGAAAAACTGGCCTAGAAATCTCAAAACTCAGAGTTCGACCTACAATTCGGAGAATGACCTTTTGCCGACCATGGCCTAACTTTTCATCCTGTGACCTAGAAAAAAGCCACATTCAGAGAGAAGACTGGGAAACTCGAAAGTTATGTCACTAATCTAAAGTCAGGAATTAAAATTTTCCGATGGCCTAGAAAACTCAGAAGTTAGGCCACCAAACCGACGACCTGATAATTCTTTTTTTTGAAAAATGCCGGCCGTGGTCTAACTTTTTATCTCATGGTCTAGAAAACTCAATCTTTAGAGAGATGGCCTAGAACTCTGAAACTCAAAAGACCAGTCATCCGGTGGCCTAGAAAAATCCAAACCTAGGTCATCAAAATGACATTTTGAAAAATGTCGGCCATGGCCTAACTTTCCACCCCGTGGCCTAGAAAACTCAATAGTTAGATCACCAAAACCACCTTGAATATCACTTTCTTTAAAAACTCAAACCGACTCTCCACTTCATTTTCCCTCATTTCCAGCTCTACGTCTACTATTCGTGCCGTAAAATCCAAATGGTTGCCTCCCGCTGGGGTCTCGCATTCGCCTCTTGCTTCACAGTCGCCTCGACTCTCCTCATGACAACTGGAATCTGTGCTCATCTGGATCTGAGCACAACGACATGGGGATCAGAAGTCTATCCGTATATCGCATTGATAATGGGACTGGAAAACACTCTGTGTATCACTCGAAGTGTTGTCTACACCTCACCATCACTCGATGTCTCATCGAGAATTGCTCATGGATTGTCACAGGAGGGATACAAATTGACAAAATATTATATATTGGAATTGGTGGCTCTTCTTATTGGATTCATGACGAGAATATCGGATATTCAAGAATTCTGTCAATTCAGTGTCATTTGTGTCACTGTTGACTTTTATATGCAGGTTGGTTTCTGGAAATACATCTGGATATACAGATACACAGACAGATTCAGAAAAGTTGAAAAACTGAAATTGTAGTCTTTGGACATCCAGACACACAGAAAGACAAATCAGATGAAAAAACCGAATTTTATCTAAAATTTTCACACTTTCTCCCTTAAAAAACTGAAATTTTCTTAGAAATTTAATTTTTGAACCGAAAATTCGGATTTTTGAGTTCGGGATATTTAGACACACAGACAGACATCAAAACTAGAAGATTACCTGACAAATACACACATTTGGACATCCGGACATTCGGACACACAGACAGATTACAAATAATTTTTTTCCCTTTCAAAAACTTAATTTTTTCATGGAAAAGCACATTTTGAACATAAAAACCCAAATCTGGACATCCAGACACACAGAAAGATACCAAAAATTGGACATCCGAACGTCATCTGTCATGAAATCGGATGTTTTCGATAGAAATCACTATTTTGAACTTTTTGAAGTTTTTTAAAACTTTTTATCAAAAAATGTTGATTTTATCTCAAAAATTCGAATTTCCTGCTTGAAATTTAGCAGTTTCTTTTAAAAATTTCATTTTTTCAATCGAAAAATCACTCCAAAATCTGATATTCGAACTGAGGACATCCGAACGAACAGATGCATTAGAAATGGTTTTTGCAGACAAAAATCAAGAATTTTGCGTTAAAAACCCATTTTTGACCTCTATAATAATACAAAAACTGAATTCTGGACATCTGGACGCACAGAAAGATACCAAAATTTCAAAATTTAGCTCTCAATATCAGGACGTCTGGAAAATAGACATTTTAGCACGTCCGAAACATTTTTCAGCTTGAAATTTACTTTTTTATGTTCAAAATGTTGAATTTTTCACATTTTGATAGCAAAAATTCATAATTTTCCAAATTTCCAGCTCTTCTTCTACGCCCCCTGCCTAACCTTCGATCTGCAACGTCTCGGCCTCGAAGAAAAACGAAAATTCGCTGAAATCCTGCTCTACGAAGAGATTCCCCGCCTCAAAAACTACGCTCCAATCAGTTGTCCAATGAGAAAAGTGTGGCCGAAACTGTTCGTAATGAAGAAAATGCAGAAGAGACGACTGTCGGATTCTGGAGTTGATGACGTCCGAAAGGATTCAACTCAACAACGTCTTCTGATGGATTCGAAGGACGATGGAGACGTGCCGATTCCACGACCGGAGGATTCAGTTCGCATGAAGATTATGTATTTTATAACAAGAACGAGAATTGTTCAGAGGACGATTCTTGTTGTTTTCGCCATTTGGACAGTCGTTTTGGTGTTTTTTGTGGGGTCGAGACAGTTGGGAATGGAAATGAATTTGACGAGTGAGTTATTGGAGAGAGAGAAGACGCCTGGATAGCCGGATAGACAGAGTGACAGACAGACGGACATCTGGAGAAACAGAGAGGAAGAGAATGACAGCGGCTCATTTTCTCTGGTTTTCAGAAGCTCGGTTGCGGACATCCGGACATACTGGAACACCGACAGACATCACAATAAACAGAGATAGATAGTTATGTAGAGAAGATCTCTGTAATCATACAGACTCTCAGAACAAATCTGACGGACTTTAGACATCCAGACATCTGGAAATACCGACAGTATCAAACCAGAGACAAATACAGACTACCGGATGTCTATAGTTAATGGAAAAGTTTGAAAAAGGTGGACATCGGGATGAATAGAAATGCAGACAGGCGGACATCGGGAATTCAGTTGTGAAGAAAACGTGGTTAGACATCTGGACACTCTTTCATACAGACAGAATTCCTGCTTCCAAACTACAGACAGAATTCCGAATGTTTGCAATTGATAAAAGACTACCGGACGTACGGGCACACTGAAATATCGGGAAACACAGGCAGACATCCGAATGAGCCACGGAAATGAACACAGTAAAAATATGTAGTCTATTCACATAGACACTCTGACATCTGGGCTTTCAGTTATAAAAACAGACGAGCATTATAACGCACAGATAGATCACTCGATAATCAGTTTATTCCAATTTTGAAATTTATGTGCCCGTTTCCAGACCAATCAATCGAAAGTTTGACACGTTCTCACCGCATCTTATCGACGGCAAACTTGCAATACGGAAATTGGCAGAGGAGAACTTATAAGTGGTACGGGTAATGAAAAATAAGAAAATCAAGAATTAGGACACTCTCATGTTTTCATTATCTTTCAAAAAGCATCGACTTTTCTTATCATTTTCAGTCGAAACTTACCTCATTTTAACAATTTCCAGGTGGCCCGCCGTCGCGCATGAATACAACATCTCTCTGAACTCCCGTTATGTGACATTCCTCCCTCCAATCGTCATCAATGCAAATATTAATCCATCTGACATCCTCCTCCAAAAAGTTGAAAAAAGTCCGGAAAGTTCTAAAAATCCGGGAGAAGTGACAGAAGAAGACGCTCCGGTCCTTCGATCCCGTATCGATTGGCTTGAAATGCAGTTGAAAATGTATCTGGCGGCGTTTTGGATTCTCTTGATCACTACAGTAATCTCATTCTTTGCCTACGTATTTCTGAGTGATCGATGGAAAGTTGGAGGAGTGAAACAGTTGAAAGAACAGATACCAAGTGGTGGGGAGATTGATGGGAATAGTGGGACCAATGGAAATGGAGGAGGACAGACACAGAAGAATTTTGTGGAAACGGTAAGAATTTCAGAAGGATTTGGATATTAGATCATGAAAAATTGACGAAAATTTGACTGAAATGAGCAAAAATGGTCTACTTTTGGCAGTTTCTCTCATTTTTAGACGATTTTCAGCTGAACTCTATTGAATTTTGAATCTTTTTTTATCAACTAGCTGTTTTTTTAGTGTTTTTAACAAGGCTGTCGTACGGCCGGCCGCGGCCCTCGGCTTTTAGGGCCGTCGAGGCCGCGGATAAACCAAATGGGCTGAAATTCTGTACATCGACTAATCTTTCGGTGCTCTACAAGGCCGCCTGAAGAAGCGAAAATTTTCCATGGCTGGGAACTGAGATATAAAATCGCCCCACGGCCTTTTTGACAGCCTTGGTTTTTAACCTGAAAAACTGCATTTTTTAGTGGAAAATCGGCTAAAATTGCAGAATTTTGGCTTAAAAAACGAGTTTTTGATCAAAATTGGTCCATTTAAAGCCGTTTTTCGAGAATGTGTGGACATCCGGACAGACACGACAGACATATAGACAGACCTAGTTTTCAGCGTTTTAGAAAGAAAAATCGGCTCTGAACCCGTTATTTTAAGATTTTTCTGAATTTTCAGTCAAAAAGTATGAGAAAATTGGGTTTTTGAGCTGGAAATAGTCTTAAAACAGTTAAAATCTAGAGAAATCGCTGGAAGACATCCGGACAACCCGACAGACTTTATTTTGAGCTTTGAACCCGAATTTTCAAAGTTTTCTTTACAAAAATCGCCTTAAAATCGTTATTTTCAGCCAGGCAACCTCCTAGAAATCAGTTTTTCTTCATTTTCAGACAATTAGCTTGACCATTACCAACACCAACAAGTCTGAAAATTTGGCTGGAAATATTAGTGAGATTATGGAAAAATTGTTAGAAGTTTAACTGAAATGAGGAAAAAATGGCTTAATATTGGCAGGCGATTTTCAGAAGATTTCAGTCATTTTTAGGTGATTTTCAGCCGAATTATTTTAAATTTTGAGCCTTTTTTATACTACTTGGCCCAACAATTCTGAAATTCCTCTATTTTCCAGTTACCCATCGTCTACCAAGGACACCGTTTCCCAATCGAATCAGTGGCTATCGATGAGAACGACACGACTTCTTTCGTTTCTTGTTGTCAAGAGGGAATTGTTTTCGTTTGGAATACACAAACTGGTCAACGAACACTTCGAATCAATCGATTGAGAGCTGTGCCGGAGAAAGGAAAGGAGATTCCACAGGCACCCAAGATTTGGGCGTTGGCGAAGAGGTGAGACGATGGTGGACATCCGGACCCAAAGACAGAAAGACAGACAAGTGTGTGAACATCTGGAAATTGGCACAGACCGATATCAGGATAAAGATATGAACACACCTGTTGACATCTGGACACACCGACCAGGGCTGTGCGAAAAATTTTTCGGACGAAAAATTTTTTCGGTTTTTTCGGTGGTTTTCGAAAAACTTTGAGGCGAAAAATTTTTCGGTTGGACATCTAGATGTCTAGAATGCTGACAGACAGACAAGATATTTGGCATAGTTGTCAAGTCCCGGCCCGAAGGCCCGGGCAAATTGGCGCGAAAGTCAAATTTTCACATTTTTTCAAATTTTTTCGAATTTTTTGAATTTTTTCGCGAAAAAGTCAAATTTTCGACTATGATTCAGAATTAGAAGAAAATCTGAAAAATAGTAAAAAATGGTCACATTTTCGATAAAAAATTGAAAAAATTTCGAAAAAAAATTAGGAAAAAAAGGGTCATTTTTTGAAGCCGGGCCTTCGGGCCGGGCCGGGCCTTGAAAATTTTCTACCGGCCCGGCCCGGGCCTTGACAACTATGATATTTGGACATTACTTTTGACACCTGTATACCAGAGCAAGGCCAAGTCTTTTTTCGAGTGTTTTTAATGATAAATAAAGTTTTAAACTAGATTTAAGGATCGAAACCGGAAAAGAAGTACTATAGTTGTCTTTTAAACTCAAAAAAATTATAAATTTCAACTTCTGGATTCCGGAAAAAGGAAACTCAAAAAACCGGAATCCCGATTCCGGACAACTCTGCTGTATACTGGTACATAAAGACGAACATAGAAAGTCAGAGAACCCAAAAAAAACCCCGGATATCTGGACGTATAGATTCACAGATAGAAAAATCTACTGTCAATTTTCTCCTCAATTCAATCAAAATTCTCATCCTTTTCCAGAAACGACATAATAATCCTCGGTTGCTGTGACGGTTCCATCGAAATCGCCAGTATTTCTCGTAACAAACTCATCGGTCTCTACACTAAATCGACGATTGGAGTATCACATATCGTGTGTCGAAATGATGACGTGGCAGTTGTTCGGCTGGATGGATCTATCGAGTTTTTGACAGTGGATTATGATGAGGCGGATGGAAAGGTATTAGCACGGCACGATTCTTACAACTGCGCTCCACCGCAAACGAGAGAGTATCGGAAAGAGAGACGCAGAGTTTTTTCTCGCGCCGACACAAATTTTCACTGTTTTTGACCTATTTTCATTGTTTTTCAAGGTTTTTTTTTGGAAAATGTTATTATCGAAATAAAAAAGTTCCGACATTTTTTCCTCATCGGTGTTTGCGGACTTAAGCCAAAATTATCAAATTTTGGCTTAAGTCCGCAAACACCGATAAGGAAAAAATGTCGGAACTTTTTTGTTGCGACAATATAAAAACAGCGAAAATTGGTTAAAAACTGTAAAAACTCTGTGCCTCTCTTTCCGATACTCTCTCTCTCGTTTGCGGTAGAGCGCGCTTGTAAGAACTATCTTCAAAATTTTTACATTTTCAGCTTCGAGTCCGACAAATCGAGCTGCTCAAATCTCTCCGTGCTCATCAGAAACCGATTTGTCGTGTCGCCACGTGGCAATCCCAATCCCAACTCATCACGTCTTCATTCGATCGAAGTATCAAAATGTGGAATTGGAATTCAGAAGGCGACGCGTCGAGAATTGAGATGTCCAACGTCTTCTTGGCTCACAACTCCCCCGTCGTCAATCTGGCAGTGGATGAGAGGCAATCGATAATGTATTCGTCGTGTGAGGAAGGAGTGATATGTTGGTGGAATCTGTCGACTGGAGAACTCATTCGAACAATCGACAACAATTGTACGTGGGCATTCCAACTCGCCACGTCTTCTGAATTCCTTCTAGGATTCTATGGATCGTCGCAGTTGTACATGTGGAATGTCGAGAATGGACAGTTGGCGTGTCGAGTGACGGATGCGTTGGGCGATGGAACGGTAAGGGAAACAAAAGGGAAAATGTTAGAATATGTCAAATTACATCTGAAAATCGTCGTTCCTGGTAGAAATTTGACTTGAAACGACTAAAAAAAACCACCAAAAGCAATCAGATAAGGTTTACAATATAATGATTCATATGAAACTGTTTTGTACAAATGTCTGAAAAATTTCAAAGTTAGTCTGAAAATCGTCGAAATTCTACTGAAAATTGTCGAAATTTGACTGAAAATTGCTGAATTCTCAACTGGTTTCCACGAGTTTTCTGCAATTTTCAGTGAAAATTGGTCACAAATAGCTGAAAATTATGATTTTTCAAGTCGAAACGTTTGTAAATGGATCTTCGTCTGAAAAATTACCTAGCAACACGGATTTTCTTGATTGAAAGTAGCAAATTGGCCGAAATTACTCTAAAATAATCAAAACATGCCGATTTTATATTAATTTTCCCTTGAAACTCAATCCAAACTGTCTGAAAATCGAAATTCAGCACAAAAAATCTCAAAAATAGCAATTGACTGTAATATCCGGAATTATATCAAGAAACGTCTGAAATTCATCCAGAATCCGTTAAAATAGTTTTGGGGTGATTTTTAACTATTTCATGGCCCAACTGCTAGATAAAACTGCTGAAATTGATCATAAATAAGCCGAACTCTTTCAAAATTTTCAGCCATTCGAAAATTCTGAAAAGAGCATCTGAAAGTTCTTAAAATTGACTGGACAATATCAGAAGGATTTCACAAAATCTAGATATTACAAGAATCATTTCAGGCTGAAATACCACAAAATTCAGAAATTTTCAGTTAAAAATGGGTTAAAAATGGTCAAATTGGCTCGAAAAAGTGATTTCTAACGATTTTTAGCAACGATTGGCTGTATATTTCATCTGGAAATCGTTATTCCTTATGTCCTTTAATAACCGGAATTCTGTCATGAAACGTTTGAAATTCATCCATATCTTCCAGAAACTGTTGAAATAGTTTATGCGTCAATTGCTTGGAAAGTTTAACGGATCTAGTTAAAAAATTGCTGAAATTGAGTATAAATAATCCGAACTCCAACTGTCATTTTCGAAACTTCTGAAAAGAGCATCTGAAAATTCTTAAAATTGACTGGAAAATATCAGAAGGATTTCCAGAATTTTCCAGTTCAAATTGACTCGAAAGAGTGATTTTTAACGATTTTTACCACCAAAAACAATTAGATAAGATTAATTACAGTACTACATCTGAAATTTTTTAAATTCTTCATGATTAGACATAAGGATTCGAGAAGATTTCAAGCAAAATTCACTTTTTTTTTTAGAGCGAAGACACCCTGTACACAGTTGGAAGTAGTGGAGTCGTATCGTTTGATGACCAAATCGCAGCGACCGCCTCCTCGGATTCGGTCACTTTTTGGGATTTGAAACATCGCGCCATTATTGGGAAGGTAAATTTTATGTTTGTCCACCCCTCTTACAACCGCGCTCTACCGCAAACGAGAGTATCGGCGAGAGAGGCAGAGTTTTTTCTCGCACCGACTCAGGTTTTCACAGTTTTTTACCTAATCTTGTTTTCATAATAATGTACCGAAAAAATTATAGAAAATAGCGAAAATAGGGCAAAACTATAAAAAGGCGCGAGAAAAAAGTCTGCGTCTCTCGTCGATATACTCTCTCGTTTGCGGTGGGGCGCAGTTGTAAGAGGGGGTGGGCTGCTGTGTGTATGTAACCGAATTTCACCCAATTTATATTGTTTTTCAGGTAAAACTCAACGGAAAAATCAGTTCGATGCGAAAACTGACAACCCAAAGTGTCCTGTGTGGTGTTGACAACTCAATGTACGCAGTGACGGTTCCATTGGTTCGATTCAAATGAACATTTCTGATTCTTATCCATTTATTCTTGCCATGTATATAAATTTTTTCTCCTTTAGTGCCGTTTTTTGCTAGATTTTTGTGTATTTTTCATACCAATCTGTGTCTTTTTCTCTGTCTCTATGTGCCTTTTGACTCCACCCAAAATTTCAGGAATTTTTCAGAAATTGTGATATTTTTTCCATTCAGAATTGAATTTTGTATAAAGATTTGTTTTTTTTTGCAATTTTTGCAATCTTTTGTTTATATTTTGAGTTTTCGACTCTTTTTTCATATCTTTTTACCATTTTTCTTCATTGGTTTTACAGATTTTCAGACGAAATCGACGTAAAATTTTAGAGCTGTGCTCTAATCTGGAGCATTTTTTGACGAACACTGTGATATTAGAAGAATTTTTTGGGAAAAATGAGGAATGAGAGAAAATTCTCTGTTTCCACATTTTTTTTCATGCAAAATTGACCTGAAATTACGGATTTTCAGCAATTTTTCACATTTTTTTGCTCAAAATATCACTAGTAGCTTGGTTACATGATTTTCAGACAAAATTGGCTGATAGAAAAAGCATAGAATGAAATTGCGTGAAAAATGGCTCAAAATGGAAAATTTCTAGCTGAAAACCATGGATTTCAGCAATAGCCGCATTCAGCAATTTTCAGCTAAATCTATTTGCAAAAATGCATTTTTGGGATGAAAATCTATTCCATTATCTGGAAAAGTCTGTTCTGAACAGTAAATTATCAATTTCTGAAGATTTCGCCCGGAAACTTTGCAAAAAAGTTATTTTTACACCGTTTTTCTCTGTTTTTTTCTCAATTTTTCATCCTCCAATTCCCTTTTTCCTTCCAGATGTCCGAAGAACGTGTCGACTATCCATTCAGCACCTTCTTGGATCAACACTCTGGTCAACTGAACGCATCGGCTGTTCCACCAGAATTATGGCACAGTCTGTACAAGAAATTGGCGGATCAGACATTCGATGCGGGAGACCGTTTTCAGATAATCTGTGAAATGAATGAAGACGATGAGAAGACTCTTTTCGTGAGAGCATTGGAGGATATGCATAATAATGATGAGGAGAAGTAAGGGATTGAGGATTTATGAGTCGGAATTTAAGATTTGGAATTCAGAATCCCAAAAATGAGATTAAAAATAGTGAATTTTTCAGTTTTAGGTACAAAATCTTGAGCTATGGATTTCAGAATCTGAAGCATTGATGACCAGATTCTGAGTTTAGAATCTTGAATTCTGGAGCCAGAGATTCAGAAACTTCAGAATCAGAAATCTAACTAAAAGCTGATGAAAAATGACGGGTTTTTATCGATTTTTGTGTTGAAAAACCGAGTTTTTAGGTTGAAAAACGGTCTTTCCCGCTTAAAACGTCGAAAAATGCAATTTTGACGCGATTTTCTCGGATTTTTCGAGTTTTCCGGTTCAAAATGTGATTTTAAAGCGATTTTGGAGTCTAAAATCAGTTTTTGACCGATTTTTCACAGTTTATAACTCAAAAACACCTATTTCCCAGTTAAAAACTCACTTTCCAGAATCCATATAGATTGCTATCAGAAAATTCGAATTCTATTCTTCCAGCATCTTCCTCATCGATCATTTCGTTTCATTCTCCTCGGAATCCGCTCGAAAATGTGTTGAAACGACTGAGGGACTCGCTGAGAAACTCGCATCGCTTTTCGGAATTGATGTAAGTGAGAAACCGGTTTTTGCCACCTGAATCGGACGGAAATGCAGCTAAAATCAGCAAAAAAGTACATTTTTCAGTGGATTTTTTAACGAAAACTGTCTTGGTGGCCTAGAAACCCAAAAGCGTGGAAAACTAGTCCCAGGATGGGAAATGGGGTTTAAAAAAAGCAAAAAACTGAAATTTTCGTAATTTTTGGCTCGAAAATATCGAAAAGTCAGAAAAAATCTGTAAATCCGGCCGAAAACTGTCTTAGTGGCCTAGAAACCCAAAATCGTGGAAAGCTAGTACCTGTGTGGGAAATCGGGTTAGAAATGCGAAGAAACTGAAATTTTCGTCATTTTTGCCTCAAAAATATCGAAAATCAGTGAAAATCTGAAAATCCCACCAAAAATTCAATTTCAGACCGATTCCCTCTGTGAAGGCGACGATACCACCGAAAAAATCGAGACATCCATCGAGAAGGAGGAACAAGAACACGCTCGACGTCTCTCGGATTCTGACGTCACTCCCGGATTGCCACGTCACGAATCAATCGACGCACGTCTCTCGTCGTATTCTGTCGATGATCCGAAGAGTGAACTGACTGAAAAAGTGATGAAATCTCTGTGGAAATACGCTCAAACATATTCAATCAGTTATCAGTTGGAGAACGGAGAGATCGAGAAGAAGCACGTCTGGTACGTGATGGATGACTTCGGCTCGAGAGTTCGTCACTCCGCGGAGCCAAATGTCCGTATCGTCCCACTGATGTTCCTCCCGCAAAACTGCGCCTACAGTATCATGTTCTTGACAAAACCGGTGAAAACTGATGAGGAAATTACGATGGATTGGGCTGCCAACGTCATCACCGCCCAGAATCCGAAATGGAGAAAGTATATTGAGAACCCGTGGGCTCCGATGGACTTCTCCAAGGAGAGTATGGTACCCGGGGCACCGACGATGGAGTATTTCACTTCAGGACGCAATCCGGACTTTCTGGCGGAGGGAAAGGAGCAACAGACTGCGCAGTCCGCCATTTTCACGTCGTTGCCCATTTTGAAAAAGAGAAAAATTAAGGTAATTCTAACGAATTGGTGTGAACAGATATTTGAAACGTTCGGGCCGGAATGCATCGTACAGACATCTAGAAATCTAGGATGGTAGTGGGGCGGACATCGGTCGGGAGAAGTACAGTAACTTCTGGCATAAGTGCAACCGAGCGTCGATGCACCATCGCCACAACATTAAGATCCCACTGGCTTATTCGAGACATTCTCTCAACCAGCAAAACTAGACCACGGAAAAATAGACAGAAAACGAGTAAATCGAGCCACAGGCTTCCGACTTCTGACGAATGCGATTTTTCAGCCTGAAACTTGCTCGAAAGTGGAAAACTCTGGTGGCCGAACATTGGGTTTCTAGGCCAGCACTGAACTTTTAATGAAATTCTGTGGCAAATGCCGAGTCATTTCGAAACCGGGACATTTCGACACTAAATGTTGTTAAATACACTAAAAAGTAAAGTATTTTCTGTACATAGAAAGCGAAAGTCCCTTATTTTCCAATGATACTTCATTCCAAAATTTAAGGTTTTTTGATATGAATCGATTCAGAAAGCCAGGGAAATGAGAAAATCCTCTCGGAGCTCGATCTAAAAATCAGTCTGAAACGAGCTATGAGACCTTAAAGTGTCAAAAGTTGCTGTGCACGACGAGGAGCAATGTTTTGCACTTTGAGGTCTCATAACTCGTTTCAGACTGATTTTCAGGCCGAGCTCCAAAAGGATTTTTTCTTTTGCCAGGCTTTTTGAACCGATTCATATTAGAAAACCTTAAATTTTGGAAAAATTCCAATTTCCAGGTCTACGCCGACGACACTCAACTCACGGAACACCTGAAAACCCATCAAATCGAGTATGTCGACGATTGGAAGAAGGCTGACGTCATCTGGATGATCAAACATTTCCACGACTACAATCAACTGTCCACTGAGAATCCATGTGGAATGGTGAATCAGTTCCCATTCGAATCATGCATCACTGTCAAGGATCTTCTCGCCGCGTGTGCAATGCGTGATCCTGTGAAAAATGATTGGTATCAGCTGACCTACAATCTGAATACTCAACTGCCCGAATTCGTTTCGAGATTCCAAAATCGTGAGAAGAACGGACAGCACAATGTGTGGATTGTAAAGCCGTGGAATCTGGCGAGAGGAATGGAAATGACGGTCACACAGGATTTGAATCAGATCATTCGAATGGTGGAGACTGGACCGAAGGTGAGAAGAGTGTGGTGGTCTTGGGTTACTGTACTTTAGATCTTACCACAAATTACGAAAATTCTAAAGTTCCTAGTTTTGGGTTACTGTAGCTTAAAATTTGTATAAACAACATAAGATGTATCAGATCTTACGCCAAATTGCAGAGTTTTTGAAATTTTGCAGTATGCAAAGTATTAGATATTACGACAGATTACACATTTTTATAGCTTTTTGAATTTTGAGGATGTCTTGGGTTACTGTAGTTTCAAATCTGTGCGAACACCACAGGATGCATCAGATTTTACGCCAAATTACAGATTTTTAGGAACTTTTTGAATTTTCACAGGATCTTGGGTTACTGTAGTTTCTAGTATGTACAATCATTTTTATCCGGGTTAGATCTTACCACTAATTGCGAAAGTTTCAAAGTTTTGGGTTACTGTAGTTTGAAATTTGTATAAATTGCCGAATTTTTGAAATTGTGAATTTTCAGGCCGTCTTTTTTACTATAGCTTGAGATAGTATGCAAATCATCAGGTTTTACGCCAAATTACAGATTTTTACAGTTTTTTGAATTTTCAGTGGGTCCTAGTTTACTGTAGTTTGAAATCTGTGCAATCACCATTATCTCTTCTAATTTTTCGCTTTTTCCGATCTTCTTGGGTTACTGTAGTTGCAAAATTGTATAAACAACATAAGATGTATGATATCTTACGCAAAATTGCAGAATTTTTTTTAGCTTTTTGGATTTTGAGGATATCTTGGGTTACTGTAGTTTCAAATCTGTGGGAACACCACAGGATGCATCGATTCGTTGCAGAAATTTTTAGTTTTTGGATTTCCAGAATCTTTTTGGGTTACAGTAATCGTTTATTGGAGATGAAATTCTGTCTGTTTGAAAAATTCTCAATTTTCTGTAAGATTCGCTGCACGATATGCGAAAAACGGAAGCTACAGCAACCCTAACTATAAAATTGGAATTTCATCAATATTTTTTGAAAAATTTAAGAGAAAACCAGACTTGTTCGGCCGGAATCAAGTTTGAAAATTTTGAAATTAAAAAAAAAAAGTATAGTTTTTGACTAAAAATTTAAATTTCAATCAAATTTGTAAACGTATGATAATTTAAGCACTTTTACTCTAAATTTTCGAAAATTTTCAAAAAATTTCGTTAAAAAATGAGTTCCCACTTTTGAATCCGGCCGGCCCGATTTTTGACAAGTTTGCAGAAAAAACTCATTTTTTCAATAATTGCAGATCGTTTGCGAGTACATCCCCCGCCCACTTCTCTTCCCCCGTCCAGACAACGGAAATAAAGTGAAATTTGATCTCCGTTACATCGTTTTCCTCAATGGAATCTCCCCGGTCACTGCCTACGTCTACAATCGATTCTGGATCAGATTCGCTATCAAGTTAGTTTTGAGGCAGCATACGCGCTCCACCGCAATCTTTGGAGACTGTAATCGACAAGTCTTCCTTTTTTCAGCGAATTCCAATTGTCCAATTTCGACGACTTGGAGACTCATTTCACAGTTTTCAACTATTTGGATAAGGAGAAAGTGCTTCAAATGAAATGTGAACAATTCATTGAGACTATCGAGAAGACTTATCCTAAAATCCAATGGGATAATGTTCAAAAAGATATCAACTCGACCATTCGGAAGGCTATCGAGGCGGCGGCGAAGTGAGGAGAGAGGGGGAATTTGATGGTTTAAACTTATCAGTTAGAATTGATATTTTTTAAATTTCAGATTATGATACTTCAGACAATTCAAAGAAACTTTATTCATTGGAACATATACTAAAAATCGCTCTAAACGCCACAATTCCCGTTCTCCTAGCTCAAAAAGAGCTTCGGTGGAAGAGTTTTTCCACGTTGTCGTGTAGTCCTCTCGGACAAGATTTCGGTTCAATTCCTCGTTTCGTCAATTTTTCAACAGACTTGTTTGTGTTTTTTTTCAGTTCATCTCGCAACATAAAGAAAAGCTACGGAAATTTGTTGGAAACGATGAGAAAATGAACAGAATTATTGTCCGAGAGGACTACACGGCCGCGCTGAAAAGCTCTTCCATCTAGGCTCTTTTCGAGTCAGGAGAACGGTAATTGCGGAGTTTTGAGCGATTTTTGAATGGAATATGCTACAATGATGAAAGTTTCTTTGAATTCTCTGATGTATCGGAATCTGAAAAAATACGACTCCTATAAGAAACCTTGGAATTCTTTAGGTATCGAGGAGAAATCATGAGAATTGCAGTTTTCGTGATGAGACCCATTACAATTGGCGACCTAGATAACCAAAAAAGCTCTTTAAAAAACTCTTTTTGAAGAGATTACTGTAATCTAAGAGTTCATTTCAAAAAATTTGGACATTCCTATGATTTTACCCAGAACCCCTTCCAAAAAGTGAATTTTCAGCCAGAAAAATGCTCAAAATCCGAAAATGGTCAGTGACGGCCGAACTTTTTCTGTTGGATTCCTAGGCCGCAAGTTGCTAGCTCAAGGAATGCTGGTGGAAGAACTTCCAACTGGAAAACGCTGACCTAGAAACCCAACAGGAAAAGTTCGGCCAGCACTGACCATTTTCGGATTTTGAGCATTTTTCTGACTGAAAATACGCGTTTTTTGGAGTTTTGAGTAAACATGCATCTAGATTACCGTAATCCCTTCTCTCCACACCATCTCCTTCTTTTTTCCAGAGAAGAAGCGCCACGTGGAGTCGCCCCAAATGTCCAGTCCCGTGCGATGTACGGTGTCGACATCATGCTTCAACACTCCCCTGAAAACGATGACGTCATCAAATCGACACTTCTCGAAATCAATTTCATGCCTGACACCACTCGTGCCTGCCAATACTATCCGGACTTTGCGGATACCGTATTCGACACTCTCTTCCTGGATGATATCGATCCGACTAAAGTTACACCGATCTGAGCATCTGCGCTCCATTGATAATTATTTCAGTTTTCTTCTCCTATTTGAATTCCCCGTGTTATGTAAACGCGCCCCGTTGCTAATTTTTGGTATTTTCAATCCCTTCCCGATCTTCTCGTTTCGTTTGTTACCAGTTCTCAGTGTTTTGTTTTATTCACTTTTTGATCTACTTTCTTATTTGAGTATGTCAAATCTTGCTTTCGCTTGTTATGGTTAAATTAAAGTCTCAAAATTGCAAAAAATAGATTTTTTAAAGAAAAAAATGGCCAAATTTTGAATATTTTCGACCAAAAAAGTGAAAACTTAAAGCAAAATTAGGCTCCACCCACTTTTTTAAGCGATATATCAAAAGAGGCGGAGCTTCCAACCTGAAAATCTAAAAACTTTAAAGAAAATCACAAAAAATTCAAAATTTATAAATTTTTATTCGTTTTAAAGCCACGTTGCAAAAAATGATACAGAAAAGATGAAACAGAACATCAATTTTTCAAAAATCTGTGGCTTCCTTAGACTCCGTCCCTTTTGGTAATCAGAGCAAAAAAGGGGCGGAGCCTATAGAAGCAGTTTTAGAAGAATTGATGTGAGGAGTAGGAGAGACAGAGATTTTAAGAATTTCAGAAAGAATTTTAAATTAAAAAAGGTACTCGTGGAGGGGGAGGTATTTTTGGGTTTTAGATGCTGAATTTCAGCCCAAAAAACGAAAAAAAAATTTAGAATCCGAAAAAGTCGCGAATATTGTCCCAAGCTCCATGATCGTTGTGCTTATGACTGAGTGCATTGACACCACGACGTTGAGTTTGGAACAAACGAGTGGGCGTGTCCGACTTGAGAATCTTTTGAGATTCTGGCAACAAGGCAGCGAATTGACTTGTTTCCGACTCTTGATGAGGTGTCATCTCGGGAAGCATCACGGGTTGTCCGTTCTCCAAATCAGGGGTTCCGTAACTGGTGCGGAGAATGAAGACTCGAGATGGAACGACTTGACGAGTTCCGTTATGATACAAATCAACTTCTGATTCGGTCGTTGCGTAGATGTATCCAATTCCAAAGTTACGACGGAACACAAAGTCATCGTCTGTCTTGTAGGCGAGAATCGGGCAGTCAGAGAGGGTTCGGACGTCGCATTGGGTGTCGAACTCCTCGAAACAGTAGATGTACGTTCCGAACTGAAAATGATTGAAAATGATGAGAGGATTGAGTGGATTGAGGAGTTGGGGATTAGGGATGAGGGAGGGTGCGTTGCGGTTCCGGTCAAGATAACGTGATATCGGTTCAGATCGATTAAAATCGATCCTAGTTGGTAAAAAATGGTCTGAGATTGGTTGAGATCGCCTAAGATAACTTGAAATCCCTCGAGATCGGTTTGGAGTTATGTGACCTATATCATTAGAAAGCTGAAATCGCGCTGATTCCAAATATATATTCTGTTTTTTTCCTTGAGGCCTGGTATTCGAGAAAAATTAGGTCAAAGTTTGGTAAAATAAGTAAAGTTTGACCTCATTTTTCTCAAATACCTGGCCTCGAGGGCAAAAACAGAATATACATTTGAAATCAACGTAGTTTCAGCTTTCCAATGATATAGGTCACGTCCAATAACTCTGACTTAGCCTGTACTAAAACGCGAAGAAGTGAAAAACTATCCCAAATTTAGCTGAATGGTCAGGACGGTCAAAATAGTCCTGAGTGAGTCTGACTCAGCTTCCTATTGGTCTACATGGACATGAACTGGCTCAAATCGGCCCTGGCATGAGTCTGAATGAAACTACATTGAAGAAACGCGGTCAAGACAGCCTGAGATCGACAAAAATCGTCTAAAATTTATCTAGAATCGCTCTGAACCGACCTCAGTCGACCTAATTTGCTGAAGTTAGCTAAAATCGGACTCTCTTGGTCTAGAATTAGTACTGTAGTTGGTCGGTCTAGATCTGTCTAAACTAAGACAAAGTCTTAAAGTCTAGCACAAACCCGAATCAAGTCTATTTCAGTCTAAAACGGGCCGGAACTCAGCCAACAAGGAGTTTTGAATGATAAAGACCAAAAATTTGTCCGATCCGGCCAGCCAGGAAGCCTAAATCTATGGAAACTAAACCTGAGTACCGTCGAGACGCCTAATTAAGCCTGATTAAAAACATCTTAAATCAAGCCTCAATTTACCCATGCGTAGCGGTTCAAAATAAGAACTAACCAAAACTTTGCACTTTTCCAACTCGATCGGAATAACAGCTTGTTGAGTGATCAAAACGAATTGTGGGATATCGTAGTAGGCATAGACTTCCTCGTTGTGCAAGAACTCTCCTCCGTGGGCGAGCTGAATTATTTTAAGATTGAGTTTTTGAGCCAATTCTCTCCTTGACCTACCGCATAAATAGTTCCAGATTGTGGGATGTCCGAGATGTTGAAACAGATCATTGTGTCGACTGTCATCTGGTTGACATTACACATTTTCGGGAATACCGTAGTCTTTTGAGCGAAATCCGAGATATCCGAAGCGCCGGCTCTCTTAATAGTCTCCTCGGTGACAGTGTCCAAGAATGGATTATTGATTTTATTCTCCAAGAAAAGAGATTTCAAATCTCTTTCAAATCTCAACGAGTTCCAGTTATAATCGAAATAATCCAGATATCTCATCTGAGTTCTGTCCTCTGTCAGATTGTACGAAGGGGACTCCGCGTTGACTCCGATATGGAATTTACGGCAGATGGCGTCGAAAGAGGTGAAGATTCTCTTTTGAAGGAGACCACGAGAGTATTCATTCATGTTATTTGTATTGAACGAGTTGACGAATTCATTCAGATCCAGAGTATACGGGACACAGTGCTGCTTCTCGGGGATTAGACGACCCTCACCGTACACTTCGAATTCGATTCCATTAGCACGGAATGAGTCGAGAACTGAGCCAAAAGCAAGTGGGAAGAGGGATAGGATAACCACTAGAAGACGCATCTGGAAACATAGGAAAAAGGTGATTAGAGGGATTCAGAAAAAGGGAGATAAAACGACAATGGAGAGAAACAACCGACTTTGAAAGCGCCTAGTGCTTTCAGAAACAAGCAAATAATTAAGATTGTTATATCAAAATATAGATCAACTCTAAATCTCTACTATTTTTGTAGTTGACAACTTTTTAGTACGTCCCTCTTTAAAGAGATATAAGGCCTCAAACAGAGTCTACCTAGCAATGACTCTTGAAAACGGTCCACTTCAAAGAGGCGCCCTGAAGTCTCGCATAAACTGAGTATTTCAGAGTTTTAGTATGCTATAGAACTTTTTAGGCCTATAATTTTGTAGTCGACAACTTTTTAGTACGGCTCCTTCCAGAGCGGTATGACGCCTGGAAGAACTTCTATCTAGCATCCGCTTCTGACTGTGAGTTGTGAGCAATGACCAAAAAACTGGCCTTTCTCAAATTAGTCGTTTCACAGATAGGGTATACAGTGTTAGAGGTGTCATATCTCTTTAAAGCAGCGTCGTACAAAAAAGTTGTCAACTGCAAAAGTGGAAATAAGGGTGTGTTCTATAACATATCAGAAAATGAGCAAGTTGGAAAACAGATGTGACATTGTGACAGTATGTCAAAGTTAACTGTTTACAATTTTGGAATTTTTTGGGGTGGTACTGTAGGATAGGCATTATAGGGCTGAATTCAGAATTGTGATCAAAGCTGAACAGTTCTACAAAACGAATGGTACTCTTAAAAAAGGGCTTTGAAAAATTAGCTAGATCTAGAACCTTCAAGACTTTGGAGAAGATTCCAGACAACGTTAAACATCATAGAATACTCCAGAAGGTTCCAGAATCAATGCAGGAAGAAAAACTTCTAGAAGACGCACCACTCAATAAACTAAAAGGAGGGATATATGCATACAAAACAATAAGAATGGGGAGAGCACCTGAGAGACCTGCCAAGAAAATGACAGTCTCGCTCTCTCAGTGCGTGAGTCGAATGAAGGAATGTGCATAATGACACTCCCACCCTCATCGATGAGCAATGCGCGCGTACGTTACGCAACCGCAACGCAACCCCACAATACAACAGTACCGCCCCTTTTTATATTTTGGGAAGATAAGATATCTGCTCTGGGATGATGTCATTGTTTCTATTGTGCAATGCGTACAGGGTGACGGGCGGCTCTTTAGAGATTAGGATTTAGTGGCGGGTGTAAATAAGGGTGTAATGATGGATTGTATGGGTGAAGGTGGAGAAAAAATGTTTTTTTATTGTTTTAGTTTGGGTGTAAATGACAGAGGAGACAGATAGAGAAACATATGTTTTCGTTGGGATAGTAGATGTAGGGGGAATGGGATGAGGGCTAACATAAAATAGATTTTTCAAAAGTTCCGAGATTTTACATAAAGATGAAGGAAGAGGATTCAGAAACTGTTATCAAATTCCAGCTATTATATGGAAGATCACCTCGTGACCGTGGAGTTATGTGACATGACCTATATCATTGGAAAGCTGAGAAAACGCTGATTCCGAATATGTATTCTGTTTTTGCCCTCGAAGCATGGCATTCGAGAAAAACAAGGTCAAAGCTACCACTCACACCACGCAAAGGTAAGGTCCAAACATAGATCTCATTTTTCTCGAATACCAAACCTGGAGGGCAAATATGGAATTGATATTTGGAATCAGCGTGATTTCAGCTTTCTAATGATATGGTCCTTCCCTTGTAAAGTCAAATAGGCTTTTCACTAGCTTATGGTACGACCGGTTGATGAAAATTCTTGTAACTCGGTTCATTTTAAAGCTTTCAGAAAAATGAAACACAGATTCTGAATCCTCACAACATTAGCTATCCAATCATATATTTATCAAAAGGAAACGTTTTACTTTGAAACAACTACGTGCCTTCCATACAAGAAGACGCTTGCTACCTTAGTTCAGCTATTATAATCATACTTGTCAAATCACGGGCCGGCCCGCGGGCCGGGCCGGGCCGGCCCGTTTCGGCCCGGCCCGGGCCGGCCCGCAGGGCCCGGGCCGGCCCGCAGGGCCCGGAACCAAAAAATTATTTTTGAAAAATAGAATTGAAAGTCTTGGAAATTAAATTTTTTCTTCGGTCTATACTAAATCAAGGTCGGGGGATTCGATTAGACTACTTTCAGAAGCCTCCAGCAAGTTCTTGATCCTGATTCTGATCATCGGCTGATCATCACAGAGACTTTGAGAGGCTCAAAGTTTATAGTGACAAAATAACTTATTCTGACAATCTCCGTTTGCACTTGTTGTCTTTTTATAATTTCTAATCAATAATATGTTTGCCATAAAGTAGTAAACGAAAAAACAATGGGAAAACGACGAAAATTTTTTTTTCAATATTTTGACGGGCCGAACGGGCCGGGCCGGGCCGGGCCGGGCTGGAAGATTTTTTTAGCGGGCCCGGCCCGGCCCGTGACAAGTATGATTATAATGGGAGGAATCTATAACTAATTAATTTGACATTCTGGAGTGTTCTACAAATTTCATTCACTATCTCGTTTCGTGTTTTCACACATTCCCAAAAACGGATAGGTAAGAGTTATATGAACATCATTCTATCAGTAAAAAGTTAAAAATGGAAGACGAAGTGAACTCACAGTCAGAACAAATTGAACATATTGGAAGATTCTAATGGTTATTAGCAGACACTAATAAAGAGAATTTACAATGATGGATTGAGGGTGATGGTGTAAAAGATAGAAAAGTGACAGTTATTGTAAGGAAATAATGTTGACATGGTAAGGTTTGTATATCGGGAGAATTGAGCAGAGTCAAGATCTACATGTAATAAATAACAGAAAAACAAGAAAAATTGAAATCCAGACGGTCGATTCGGCCATCGAACTCCTTTCCAAGTACCCTCTGAATCGACCCTTCTGTAGCTCATAGGTCCTTTTCTGCGCCTTCTCGATTTGTTGTTCACACTCTCTGAAACTTCATTAATTTCTTGTCTAACTACCATTACCCTCTTACCTTCTGGCTTCATCGGACATGAGCTTCACATTGTTCAACACGAAATTGCAAATTTTGGATGTCATATTGGTAGAAGATTTCTATAATTTCGTTAATATTAAGTGTTCTTTCTGAAATCAAAGAGCCTCAACGACAAGTATATGCAAAACATGTTTTACTCATTTTTAATCAAAAATATATTTATTATCAAATTGAACAACAATTAAAACATCAATCATACAAAAAGACTTTCAAATAGTCTCTTCTATGTATAAGAAAAAAGGAGGAGTGCCTCCTCACCATCTCCGTAGAACGGGACCGCCCATCACCTACCGAGAAAAATAATTGTTAGTGCCGTTAGTGCTAGTAGGTGCCGGTATAAAAATAAATTAATAAAGATGAATAATATACTGTTTCGGATCGTGCAAAAAGTTTAAGAAACGCTGTCTGTAAGGGGAGGATTCTTCTTGGCACAGTTGCAAAAACTTGTTTCAATCCTAACCCTTATGGTAATGATTTATAAAAAATGTGCTACCAGTCCCCTATGACGTCATCGTAGGAAAAACAACACAACAAATTCTCACTCTTACGGATATTGCCTCTTAAAGCTGAAGTGATGTTAAGGATAAGCCATCGGCCTCGCCGTGTTTGTTAATCATGTTTCATCGGCTTCATGTTTTCAGGCTCAGCACCCCAAAAATCGATTCGTCAGACTTTTCAAAAATCGGTCCGCTACGTGACAAGTCTGTTATTCGAGACTAATTCTTACCCTCAAACCACCCGAACTGTTTGTGCAGGTTCTTGTATTCAAATCGGGGTGACAAGAGTGCACCGTCCGTTTCAGCTCCGTTTTGGGAGTGCAGCCTAAATTTGTCTAAAAGTTCAAAGCCCGCAAACAACGAGTGTCACTTTTTGACAATACGAGGATCATCATAGCAGACTTGCAACGGAAGTTCAATAATGAGAAAAAACCAATTTTTTCGAGAAGTAAATCTTAAAAACAATTTAATGTAGGTTTCAAATGTTTTTGACGAATATACTTGAAAAAAATATATAGAAAAACTTCAGGAAATAAATTTTTGCAAAAAATGTGGTGAATAAAGTTAAAAAATCAAAGTCTGCATTATAGTGCCGCGTACCAGGCTAGGCTAGGCCGAAAATAAAACGAATCTCAAAGAATGATAGTCCTAAACCTATTGACCTTTTTCAGATATATCTTTTGAATGTCATAATTTTAAGTGTAATGAAGTCCCGTTCTGACTTGATGGTTTGCAAATTTTCCCCCACTTTCAATCATATCACATACTTTTCTCTTTTCCATGTTTCGCCTCGTACATTTTTCCCACATTCAAAAACATACGTGTTGTTTATTTATACACATTTGCATATGTACACACTTGTACTGATCATATGATTTATTGTTGTTTTGTTGTATATTTGAAGTCTGTCGGTGTGTCCGAAGTGTCCGGATGTCCAGATATTTCAATGTTTTACATCTCTAACCAAATCTGCCCGGAGTGTCCAAATGCCCGGATGTCCCCCCAAAAATGTCCAATTTTTCCGAGTAAATACTTTATTACAGATTCAATTTGATTTGCAAGAGAGAAAAAGGGCGGGAAAGCAACCGATTATTATTATACTTTGGGACAGAACTTATTATAAATCAATTTTCAGAAAAAGAAAGAAAACAATTGATTTTTCCCAATTTTTGGTTGAGGTGAAAGGAAAGGAAAGAAACGATTCGAAAGCTAGAATTGGGGGATGATTTCAGTGATTTTGATTCGAAAAATTAGAAAAAATGGGGGGCAGGTTCGGGTAGCAAGTGGTGGTAGTGGTAGACGTTTAGTTGGCCTCTTCGACTCTGAAATAATTAGATAATTAGAAATAATTAGTGAATAATTTGGTTAAAGTTTTCTATTCTACACATGCTTCTATTCTATTGATACCTTATGGAGCTTAGAGCCACCAGGTCTCTTAGTCTTTTAGGCTGAGCTGCTGAAAATTATTTATTAACACCGTTTTAAAGTTGTAAATTCGCTCTAATGAGAATTATTCTCCCCTCAACTTACTCCTTGGCGGTGAGTGGCTTGAGTTCCTGGTTTCCGGTGAGCACGACGTATTTCTCCTCGGCGTCTTGTGGGGTGTGGAATCCGATCAAGAAGTAGTAGAACCAGATTCCGACGACGGCTCCGACGAATGGTCCGACGATTGGTACCCAGAACCATTTGCTGAAAAAATTAAGGTTTTTTGGGTGCAAAATGTTTAGAAACCTCCTAAAACCCATAAAAACGTTGAAAAAAAGAATTCAGCTTACGTGGGCTCGAACCCGCGACCATTTTTTTTATAGTCAACCTCCTAACCAGCTGCGCCACGCAACCCACAGTCACGTGGCTGTGGGTCGCGTGGCTCAGGCGGTAGAGCTGATGCCAATGAAGCAAAGGGTTCGGGTTCGATTCCCAATAGTGATTTCAAGTTTTTATAGGTGAAAAATAGATTTTCCCATTCAAAAATCTTTTTAAAAAACCTCTGAAGACACACCTTTGTGGGGTTTTCCAGTAAAAACTCAAAAAATCCCAAAAATTGTTTTCCAGGAAACCTAGGCATGATTATAGTCATGTTAAAGCTCTCGATTCGCTGAATCCGAATATTATACTCAAATTCCAAAGAATTCAAAACCTAAGGAGACTCCGCTTCAACGGTGTTTCTCTAGGTGTTGTTTACGTCGCTCTCTACTTTCTACTCCTACTTTTTCCCCTAAAACACCCATTTTACGTGTTTTATGACTTTGTTTTTCATTCCCCCCTACTAGGCTCTTTTCACTTTTTTCATCTTCTACTCCTGCTTAGGTTAGGTACCAGTATCAATTTCCCGGAAATTTCCTCTGTTTGCTTCCCTGACACACCAAAAATGGTCTCTTCGGAAATTTCATGGGCATCGTCGATTGTTGTTTACTTGTGTGTGTGTGGGTATGTTGTGTCTACGAAACAATTCTCTATCCGTTTCTGGCCGAAACAATTTGGATGGCCGGGGAGGGAGAGAAATTTCTCTCCGCATTACGGTGTGATCATTCGGATGAAAAGGCACGCGAAAAGACATAGAGAATGTGACCGCGAAAATGAGTTTATTGCCCCTCTACCCCCGATGAAGGACTCATTCGGAGACGACTGTTTTAGGATGAAGAAGAAGAAGACAATTACGGATGTTAGTATCCATAATGATATGCTGTCATAGAAATGTGCTGAGATTAGCTCGGGGATGAAAATATTTGAAGTTTAGGTTAAAATATTAGATCTAGCAGGCTCTGAGGTTTCAGAAAATGTAATCATGTCCGGAAGGCTTTCCTCAGACTGCAAAAATTGGTAGTCGGTGAAGAAAGGCAACTTTGAGCAGGTGCCGGGGTGCCAAAACTAGTTTATAACCAAACATTTTACATTATCAAAAAGCCGTAACCTCGAACTATATTTTCTTAGTTGACAACTTTTTTGTACCTTTTCACTCTAAAGAGATATGACCCTGCGAAAACTGTCTTCCTAACTGCTCACTAGAAATGTAGTAATTTTTGAGAAAGGTGCCACGGTCTCATATTTTGACCAATTTTTAAGATTTTTATACCATTGGAAAGCTTAAATTCAGAACTACATTTTTGCTGTTAACAACTTTTTTGTATCACTTCACCCTACAAAGTTCTGTCTGAGAGTATTCGGCGACTTGGACAGTTCTCTCGTTCGGGGAGCAATAACTTTTAATGAGAGTTCGCACAAAAAGTTTTTAAAGAGTTGTACCCTTGTACTTTTAAAAATATAATGATATTTTAGGATTTGACTAATCGGGACCCCTAGGCAAGGATTTTAACTAAAAACTACATTGGGCGGATTTCAAAATTTCACTTTCCTAGATGATTACAGACTTGAAACTCAATTTTTACTAGTTGTCCCCCCGTAATATCTATATCCCGTTACTTACGTGAAGACAGCTCCTCCGTAGAAGATGGCGGTGAAGAGACGTGGGGCAAAGTCACGGGCTGGGTTGACTGGGTATCCGCAGTTGTATCCGAAGGCGGCTCCGATGGCGACGAATCCGGTTCCGACGAGGATTGGTTGAAGCCAGGTTGGGTACGAGTTACGCTTGTCGACGATGTGAGCAATCAAGAAGACGAAGACGGCGGTGGCGACGAATTGATCGACGAATCCGTTGAGGAGTCCCAAGTGTGGGGCTGGGTACGAGGCGAAGATTCCGGCGGTGTCCTTGAGTCCTCCAACAGTACGAACTCCTCCGTCGAAGGCGTTGATGGCGTCATTGTAGACGGCGTAGACGACGGCGGCTCCGAAGAATGCTCCGAGGAATTGGGCGACGAAATAGGCGAGGAATTGGACGATGGTGATTTGACCGATTGAGAGGAAGGCAAGGGAGACGGCTGGGTTGATGTGTCCTCCTGGAAATAGACAAGAATTGGGATTTGGAGTTTTTTCATCGTTTTGAGGTCTAGTAAGGTCCAATGCCAAAAGTATATATATATGTTTTTATAGACCAAATCAAAATCTCTATTTTGTAATTAACGACTTTTTTGTACAAACGGATCCCAGGAAGCTAGGGCCCAATGGAGTGGAGCTACGAAATTGAGGGTTTGTCCACTAAAATGATTATAACTTTTTAGAAAAAACTTGTACAAGAAAAGTGTCAACTACAAAATTAAACCTTTAGCCTAAAACTATCTACTAGTATGAAAACAATATTAAAATCAAAAAGCCGTAAGCTCGTTACTCGCCTTCAAAGTTAGCAACCTTCCGTACTAGGTAATTCTCGCTGTAACATTCCAAGTTGGAATTACTCAAAAAAGTTGTCAACATATGAAATGTAGGCTTAAACTAGAGCTATCAATTGGTGTAAGAAACCTAAAAATTTAACTCTTCCTGGCACCATGACGGGCTATCAAAGTATATCCACTTCGAAGGCGGGCGAAAAGTCCATACGGTCAAGCACGGTCTATATTATATGCCATCTTGAGCGAATCTTATTGTATTTTATTAAATCCGAAGCGGCCCCGATGTTCACGGCCCCCCCCCCACAGCTCAAATCTCTAAAAATAGGTCAAACTTTCCCCGAAACACACATTGATCTAGACCACACACCCTTTCTAAATACAAGTAAAACGGTTTCCATTTTTTGACAAAAGTTGTTTACTCCCTCCCCTCCCCAAACACGCAATGCCCATAAACCGCCATCGTTTTTTTGACCACTTTCTTCTATCCCTGTCAACCCCTCGTCGCCCCTACTAAATAATACACGAAACTACTACTAACCAGAGAGTTTCGCCGAAACGGCAACACCGAAAACGATGGCGATTCCGAAGCCGACGTTGACGCCGATGAATTCGTTGACTTCTGGTCTTGGAAGGACCTTCTGCGCGACCACAGAAAGACCGATGAGCTGAAAAAAGGGGAATTGTTGTATTGTTATTTGTCCCAGGAGTGTCCCAGTCCCTCGAGCTTTTCGTGACTAATCACTATTTTGATCTACTGCCATTCCACCTAGGCCACCTGCTCATTCACTCGAATATTCTGGATATTCTGCTGAGCAGAGCAAGGATTTAATCCTGGAAAGAGAGCAAAAGAGCACGCGATGAGAGAAAAGAGACAGATGTTCCCGAAATGAGTCTAATTGAATATGAATTAGTGTGTCTCTGGAGGAAAGCGAATCAAACATTTCGGACATGTTTTGGTCATTAGAGGGGGAAACGAGAAAGATATGGAGCATAAGTTTAGATATTTGATCTAAGCCCCTACAAAGATTGTCAGGACAAAAATTATGCTCAGAAAGCTGAGAATTCCGAACCTGTTTTCAAATTTGTCTAACCTAAAAATTGGTTGAGTTACCACGATTTTCGTATCGGCTTGAGATGGGGTTTGCGGAAAGCATTGTAACTTTGGTTGTTTTGAAGCTAAGAAAATTTTAATTACAGATTCAGAATCCTTACAGTTTCAGCTTTCCAAACATACCAATTTATATGAAAAACACGAAAATTTCAGACTTCTATGAGCTTTCAAAGAGATCTCGAGCCTCACCGTTTAGTAGATACCTAAGAACGCGTAATTAAAACTAATAAAGTCAAAAGCTCCAGACTGAGCTAGCCGACTGAGACACCAAGACAAAAGATACCAAGGTGTTTCAATAAGCACTAATTAAGCCTAATTAAGCCCAATAAACTTACACAAAGCAAGAAGGTACCGGTGAACTCGGCAAGGAAGGCACGTCCGAGGTCCTTGCGGATGTGGAACTTGGCGCGAAGTTTGTCCAACACCATGGTGATCTGAAAACGCTTAAAATGTACATGATGGGCGGTACGAAAAGGTTTCAAAGCGTGAAAAAAAAGAAGAGAGAAAGTCTTGTTTACTACAAGTCGAGGCTTGGCTGTGGCCGTCCAGAAGAGAAAGAGTCACAAACACAAAAATATATTGGGGCGGAGAGTAGGGAGTGAGCGGGGGGCTGTTGTTGTTGGGGAGAGGAGTCCTAAGCCCCGCCCACATTTTTCCGCCAACATTCACGTATACACGAGTAGAGAGAGAGAGGATGGAGAGAGAGGGCATTTCCCTCCGATTTGGACGGGTGCCAAGGTCGAAATTGAAAGGTGGAGTGGAGGGGGGCAAAGAGAAGGGAGGAGATCCGATCACAGATCAAACGAAATATATATAACATTTATTTCGATCATGATAAGCAGAGTGAGCGATGAGGGATGAGAGAATGGGTGGTCCCAGTGACTCAGGGGGGACAACAACTGACACCTTTCAGATGGTGGGAGAGGAAGTTTCGAGTGGGTTCACGGAAAGAGTTGGCAGAGTGCCAAGTGGGTTCGGATGGAGGGAGGAAGCGGGGGATTGAGAATATCAGAAGAGGATAAAAGGGATCTGGATTTGAGATTCGGCTTCGTTAAGTCCCCCGGGGGAAGATATCGAGGCTCTAGATCGGTAACAGGTATTTGTTAAAAGTCTGGGGATTCTGGAACCGATACCGAGGAAGGTAGATGGGCAAGATTTGAATGAAATGACGGATTGTCTAGTAGATCCTTGAATCCTTGAGGTAAAATTCCACAAAGGCCCCTCAGAATGAACTTAGGACGGGAAATAGAAAGCCACACGTCCGAGGCCTGAACTCATTTTTCGAATGTGAGATAAGCCCGTGTGGTAAGGCTCAAGTGCTGGGAGCTGGCAGGACTCTGAGGAAATATCAGCTAGTCTTCTAAGGCAGATTTTATTTACTGATGAAGTCTACCTGCTCTCGTCAAGACACCCCCAAGAAATGCATTATAGATATGTCCAATGAAATTGGACTTTTGTGAAAAATTGTCAACTTTGAAAGCGCGCATCTATCTCTCATGTAAGCAATTTTTGAAAATCTTTAAAACATTGTATAGTCCAAACCTAGATCTCCATTTTCATAGTCCACAACTTTCCTGTACAAGTGCACCTACAAAAGTTATGGTTCGAAAATGGGAGCTATCTGAAATTACCTCACAAGACTCCAAGACTCTTCTCCCTTATAATAAAAGTAATGAGATGGAGTGTTTCATCTTCATTCCATTCATTAAACTAAAACTTTTCTCATAGTTACAACCTTCCCACATTTGAACGACTGGGACAGTCCTTTCAGGAAAATCTCCCGATGAAAGGAAAGCCCCGTGATACCTTCCCAAACTTGAACAACTAGCTGAATCTATGTGAGACGGTCCCACAGGAAAGTCTGCTCCCATGACGTAATACAGTACCCCATGGGAAAAAGAACTAACCCTCTGCCACCACTTGCGCAACACCTTCACCAGAAACTCTTCTATGCCACCTGACGCTTCTGGTGACCCCTAAACTATTACACTTCATACGCCATCCGCCACCCATCGGAAACATATAAACCGAAAGGGCTCTCTGTCTCCGGATGACAAGGGATAAAAGGTGCATCATCTGGTGGGACGTCTGGTGACCCCACCACCCATTCACTATATGCCATTGTAATTGTGACCGCTAGGCCTTTCCTCCTCCTCTTTTTAATATAATGACAGACCTCCTCCGCCATCACATCTATATCCAAACCACTCTCTTTCTGTCTCCACGGGTGGCTTTTGTCGTTGTCAAAAAGGAGGAGAAGAGAAAATGAATGAATTGGTTTGGGGTCAAAAGGACGACTCAATCAAGAGTGCACATTCCGATACAGTCCTTGAAATTGGCGTTGAATAGGGATGTGGGGGGGGACACATACTAAAGATGGGTTAATCTGGGGGAATTAGCGGAAGTTGTTGAGATTGAGAAGGGAGGATTGGTTTTGGAGAGTAGGTTCAACAAGGAAAGAGGGACTGTTGGGTTCCAGGAGCCTTACAGTAGGAAATTGGAGATTTCATATTTAAAACGGAAAGTTACCTAACTGTTGATATGGATCGTGTTCTAGATCTGTAGAGTTTTGTACAGTTAGGTGTAGGGTCCTACCCTGACATCAAAAATGAACGTTAAGCTAGGTTTCTCAGCAGAAATGAAATGTTCCGAGACAAATTTCGAAAGTTATGGTATTCAGAACTCAATTTACCGAAGGAATGTGACTACATATAAGAAAGACCCATACAGATTTTAAGTGCAAAAGTTAGTCAACTTTAAGAGAGTGTCAAAACTTTTTTTTTGCTTTAGTAACAGATACAAGCCCTGCTCACTATTTTTGTAATTTTCGACTTTTTGGTAAAAATCATCCCTGAGAAGATATGACGTCAGAAAGATGGGATGTCTAGTTGGCTAGCTACCGAAGTTTAAGGCTTCTTGGTTCAGTTCAGCATAACTTTTTAAATAGTCGCCATGCAAATCAAGTAGAAAAATAGAAATCAACATTTCTTTTATATCAGGCTGGTGCATAAGTTTCTTTCTTTTTTTGGACAATTTTTGTCATGAAATTTCTTGAAGACTAATTGCTCACATAATGAGAAATATAGTTGGTTAGTACCTATAACTCACTGTGATTATACCTGTGATTTGACGTCTGTCATCTGCTTAATCTCTGCCGTAGACACGTCAAAATACTTGAGGAACCCTTTTTTGGTACCATTCTTCGTCTCAATTTTTTTCCTAGAAAATGTTGACGAGAAAGGGTTAGTTATTTAAAATTGAAACATGCAAGAAACGTTATGTTCAAAAAAATAATAATGACATTTGAATTCAGCAACGATAGTTTAGTGCCGGTCCCTGAAGAAAGGCGAGGATCAGCAATTTACGGATGTGCGAGTATTTTCGATTTTTCTTTAACGCTAAATAAGGAAATTGGTGGAAATGTATAGTATTGAGTAGAGTAGACATTGATGTAACTAAATATACTTTGTTTGAAATGCTTAAGCACTTTCCCTCATTTCACAGGAAGCGCGAAATCAATATCATCAAAATGACGTGATTATTAAGTTTGATGAAGCCTACAGCTCGTACTTCTAAATCAATCCACTAGATCTTTTACACAATTTTAGAGTAATGTATTTACTGTTGATTACTTGTGAGAAAATAGTTCAGACTTGTTTGGGATCGTTGAGAAGAGACCTAGACTTCACCCAGGCATACTTCTCAAAATTTATCAAAAGCGCAAAAACCAAAGAAAATACATCACCCAAGTTTCATCACTTAATTGAATGGCTTTTTCATAAATTTTTTATGGCATGAGTTGCTCATGCTACCCTCTAACTTTTACAAATAGTTTTGTATAAATGCTCTCTCAAATATTTCTGTAATCTGTTTGAGCCCAGCTGAACCATGATTTCTTGTTGCTCTCAATTGTCTGATCGTAACTTTTTTGTTTTTAACATTTCAACGAAAAACTAAAATATGATAACAAGATAAAGTCCTCTTCTATAAACTGCGTTTGATTTTTCATAAACATCTTAGTTTTTAAAAACTAATCCGACTAGAAGCAAAAAACATTTCAAAATAGGCATTTGGCCGGCGTCCGAAAAAGCCATCGTTTTCACGAGCGGACTGTCTAGGCACCAACTTGAAACATTGTGTGTTAGCCACTAAGGAGGTCATGAGAATGCAAGAAAGTTTGAGTTGAAAAACAATCTCACCGCTTAGAGACCGAGGACCAAAGTCACACCTTTAAAAAAGAAAGAAACTTATGCACCAGCCTAATAACATATCAAAAGTTTGAGTTGTGTGAGCAAAATCTGGCTCCGTGTGATAAGTCAGTAAATGTTTGTTCGGTAGCCACGACTTCCTTCTTCAACGGTCTACAACTCTTCAGAGGAAAGCAAGCAAAAAAGTTGTTAACTGATCAAGTATAAACTTAAACTTGGCTTATCAAGTATCAAACATTCGAAGGAGGGCAGGTACAATAACAAAAATAGAGGTCTAAATTTGATCTACTCACAATAAAACAATTTTTTAAACAGATTATCAGGGGTGCCTTGGCACACTTGGGTAATGCCTATCACAATTCTCTCCGATCAAGTTCTCGTTACCACTAATCTAGAACCTTCCAGACTCCGCTCACACTCTTCTACTTCTATTCATAACCTACTAAAAAGGTGTGTCTCTAGTATAATCCACTTCCGCTCAATGATCCCTTATCCCCTCTTTCCCCATTCCAACCAACCGCCCGCTTTCACATGATTCCCATGGTAACGGGCGGCTCTAAAAGGAAGGAATAGATCGGATATACATAATAAAGTCACAAGGAAAGAGAAAGAGAAAGGAAATGAGAAGTGAGGGGGAATGAGATGAGCACCTGATGTTTTGCTCTTTGGGCTCTTCTCTTCTCTTAATTATCCTCTTGTTTACGGGGGAAGGGGGCTCTCTGAAAATGCGAAAATATTGAAAAATAAGGGGGAAATGTGTGACTGAAAAACAGGTTATTATGACTTTCGGAAACGAAACGAGAGGAAATTGGAGATATCGGGGGGAGGGGGAGATAAGCGATTTCGTTCCGAAAATCAGTCGGGTGGAAATTTTCGAAATTTTAATTCAGGTCAGTTCACTAATGGCAGCCAATCTTCGAGATCTTAAGGACGGGAGAACTTTGATGGGGTGTGGAGAGACAGTGGAATTTTTGGGGTTTTTGAGATTTTTGATTCACAAAATGGGTAAAGACCTGGAATGGGGAAGGGAATTTTAATTCAATGACGTTATCCTTGTCAAGAATACTGTAGACCATAAAATCTCGTTTTCCCCTCGAAAAACGATGAATATTGATAAGAAAAAGAGCGACGATATGCTAATTTTAATGGTCCGTCTACATTTTATTTTTACGGAGCGTCACGAGATGGTGGAAAAGGGGATTTATGGATTTTATGGGTTTTGTAGAGAAGATGACACAAGGGTTCCGATTGCGCCATTGAGGAAGCTGAGGCGTGCGGTCGGCGCGGTCAGGCCGGTTGAGGTGGTCGAAGCCGGCCTGGTCTGGGCGGTCAGACATTCCGATCTGGAAGGTGAGTGAGGAGCCGCGACATGCAGTCTATCCGATCGGTACTGTAGTCATGACCAGCGTAACACGTTCTCGAGGCGGTCGAGGCGGTCGGTGTGGTCGGAGTCGTCGATCTGCTCAAAGCGATCGGCGCAATCGCGACTCTCCATCATGAAAGAAAAGCTCTAATGTACGGTTGACGCGGTCACGGCGGTCTATAGCGGTCGGTATGATAAGGAAAATCGCTCTGGAACGTGAGAAGCCGAGAAATGCATCAAATTAGACGGCCGAGGCGGTCGAGACTATCGGATCCGCCGCTCAGGGACATGAGGGAGGAAAACAGGTAATCATTGCTATAGTCATGGGCACTACATGGTCGAAGCGGTCAAAAACGTCGTGCTGTGCTCTCTCGGAGCCATTTTTCAAGATCTCCGAACCCTTGCACTTTTTTCTCCTCCTTTGAACACACGTCCAATTTTTCATCAGTACACACACACACACGACACCACAAACAATTTGTCATCAACGCCCGACCACTCACATAAATCACACCGAACATACGGATCCAATTTTTTTCCGCATCGGATATCTTTTTGCTGCAAAAACCAAGAGAGCAGCAAAAAAAAAACAAGGGGACCACTCGGTGCCTATTGTTCTCCTTATCTCTTCACTCACATCTTCTTTTCGTCGTGCTCATTCTCAATTTCGGCCCGAGTGTTTCACCCCTCGTCCCCTTGCCTCCGTTTCTTTTATTGTCGCAATGGCAGAAAAGATAGAAATAGTGTGGGAGGCGAAGAGGGTCGTGGTGCCAGATGGCAACATTCGTGAAATGTGTCTGCGTCTCTCCGCTTCATACACTATTTCACGGGGATTCGAATGATTTATCACTGGAATTGAGAGAGAGAGAGAGAAGAGTCTTCTCTCTCTCTACTTTTCCACCGATTCTTGGTTTGTTTCGGGAGGACAAAGAGAGGGGCGACACACCACTTGGAGTTGACGTTTGGGTGTGACACATGGGGGGAGATATCTGGTTGGAGGTAGGCTACGGTTCGAGGGCCTAAAGAACGAGAAAAAATTTTTAAATGAAAAGTACAGTACCTGTTCAAAAATCTTCAAAACTTGGGGAAAACCTGTTGACTTTGGAAGCTTCTCCTAAAATCCCGTATATCCCCTTATATTTATTTCTACAGACAGAGCAAATCTTAAGCTTTATTTTTGTAGTAGACCTTACTCTTATGAAATGTCTTTCTGGAGAGTTATAGCCGGTCGAAATTAGAATATTTTGGCTGAGACATGTGTACTACGGATTTGGTGCTACAACTCTAAAATGAGGGCTCGATTTCAACTACAAAAATGGAGATCTAAGTCTGTTTTATAGAATAAAATTAAATCCGCTATAATAAGTAAAAGTCTTATTAACAAAACATACAAGTACACCTATAATATCAGAAAAAGTTAATTTTCTCAAATTTCGGAAAATCGGCCAACTTTGAAAGAGTTTAACTCTGTTAAATAGTGATCCCATTGTTTTGACTTTTATATAAATTAAAAGGTCTAACCTAGATCTCCAAATTTGCAATTGATTATTTTTCCATGCAAACACAACCTAAAAAGTTATGGGATGAGGAACTAATACTATCGGATGTCCAAATTTTGAGAATTTCGCAAAACGCGCTGACGACACGCCAGCACAAAGGGAAGCTATTCACGCCTGATTCGTAAATGTTTATCAGAAAAACGAGACTCAGGCACGCCAGACAATTCAATTTTTTTGAAAATCGGAAATCGGGATTTCCAGCTTGAATAGTATTAACTTTATAGGAAGTGACCGTACCTAACTGACAAATACTTCTACAACATCTGTTATGTTTTCAATTTCTGACTTTTACTTTATTTCTTCATATCGGTGTAAAAACTGCTGAAAATTTGCTGACAAGCCAAACTTTCACCATTTTCAATTTACGGTGACTCCCATGACGTAACCCATCTACAGTACCCCTCGGATCCCATACGCCGCAACTGTTACATCACCCTGATACCCTCTGCTACCACTTGCGCAACACCACTATTCCACCAGAAAACTATTCGCTTTTTCTTCTTCTGCTACATAGACGCAACGCCACCTGACCCCCCTCCTTGGTGACCTCTAAACATAAAATACACCAAGACGGCTTGTCAAGTTATGAAGGGAGTCGGCTGGGGGTGTCTTCAAAGAAATTTTGAAGTGGGGGACTGAGAACTTTCTGGGGATTTTTAAACAAACATTTTTGTTGAAAGGGAACGAAATCTCAGAACAGGGATGCCTACACACATAAAGCAGATTTTCAGTCTTGATTCTCTACCGCCCGTCTTGATATTCCCACGCTACAGTAACCCTTCCTCCCAAAATCCATAAAACTTATAAAAGTCCTGTACCACCTGGTGACGCTCCGTAAAAATAAAATGTAGACTAACTATAAAAATTTGCATATCGTACTATTTTTATCGCTCTTTTTCTTATCATTATTCATAGTTTTGTAGAGAGGTTTATGATCTACAGCATTGAAGGGAATAAGAAGTACAGGGGGTTGAAAAATCAAACTTTTGCAATCGCGCTCCACTGGACTCCGCCTTGGCCTACAGTTACAGTAGAGCGAAGTTACAGAACTGTCGCATTAGATATAAGCCAAATACTTTAACACAACCACACTCCACTGGATTCCTCTGCGTCTTTCAATTTCCCACACTATTTTTCTAGTTTCGGTAGAGCGCAGTTGTTACAGGCGCGTAGTTCTTATAGATTTAAATTTTAAAACTTTAGATTTCAACACAAGATCTTCAATCTTTCAAATTTCGCACTAAACTTTGAGACTTGTCAATCAACTGCCCCTCCCCAACAGATTCCAGAATCCAAAAATACACTAAACAGAATGAGTCAACTTAATGATTGAGTGAAGAAAAAAATGGGGGGGGGGGGGGGGCAGAAATAATTTCGAAAAAAAGATGAAAAACGACGAGAGAGAACAACAAAAAACAAAAAGTACATAGATATCACGTGGTGTTATGTGTTGGCTGCTCACTGATGACTTCCTGATGAGATGCGGGAGAGATGGGGGGAGAGCCAATGAAAAATAATGAGAAGTGGTGGGGAGGGGAAGGGATAACTGAAAATGAGAAGGAAAATTGGATATAATTGGGAGCATGTGGGACGTTTTGCAACAGGGACGTTTGGAAACTGGGAATTTCTCAGTCAAAATCATTTTGAGATTCAAATACTATCAGGTTTTCTTGCAACTGGGACGTACACCAATTTTGACGTTTTGAAACTGGGACATTTGGCAACAAGGACGTTTTGCAACTTGCAACTTTCAGAATGACCTGTTGTAAAGTGTTGTAATCCGAAAAAGTAAAAAAAAAACAAAAAAAAACTTGTTCTGCTGAAAATATCCCGGATTGGAGACAGCTTGAAAGTTTATAGGTTTATAACAGGAAATTTGGAATCGGTTGTTTTGAAACCGAATATTTCAAAACAGGGACGTTCTGGAACCCAGAATTTCAGAGCTGAGACATTTTTAAACCGGACACTCGAAAACCGAGACGTTTCGGACCAAGAAACTTTGAATCCGAAGTTCCGTAATGAAAAAAGTCTTAAACTATGACATTATCAAGGCAGAATCTTCAAAACTGAGAACCAGCCGTTTTGCAACTGAATGTTTTGAAACCAAAATCGGTGATTTTGAAACCGGACATTTTAAAACCGGGACGAAAGTTTCCGAATTAGACTTTTGTGAACTAGGACATTTTAGAACCGAGACGTTTCGGACCAATACACTTTGGAACCTGAAGTTCCGTAACGAGACAATTTGAAACTAAGACATTATCAGGCTTCAACAAAACTGGGACGTTTCAAAACAGGTGTTTGGACATTCCGTAATTGAGATAGAACTCGTGCAGCTGAAAACCAGACGTTTTGCAACATGTCTTGGTTTGAAAACGAGAATTCTACATAAAATATTCTCAATCTTTTCCTATTTTCTCATTCTAAAAATTTCATGCTCACGCTTGTCTCTATTCCAACCAAAATAGGCATCACACCATTGCTTATGTACATTTTCAATTATTTTGGTATTCTTCTTGGTATGTTGTTGTTGTTGTTTATATGTCTGCTATTCCTCTCCACGAGACACCGCCCAGTTTCTTGTCCTCTATTTAATTCAATTTAGAGACATGGAAAGGAGAGGGGATGTTAGAACCCTAAACACACATTCCAAACGTTTTTCGATTAACGAAACGATGCTGGTGTAACATTTGTGGGAGATGAGTTTAAGTGTGATTTCCAGAAGTGTTCTGTGGAAGGACCGTCAACTTTCAGAGAAAGAGCTACAATTAAGGGAATCAGGGTTGAGAATTAGCTGAAACTTTGCACATATATACTTTCGACCCTGCTCTATCACGTGTCGTTTTCAAAAACTGCGCAATACGGCTTGTTGCCTGGAAATTTGGTCAGAAAATATTAGAAAAGTTACAAAACTTATAGGTTATGTACATCAGAGTTAAATCTATATTTTTCAGTTCAAGTGGAAAGTTTGATCAAACGCTACTTCACCAGATTTCAAATAGCATACCGTGCCCGGACTGTAGCTTGTCAGGCAGGAATTGTACAAAAAATTAGTAAACTACATACATACAAAAATAAAGATTGTAATTTTCACTTCTATAAAAATATAAAATATCTGATTTTAAGACCACCTTTTCAAAACTAGGTTATTTTCTGCCAACTTGTGTAAAAAAACAAGAAAATTTCTCAAAATGACCGTTGCATTTTCCTTTATTAAAAAAACTGAAATTTTTCTGATAATGACTTTTTCAATTTTTAACCTTATTTCTCAATAGAGCGCATTTCATAAGCCTTCGATTAAAATGCTCTCATCCACATACATATCACCTTGTAATCTCATAATCATTAAAGTCACTATCCCCCGCACCTCTTCTACACCTATTCATAACCCACATCTCTAGTATAATCCACCTCAAGCCCTTATCCCCTCTTTTCTCCATTGCTCTCCCCATTCCAACCAACCGCCCGTTTTCATATGATTCCCATGGTAACAGAATGAGAGAGAGCAGACGACGGAAGTAGGATGCGGACGATAGGATATACACATAATTTTGGAATTTGGAGTCGAGGGACGTTCTGAAACCGCGGAAGCTTGGAGAAGCTTAGAACTAAGATGGATAAATTGAAGCTATGTAAAAAGCAAAACATTCAAAAATCTCGGAACCAGGGACTTTTGTAGCCAAGACGTTTAGGAACAAAGACGCTTTGAAACAGAGACAGCTTGGAATCCAACATTCCACAACTAAAGTTCAGAAAACGAAGCTTCAACGATGTAGGACGTTTCGAAACCGTCGCAATCTAACCTCTTTGAATTTGGATATTCTGCAACAGGAATTTTTCGGGATCGGATGGTTTGAAACTATAAGATGTCGAATCTCCGTGATTTCGGGTTCCAGGACAATTCTAGAATTCGAACCCTTGACTTTAGGACGTTTCAAAACCGAACATTTTATAACTTCTCTGCTCTCCTATCTGTTCCCAAAAAAACTCGTCAATAGGCACTTCTGGGTACTTCGTCATGCACCTCCTCTCCCCTCCCCATTCAATTTCAATCTCCCCCTGGCGGGTAACAATGTACTAATAACAGTGAAGTGGTAATTGAAGGTCAAATAATAATATGAAAGGGGGGCACGAATATGCGCAAATCCGGATAAAAAGAGTAGAAGACCGTTTGGGGCACACAGAGAGAGGCAGGAAATGAATATATGCAAATGGGTATTGTTCCGGAGAGAGGGGGCTCAGGTATAGAAGGTATTCCGGTCAACACCTCATTATTATTCACAAAGTATTGTACTAGTAGTAGTATTGTATTGTTACACTTTAGGAGTGGAGGACTACAGAGAGTGGGGATAGGGGGAAATTTTAAAATGATATGGAAAAGGGAAGGAGGAGGGACCAGAACTGAAAAATGGATCAAAACTGGAAGAATCCGAATTATGGAAAAGGGGAGAATAGTAGAAGAGCTTCAGGTGAAAATCAAATATACATTTATGTCTTGGAATCGGGGAACTTTTGGAACCGGAAATCTCGGAACCGGACAGTTGAGAACAAAGATGTTCAGAAACCCTAGAATAAAGTTTATTCGGACGATTCGAAGCTAAAATGAGAAAAATTGGAAGATCTGGAAACCGGACGTTTTAAAACTGGATGTTCAAGAACCGAACGTTAAAGATGAGAATTCCGGAATAATCGAGACGTTTTAAAACTAACAAGGGAAGTCTTTGGGGACGCCACTTTCAAACGACCTATAAATTTGGCATAGGTATTTTCGACCACGGGGAGTCCATTTCTGCATTCAAAACCTGCTCAATGTCTCTGCGAGCCGAGTTATGAGCTCTCAAACTTTTCATACGGATAAGCTTTTTCACATGGAATTCCAAATCGACAAGTAGTATACGCAAGATATTCTTATTCTCGCAACGTACGAGCACAGGTGAACCTCTGGGGAACCCAAATGGAACCGCGCGGTGGCGTTTATACCGCCGATTTGGAATTCCATGTGAAATGGTTTATCCGTATGAAAAGTTTGAGAGCTCATAACTCGGCTCGCAGAGACATTTAGCAGGTTTTGACTGCAGAAATGGACTCACCGCGGTCGAAAATACCTATAACCAAATCTATAGGTCGTTTGAAAGATATACATCTGGACCTACTGAAACTAGGAAGTTTCAAGAGTTGTAGCATTCTGGTACAGGTCATCTCACAACTTGGACGTGTTGAAACTGATTTCCTTCTCGAAACCAGACGATCTCAACCATAGCAGTTCAAAACAGAACGCTCCGACGACCTAGGACGTTTTCAAACCGTTGCAACCTAACCATCACAAATTTGGACATTCTAAAATCCGACATTTCGGAACCGAAGACAATTCAAAAACTGACAAGCTAAAATTCGAACGATTCTAAGCTAAACACGTAAATTCAAAACATCTAAATACCGGAAGTTTCAAAACTGGATGTTCTAAAACCGGACGTTTTAAATAAGTTTCAGAATGTTTTGGAACCGGACCCGCAAAAATTTAAAATTAAAAAAAATTAACAAAAAAGCAATAAAAACTATTTTCATTCACTTCTGCATCCTCATTCTCCATTTTTGATCAAAACAAGGAAAACAAAAAGAAAGTATTTGTTTTTGGTGTTCACTAAAATTTTAGTACTCACTGTTGATAAGAATGCTATCAATACGTGACCCAACAATCTTTAATTTGATGTTTGTTTTCTTCATTAAACATTGTTTTAATTCAATACCAAATGTGTAGACTTTGAAAATAGGAGGGGTGTAGAGCGACCTTTATGAGTAATTTCGAAGAACTTGAGTCAGAAAATCTGTAAATACACTGATAGACACGTACGATTTATTTTCGAACCTGGGCGAAAAGTACTACTAATGTTCAAATAAACTTCAAATTCATATCGTTTATTGAAACGATAGGCAATAAGATTATTTAGAAGTAAACAAAGTATTTTCAAAGAATTTCCAGAATGTTTCAATCACAGTCGAACCAGACGTCGTTACGATGAGTAATAAGGATTTGATGGGGTGCATATTGGCCAAATATGGAAAACATTGAACTCAGATTTTTAAATATACTTATCATAAGCCAAAAGTGTGCACCTTCAAATAATTTTCTGTAAAAAAGAAGTTTAATAGTTTCAGACAATAACAGACTCCTGGTATCACCACATACAGTTTTAAGCGCAGTGCCGATAGATAAAGGTCAAATCAGTTCTCATATGGCTTATAGTATTGGTCAAAATTTCAATACTCTCAGTTGACAACTTTTTTGTACGGTATCTCCATAGAACGTTATGATCCGCTTAGAAAGACATATCCAAATTGGACTATTTTCAATGTCTATGCGTCGCCAAGACAGAGTCTATAAATGTTTTTGTTTTTAAATTTTTAGAGGGAAATTGACAGCTACAAAAATGAAACTCTAGGTCTGTCTGCTTATCTCTTATCCTGAAAAAAGTACTGTATGTGACTACTATATCTGTCTCAGTAAAAGACTCGGACGTTTTTAAACAAAAATCGGGCCAACGGTAGGAATCCAGAGACTAGTGTATCAATTAAATGCTGAAAACAAGACTATTTTGACTTCATATTCTGTTTTCGCCGAACGGCCTTCTTGTAAACATTTATCGATATTTGTGCAATTCCAGAGCAAAAATCAACATTTTCACGATCGTGAGATATTCTGAGGCATTCAGTGATATCGTGACACATTCACAAACTTGACCACTTTTAACTAAAAACTGCAAGTGTCGCATTCTTTATGGCCAGTACTGTACCACGTCAAGTTCTCATACATATTAGTTGTTCCACTTCCATTCTCATCCCATTGTTCCATTACTTCCCTTCACTTTCCCATAACCATTTCATTTCATATTTCATCTATGTGTTCATGTCCACTATCCGAAATGTTCCTTTGTTTCTTTCCTTCCCTTGTCAAATGTCATCACAATGTGACGCCATTTGACAGGGCGGACTGTTTCCAACGATAATTCACTTTACGTAAAACCAACTGTTTCTTTGGTATACAATGTTATGGGGGTACGGTGGATAAAGATGGAATAAAAAGGGGACCAATGTTTCGCAAACGCGCTGAAGGCGCGCCAGAATAAAACGTTGATTTTCGATCACTGAAAATATCTGAAAAAGGTAAAAATAAAATAATCCAATTGATCTCTACCTGTTGTCGTGGTTTTCCAACATCCTATTATTTTTGAATGTTATTTCGGTTGCGGATTGGTTTTGATGGATAAACACCCATATTTGAATTGGTATGCAATTTCAACAATAATAATAAAACGACTATTATATTTGGATATTATTGGTGTAGTTGGAGTCATGCAGACAATATTGAAAAATCGAAGTGAGAGGGCGGTTTGAAAGAGGAAAGTTGTGGAAAAGTGCAAAGGGACTTGAAGATTCAAAATTGTGCAAAGATACGGGGATCGGGACAGTAATGCTGACTTCCGTAAATACTTCAGAAAGTATGTGGAAATTGCAGATTGGCCAGAACAGTTCATGATTCAGCACTCATAGTGGTTTATTCGGTGTTTTCATTTCAAACTACAGTACCGTCCAATAAGATAAACAATTTAGTTGTTGAAGTTGACAACTTTTCTGTACCGGCACTCCCTGGAGAGTATTGTCATTTTAGGGGGAAAACTCCAGACTTGTCACGGGCCGGGCTGGGCCAAAATCAGGAAAAATCTCGGCCCGGCCCGGCCCGCTCGGCCCGTTTTGAAACATTTTTTCAAAACATTTGGTGTTTTTGAACTTTTTTTTTGGAAATTTTTGGAAATTTTTTGAACTTTTTTGAAAAAAAGTATAGTTTTCGAATAAACATTTAAAATTGAATCAAAATGTGAATATGTATGATAATTTAAGCATTTTTACTTTTTTTTTTCGAAAAATTTCAAAAAAAAATTGGTAAAAATGGGTATCCATTTTTGAATCCGGGCCGACCGGGCCGGCCCGATTTTTGACAAGTCTGGAAAGCTCGAAAATCGCACTTTTTGCACTTCTCTGTGATGATTTTTCTCGTTGTTCCGTGAGGGCAAGGTTGTCGTACGGTCGGCCGGCTTTTTCTTTAAAATTTCAAAAAGCCGCGGCCGGCCAAAAAAGTTTTGGCACCAGTAGGGGTCAAACCCTGGTGGTCAGACTGGTACCAGAAAGTCAAAAGTATAGTCTTTTTTTCAGTTGAAACTCTAGAAAGCCGCGGCCGGCCGCGCCCCTCCACGGCCGGACGCGATTTCTGAAAGCCTTGCGTGAGGGTGATTCCTATGAGATTCCGTTTAAGTGCGGCACGTGTGATTCTTATTCCTTCGTATAGAGCATTTATGAAAGTCCATGTTTCTGATTCCATATGTCAACGCGGGGACGACAGTGATGTCGAATAGTTGGAGCTCGAATTTTCGGACATGGCAAGGCATCTGTTGTGTTTTTGATGTTGTTGAATGCTCCCCATGCTGTTCTTCGTCTTCTATGAATTTCCGGCTCTGTGTCGTTAAATGATGTAATTTTTATTCAATTCATTCCGAACCTATTTTTAGTCATATGCACCAAAAATTCTTCTCTTCCGCGCAACTCAATCTTGGCTACTTTTGTTGCGTTACAGAGGTATCGGTTTGCAGTTTTTGACAACGGATTCATAGAAAAGGTTTTCACTTACGAGGTAATTCATTTCGTAAGCTAATGTTTAACACATTGTGGCGTTACCAACTGTATTGAATGTTATTGTTTTCAAATGAAAAAAATAAATCTAGGTAAGACAGGATAAAGTTTTTTATGGCTATTATAAACTTTAAAAATTTTGGAATTTTTGAATTGTAGAAAACCACAAACCATCCCAATCAGTTCGCTTCGGAACATCATCATGAAATATGATATTCTGTGTTTTTCAGCCCTAATTGAACAAATAATTGTTTTGTAAAACTTTACACTCCTTAGAACCAGGGTTGGGAAATCCCGGGCCGGGCTGACAGAAATTTTTGCCGGCCCGGATTAAAAAAATGTGCACAATTTTTTTTTACATTTTTTTTTCGAAATTTTCATTGAAAAATAATCAAAATTCTCCAAAATTCTCGTAAACTTCAGTTTTTATCGATATTCCAAAACATAGTCGAAAATTCGACTTTTTTTGCAAAATAAAAATTCAAAATTTTTTCGAAAAATATCAAATTTCTACAGTAGCCGGGCCGAACCGCATACTTCCAGGCCATCACCCCTACCTCCTTTCTACAAATTTCAAAATACCTGATGAGCCATTAATTGCTCTATCTGAACTACTTCAATAATTTCCTCTCCTTCATCTTCTCCTTCTCGATTTCTCGAAATGAATGAGTCAACCTGAGGAACACCTCCTTTCAAATTCTGTTTTTGCTTCTACTTCATTTTCAAAATTCTTCCTTTTTTCAGATTGCAAAAACAAATCTTCTTGCTCTCTCGAGTTTTTTTCTCGACATCTGCAATTCAATCTGTGTATTGACAAAACTTGAAAACTAGAGAAATAAAAAACAACAATGTTCTTGAATTTCATTTTGTGCAGTGTTGGAAAAGAAGTTTTAATTGATTCTGGAAATGTGCAATTTTGCAAAAAACGGCTGGCGTGACTTTGACGCGTTTTTAGTCTAGAGATGTATACTTGAAAGGCATGTGTTTTGAAACGTTTTTCTGTCAAAGGTTATTTTGGAGTTCCGAAACGTCCAGTTTTGAAGTGTCCGGTTTTTTCTTGTTTTGAAAAAGTAATAGATTCAAAACGGTCGTTTCGAAGTGGCTAAGTTTCAAAACTGTTGTGGTTCGAAACGTCATTGATCACAGTTTTGAGATGTCTCAATTTAAAAACCATGGTTTTTTTTAGTTTTTAGAGTTCTTGGCTTTAAATGATCTCCGGTAACTCGTCGGTTACAAAACATCCAGTTTCAAAGTGTTTAGTTTCAAAATGCCACGCTTTCCATGCGTCACAAGATATTTTGGTTTTGAAACTTCCACTTTTGAATCACTTGTTTTCACCTTGTCTCAGTCTCAAAGCAATTCGGTTTCGAAACGTCGCGGTTTTAATACGTCCCAGACCCATCCAACACTCTAGTCAGACAATATAAAAGTAGTATATATTCTGCTCTCCTGTCCTGATCTGTCTTCTTCTTGAACTTTCCCCTTCTCCTTTTTTCTTCAACATAACAGAGCTCAATTTCTTACCCCTGCATTTCTTGATTAATTGCTCTCTTCATCTCTTGTTTAGGTGCATTCAATTGGAAACAGAGAAGAAATGAGTTGAAAAAGTAAAAGAGGTTGACTTTCTTCTCGTCACTTTCTAGGAAAGAAGGTGTCAACACTCGCCCACTTTATGGGGTGGAATGATCTATTATGTTTTGTTGCAAGAGTACTATATAAACTCGATGCATGTTTTTGATTAATTAGGTGAGCTGGTAAACTTCGAATTTCTTGTCAATTTATTTCAGCCTTAAGTAAGTAACTTTGATATTGTGTCACGGTGTCATAGATAGTCTCACAATGATAAACCTCATAGCAATATTTAGTAGATCTCGAGCCCTGACCTATTGAATCAAGTTCAAAAAGGTTTGACTTTGAGAAAGTTTGCACCTTAAAATTGCTGATTTCATAAAAACGTTTACGCTTGTTCAATTTGCAAACCGTACTCATGAACGAGGAAAAGTTTCCACTATAAAGATAAGACACACTAGATCAACTTTAAACAAATGTTTTCAGTTTTGCATAACCTGCTTTTTTTTGTAGTGTCATTGTTTTTTCCGGCTGTAGTTGAAACTGATGCTAAGAATGTCTTTAGTATGTGAAAATTAAAACACTCCGCTGAGTTCCACTAAGGCTTCCACTAAGACTGCATGATTAGTAAACGTTCCTCGTTGGGCGCGCTAACAGTGAGCAAAAGTCCTTGGACCACCATCAAAGAGCGTCACCCTCTAGGTTGGGTAATCTTTGGAGTTTTAGTCATAGCAATTGTAAAAGCTTTATGGAAAATTTTGATTTTATACATTATAAAACCGAAAATAGAAAGAATGAGATTAAATAAGGTGTGGTGCAACCAGACTATTTTGGGTCCGTAGGAGATTAGGGTAATTTTTTCTGACTGAAAAAAAACTACCTTAGGATTGAATCTAGAAACCTGCAATTTGGCTAAGTTGTAATTCTTACAAATGAAAGTATGGAGAAAAGTGACTGGCAGTCAGTAATAGAAAGAACGACCGTAAGCAGCTTAAAAAGATTCAGACAATATGGCGTCATTTCGATAACTGCTCTTATTTGAAATTGAAAAATCTCTGCTATGCTAGTACGCTTCTAGATTGCACAAAAACCGTTAGATTCCTATTCATCATCGAATCTTTTCCAGGCAACTTTAATTCCTACTTTTCACTACTCGACCCATCTATAGTAAGTAAAACGAGTCATTCGAATTTTAACTCTGAGCCGTTGCCATTTTTTGTAGAGAGTGTGTTTTCAGGAAAAATGCCAGGAACAAAATTCCAAAATCAATGTGGTACAGATAACCTATAGTCCGCCAGGACGGAGCCGCGTGGCACATGAAGTCTGGAAATGTTTCAGACTCTTAAAGCGTCTTAATGTAGTTTTTTTCTATATGTGTGTTTGTTTGTCCTAATAAGTTTCACAGCGTTCCCAGAGGAGGCTGGGTGACCTACTCTTCTGATACGTCATGATGTAAAACCCGAAACCCACCACCTCATACCGAGATGACGTGTGCTTTTCACGCTTTTCCATCACCGAAAAACTCAAAAACTATACACACACCCACTATTTCCTTCTTATTTTCTTTCTCTCTTTTCCAAATCACCTACCTCTACCCAATTCCACGAATCCAATATGCTTCCTCCTTCTCCTCTCATAGATCTTTACGCCTTCTTCGTGTCCCAAACCACAAAAAGTGTCAATTAGTGTGTAGAGTCCGCGCCCGAAAAATGATTAGTACTGGGGTCTCGAAGTCTTGCTGACGACGACGACGCTGGCTGACGGCGTGAAAAGCAATTTTTGTAACGAGCCCTGGCCACTCTTTTAATGGTGTTTCTTATTGGCTCAAGGGGAGGGGCTGGAGGGGGAAAGCAACTCTATATAGCATATCACTAGACTACTTACATCATATCGCTTTTATTTTCTCACTTCTCCGAGATTACTTCTCTGAGGCTTCATTGATTGCTCTGACCACTTTAGTAGTATGGACACCATAAGCTTCAGTCCGGGTCTCCATGGATTCAGTATGGAGATATCAGAGGTGCCACACATACTTTATTTTTGCGATTTAAAATTGGTATTAAAGTAGAATAGGGTCAAATTGTAGTCCGCTGACATTTCCCTTCTGCGATTAGTCAAAACTTAGGCGGGACTATATAAACTACCGAATAGCAGACTTCGCAGGCAAAGTTTTGTCAGGTTTCCACTTTTCAATGATACTCATCTACTGATTATACTCATCTCATAACTCCACGGCCACTCGGCATTTTTTCCTTTCTAGAAGAATTCAAAAGGAAGTAGATGCCATGATGATTCTGAATCTGTACTGTTCATCAACTATGCCATTTCGCAACCAGTCTTTCAAAAACCGTGCAACCAAAAGAACTCATATCTATGTATGTTATCTAGAATGACAGTCATCCCTATTTTCTCTTTTTCATCATTACATCAGCTTCGTTTGTAGTATCTAGCTATTTGTGAGTACTGTCACTCATTCTACAGTGTCATGAATGAACACGCCAGAAATTTCCGAATTAAAGTTGCAAAGTTACAAAACATCTAGTTTCAGAACGTCCTAAATAAGAACACAAATAGAAATTAGGTGTCAGGTAGTTCCAGCTTAGGAAATGGACCAAATTTGGAGCCTGATTCAAAAATCTCCTCATTTCTACTCTCCAATCATATTTTCTAGAGCAGTTAAACCATGTTCCCTTTTACGGATGACCCAGACACTTCAATTTTTCCTTTTTTTCTACAAAAAAACTCCTTGACTCACTATCCCTCCAGACTACTCTTAATTTGCTCATACTTCTCATGTCTATCACATGAAAAGAATGAGTCATTTATTCGGCCTTCTTTAATTCATAGACACACATAGACTTCCGTTCTTTTGAGAATAACCTTAAGAACAATTTCAGTGCAATGTTTTCTAGACAACACACTATTTTCTTTGCTTTGACCGATTAGTATATCCAGATATTGTTATCTATAATTATTTGTAAAAAAGAGGGAGGGGCTCTGACTATGAGATTCTTTTTTTTTTCAAAAAAGTAGTCGTTGAACGGAATTTCCGCTCATAAGCCATCGTCTACCTTAAGTTTTCGAACAAAATTGATCTGTTTACCCATAGATCTCTGATTTTCGTAAGCATGACCTGGATTGAAGTCTTGTTTAGTTATTGTTTGGTCACATAAAACGCAATATGTTAGAAATGACATGAAAGAAGTAACAGAGCTAGTAACTCCCCGTGGTTTGAGACCGTGTTTTTTGGACGTTCCGCAACCAAGACACTTTGAAACTAACAAAATTTAAACTGTGACATTCGAATGTCATAAAATGTTAGGTTTTCAAAATTATAACAACCAGTCGATTCAAGCCTACACCACCCTCATGGGTGCTTTAAAACAATTTTTCTCGAATTCAAAACTATGATATTTTGAACCTAAAACTTTTTGAAACTATGGCATGTAGCAACTGTCTCCAATTACTTGCCCTGGTTGAGCTTGAAAGATTTTTGAGGTTGCGAAGTTTTAAATCTATTAGTCACTATTAGCAAGACACAAGACTCTTACAACTGCGCTCTACCGAAGCAAAAGAATATTACGTGCAAAATTGAGAGACTCAGAGAAAAGATGGTATTATTTACGTATCGCCCCCCACCGCAGTAGAACCCCCCACGTTGAAATCAACCTAAGAAGAGCCCCCCACCCAGTACAAAACAGGTGGGGGCTTCTTCCTCACGGCGGGGGGTTCTACTTAAATTTGTACGTTGAACAATAAGCCCCCACCAGTACAAAGTGGGGGACGATTGTTCAAGAACCTGGTATTCTTTACTTATAGCCCCCACCCCCCTAGAGCCCCCCACCACGTGAGGAAATCATTTAATTGTAATCATTGAACTGTTAAACATCAGCCCCCCACTATTGAACATCCGTCCCCCAATATTAAACATCCGTCCCCCACTCATTGAACAACAGGCCCCCACCATAGAATGACAGGCCCCCAGAACGCATCTCTCCAGTATTTTTACCTAAGCCTGAAGATTTGGAGGATGGTGAATCAGTTTTTGCAGAAATAAAATGGAGGGGGGGCTCATGTTCAATGGTGGGGGTCCGTTATTCTATGGTGGGGGTCAATTGTTCAATGGTGGGGGCTTATTATTCTATGCTGAGGTCATATTTTCTGATATTCGCGGTGGGGGGCTATTCTAAGGTGCTTTTTGGGGGGTGCTTCTTCAATTAGGGGGGGTGCTAAAAGTAAATGTCACCAGAAAAGATACATTTCTCAAGGGGATTTCGGTGAAGCGCAGTTGTACGAACTATGCTGAGCTAATAGATATCATAGTTACTCATTCAATCGTCTCAGATTTCCAGTATTACAGGTGAGAATTGTTCCAATCGTGAGCTCCAAAAATTACTGGTACAGATTTCATATAATCTCTTCAGGACTACATATGTTTCATTATCACTATCCCTCCGTTTTCTCTTTTTATTTCCGATTTTCCCTCTTTTTAATTTCTCCCTACTATCTCTCCCTTTATTCCAGATGCCGTCATTCCACATTCTTGTCATCCTTCTCCTCCTTGCCACCACCATCGTCTCCTCGTTCATCCTCCAAGATCTTCCACTGGAACGTTTCGAACGGAGTGGTGGACACGACGAGTTGTTTGCTCCACAGCAGTTCGAACGACACGCTCGCTCAGGACATGTTTACAGGCCGGGTGGCAACTTTTGGCAGAGATATAGATATAGGTTCGTTGATTTCTTTTTGGGGTTCCGAGCCAGAAAAAAATTGTATAAATTGCATACATTTTTGACATAGTGAATATTCTCTCAAAACCTTCTCAGACCGTGATTACTGTCCCTAAGAATGACGTAGTACTAAAATCTGAACATTTTCGATCAATCGAATGACGTAGACTTCAATCTCTGATTGGGTCTTGATTTTTTTCAGTTAGCACCTGACGTAATATGAACACATTTAATATCGGCTATATACGTTTGCAAAGATTGCTTTTAAATTGGATATGATACGTAGCTACCTCAAAAAAAACGGAGCAGTGTGAGGTCACTATTGGAGTGATTTTTTGAACTATAAATAAATGTAACATGCACCAGGATGAGCTCTTCAAAATGTATTCAATGTTAAGCCCTGGGGCATTCAGAATTTCATTTTTACAAACGTTTTTGTTGAAAGTGCTTTGACATTTTCCAAATAATTATTGTCCGACAACTATTAGCTCAACACTGTTCTTACAACTGCGCTCCATCGAAACCCACTTGATAAATGTCTATTTTTATCTGAGACTCTCAATTTCGCACACAATTTTCTTCGGTTTCGGTAGAGCGTGGTTGTAAGAAGAGTGCCATGCGAATATTGAGGCGTAATCTAATTGAATTGGTATGATGTATCAAGTGAGGAATATAATCACTAGTTTCACCACACTGTATCTAACAAAAAGTATCGTGATTCCTTTGGACGTTGCCGACTTTGATAGTGTCCCATGGTGTCAGGAGTAACCTAATTTTCATAATTTTTAAATAAGTAGATAGTCCAAGATCTTTCTTTTTGTAGTCGACAGTTTTTTTACGGTTCGTACCTGATAAATCTTGACGTTGAACAATTTGACAGGTGTACGTGGAAATACAGTAAAAATCCCAAAAATTAAACATTTGATTTCAGAATGATGTCCGGATAACGTTCCCCATCTCTCTCTCCGATCCATTCCAATTTGACTCCGCATCTCTGCTCCTTCTTGGGATCTCCTGTTCACGTCTTCTCCCCTTCATCTCCTTTTTTCTCTTTTTGATACCATCCCGTTCTTTTTGTTTTGTCATATTCCATCACTCAACTCTCTCATTCTTTTCCATTTTCTCTGTCCTACCCAAATAAGTATTGATTTTTGATCGATAAGAATAAAATGCTTTCGTTAAGAATTGGTCTGCAAGGACATCAGAACTGCACAGATCTGTATACAGTTTTATTTCCGGATAGCCCTCGGCGTACTACCAATTAATCAAAGTAGTCATATAAGAAAGGCAGAATTTGGAAAGTTTTAATTTTGATTAACAAAATACAAAAAAGCTAAACATTTCTGTGACTGCTCACAGGATAATTTCTTTTTTGCAAAAAATTGCATTTTACCTGAAAATTCAATGTTTTTACACAGAAAAAGTTGCGATCAGAGTAAATTAAGATAATTCTGTTGGGGAGTTTCAGTAAAATAACCACTATGGGTTGTTTCCAGTTCCACCTCATATAAAGCCTACGTTTTCTGAAACTTCACATCATTGATAAATACGTGAACTTTATTCGAATATCAGAAACAGAATCGGCAACGTCGCCAACTCTGTGAAAAACAATTGAACTGGAGGAAAAATATAAAAACACGTGAACTACACAGGGAAGGAAAGAATTTCCAGAATCGGCAAAGTTGCCGATCCTGTTATTAAAAGAGATTCCAAAAAATTTAAAAACGTGAACTCGGTGACAGTAGAGGGTACTTCGTGGATAGAATCGTTCTTCGAAATTGTGAAAACTGTCGATAAAATGAAGTAGATGCCGACGATATATATTAGATGGGTGTCATACAAGTCTAAGTTGTCTGAAATAATAATGGTTTATAGAAAACTTTGTTTTTTGTTACTAACCTTTGTGAAGTTTTATTCCAATTGTATCAAAATGAAGTGAGTGATAAACCAACACTTCTAGTTATTGATTCAAAAATAGACTGACAAACTGATAATTTGGGTCCTGCAATATGAATTTGTATAATGTTGTATACGACTTACTTTTATGCCGCAAAAGAAAACGAAAAATATCTGAAAACACTACCGCTGAATAAGAAATGAATTTTCTTTACATTCAAATAAATATCACGGAATAAAAACCGTTGAAAAAATATCAACGTGCCCTAGATTTATAAAAACGCGGCTCAAGAGCAATGTTTTTCATTCTCGCACTATCCGAATGCAAAACTATTTGAAAGCGTTTTTCTCGCGGACAGGTAAGTCGTATACAACATTATACAAATTCATATTGCAGGACCCAAATTATCAGTTTGTCAGTCTATTTTTGAATCAATAACTAGAAGTGTTGGTTTATCACTCACTTCATTTTGATACAATTGGAATAAAACTTCACAAAGGTTAGTAACAAAAAACAAAGTTTTCTATAAACCATTATTATTTCAGACAACTTAGACTTGTATGACACCCATCTAATATATATCGTCGGCATCTACTTCATTTTATCGACAGTTTTCACAATTTCGAAGAACGATTCTATCCACGAAGTACCCTCTACTGTCACCGAGTTCACGTTTTTAAATTTTTTGGAATCTCTTTTAATAACAGGATCGGCAACTTTGCCGATTCTGGAAATTCTTTCCTTCCCTGTGTAGTTCACGTGTTTTTATATTTTTCCTCCAGTTCAATTGTTTTTCACAGAGTTGGCGACGTTGCCGATTCTGTTTCTGATATTCGAATCAAGTTCACATATTTATTTTGTCAATGGTGATAGGCAAGGCTGCTCGGCAGTCACCGGCAACTTTAGCGCGGAAGTTGGTCGGCTTCTGCTCGGAGGTTGGTCGGATTCTGGACAAGACCGCTGCTAAAGCCGACCAAGATACGACCAACTTCCGACCAACTTCTGACACGGACCGCATAGAACCCCTCGATCGCCTTATTGATTTATTTTTCGCGCACAAAAACAGCTGAAATATCATATATTACAATTTATTCACTAAAAGGACTATACATAAAAAAGTATAAGTTTTAAAAAATACAAAAAAAACAACTACATACAATGATTTTTTGAAGTATCCCTGGAGTGCTCGCATTGTTGTCCAGATGTAGACTTCGCCAGTGAATTTCTGTAAAATACATTAATTAATTATGATTTTTACTTGTAAATATTACCTTCTGACAATACATTCAAGGTGGGAAGTTCGCACTGTTTGCTTTTTAGTGAGAACCTGAAAAAACTTAGAGATTTCTGGTTATGAGATAAAAATCCACTTACGATAACTTTTCCACTGAACTTGTGCACCTCCACTAACGAAATTCGATTTTTTCCATGAAATTTCGTAATCTGAATGAAAAATAATGTAAGATTTGATACAAATAAGAAAAATTCACTCAAAAACGAATAAATAAAACTTCGGAAAATGATTGAAAAAACAAAAAGCACGCGTTGCGAGACACTCGACGCTCTTAACATCCGACCAAGGTCCGATCAACTTCTGGGCAGCCGACAGTCATTTCGAAACTTGTGATCAGAAGCCGACCAATGTCCGAGCTAAAGCCCACATTCTCTTAACTTCTGACCAAAAGGTGACCTAGATCCGACCTAAAGTCTGAAATCGTTAAACTTCCGGCCAGAAGGTGAGCAAGATCCGATCTAAAGCCGAATCGACCTCAACTTCCGCCCAAAAGTTGCCACACGACTGCCGAGTGTCGCACGGCCGGTTGCGGCCGGCCGCAGCCCTCTTTTTTTAGGGCCGTCGAGGCCGCGGATTAACCAAATGGGCTGAATTTTAGTACATCGACTAATCTTTTGGTCCTCTACAAGGCCGCCTGAAGAAGCGAAAATTTTTCATGGCTGGGAACTGAGATATAGAATCGGCCCACGGCCTTTTTGACAGCCTTGGTGATAGGCTATAATACTGTATGTATAATACTGTGCTTCAAAACTGAGAGAGGATCTCATGATTGGCGCATTTTTCTCGTTTTCTAGTTATTTCCTGATTTTTAACGCTCGCATACGAGAATTTTCTCAGTTTTGTTTGAAATTTTCATTTTGAGGAGTTTTCTGGGCTTCAACATAAAAATTACAAAACTTCAAAGAAGTTAAAACGAAAACAAAAATTTCCAAACTCTGGCTTTCTTATATCATCGGTGAAAATAAAATCAGCAAAAGGGATTCCATGATCCGCCAAAAATCCACACTTGTATACTCTAGTAGGCATTTACAGTTATCATTTCGAAGCAGTTACGTAGCGAGCAGCGTTAAATCGTCCTGGATCTTCTCAATTGACAAGTATAGATGTTTTGACGGCAAGACGAGTTAGCCACAGCTTTCTAGCAAATGTTTCTTTAAATTCTGACCGTTAGAACACTTGTCAACCGATCTTTACCGATCCTTGCCAGCACTTCCAACCTTGTAACTATCTTGAAGACTTGGATTATGAGCAAAAAGGTATACCAGAATGTAGTTCTACTTTATATGAACTAAGTGAGGATTTGTTACTTCATGGCAGTTGGGCTAGAATGAAAAATCTTCCAAAAATAGTCGGAAGAACAGTCTAGTCAATCCTGCGGTACAATAACCAGCTCTAAGTCAGTTCGTAATTTTTTATAGACATAAAACTCGTCGAGACCTACATTTTGGTATATTTTTCAGTTCATGGTATTAATTGCTTGAGTTTGGAGTGTGTTCCGGTCCGGCGTGTGTCGGAAGATTGTTGAGAAAGTATGAAGGGTTACGGTAGTGCGCTGCCAATTTTCAATGACGAATTCATACCTACTTGTCATCTTTCCTTTCTCTTACCTTTCAATGTCACAAAATTCTATGACTGGTTTTTTGAACTTTCCCCTGTATTTTTCTCTTTTCCCTCTCTCACTATCTCTCTATTTGCCTTATCAATTGTTGAATTGTCATCGTGGTTTCCGCGTGTAAATACATATAAATACTCGTTTCAGTTTTCACTCTTTCATTCTCCTCTTTGCAATGGTCCACTACAAACTGACCTACTTCTTATCGCGTGGTCTTGCTGATGTCTCCCGTCAACTGTTTCATTTGGCTGGTGTTGAATTCGAGGATGAACGATTGAATCAAGATCAATTTCTGAAGAGAAAAGAGAGTTTCCCATTCAAACAAGTGCCAGTTTTGACGGTTGATGGTTTGGAGATTCCACAGTCGATGGCCATTGCCAGATACTTGGCAACGAAGTTTGGTAAGTGAGCATTTTTTGTTTCGAAAAATTGGGTCAGGTAAAATGTGTAACAAATATAGGGGTCGCAATCATTCTAGAATGTCCAGTCCAAAAAACGCTGGCCGAATTTTTCCGTTAAGTTTCTAGGGCACGGAAATTTCATCCACTTTAATTTAGCGATCTAGTTTCAATATTGAGAGAACAATGTTTTTCATATCTTTTAAATAAAAGAAAGACAGTTCGTTTAAAAATGGTCAAACTTGGCGTAAATTGGCTAAAAATCGTTTCAAAAATTGGTTTAGTCTCGGTCTAAATTAGGTTTAGAATGATCCAAGTCGCCAATTTAGGCTTCTGGTGTAGATTTACGGAGCTTTTGTTAAGATTTACAGTACTGGCCATAAAGAATGCGACACTTGCAGTTTTAGTTGAAAATGGTCAACTTTATGACTGTGACACGGCCTTCCTGATAGTCTTACAATATTGATTTTTATGGAGTGTATAGATCACAAATAGAGCTTCATTTTTGTAGTTGATAACTTTTTTGTACGAGCACATCCTAATAAGTTATCATTTGTCAAAGTAAACAGCTCAGAAACCTCTCTTTTTAGCACGGAAAAATGGCAACAATTGCGAGAAATTTCTTTGACGATTGATAACTTCTTCGGATGTGCTCGTACAAAAAAGTTGTAAACTACAAAAATGAAGCTCTATTTGTGATCTATACACTCCATAAACAATCAATATTGTAAGACTATCAGGGAGGCCGTGTCAAAGTCACAAAGTTGACCATTTTCAACTAAAACCTGCAAGTGTCGCATTCTTTATGGCCAGTACTGTACGAATTTTCTGTGTTGGCAAGGAAGAACTTTCCGCTGGCCTAGAAACCCAACGGAAAAAGATCGGCCATCACTGTCAGTTTTGGGCATTTCCGGGATAAAACTCGCGTCTTGGAAATTAGGTGTCCTCATAGAAATGCCCACAATTTTATGCATATTTCATAAGATTTTCCCAGATTTCCATAAATCCTTTTCGAAGGAGACTAGACTCTTTTTGCCCCAAAAATTCCTTTTCCATTTGCAGGATTCGCTGGGAAGACCCCAGAAGAATCTGCGCTCGTCGACGCATTCGTTGATCAATTCAAGGATTTCTATGCGGAAATCCACGATTACTTCTATACAATGCTTGGATTCACTCAATTAGATGGAGAACAGCAAAAAGAGAAAGTGCTGATTCCGGCAAGAGACAAGTTTTTGCCCCTTTTGGCCAAGTTCTTGGCAAAGAGCAAGTCTGGATTTTTAGTGGATTCAGGGATCACTTTCGCTGATTTGATTATTGTTGATGATATGACAACTTTGATTAATTGGTGGCCACAGTATGCTGAAGGGTATCCGGAGGTGAGTTTCTCTTAAAAAACTGTCCCACTTGGCAATTACTGGACAATTAATTCATACTTGCAAACAGGGCCGAAACGGGCCAACACGGGCCGGCGCGTAACTCGCTTCAAACTGAGTTTTATGAGCTGAAAAATAGACCAAAATGTAATCTCGGCGAGTTCTATGTCACTGATATAATACGAGCCGGATGATTATTCGTTAATGTGCCGCGGGCCGGGCTAGAATGGCTTTTTTGGCCATTTTCGCGGTTTTTTAGCACTTTTCCCAGCCAGCGGCACAATAACGAATAGCCATCCGGCCCGTAGTAGGTCACGAAGATAGAACTCGTCGAGATCTACATTTTGGTATATTTTCCAGCTCATGAAATTAAGTTTGAAGCGAGTTACGCGGCGGCCCGTTTCGGCCCGGTCTGCAAGTATGTAATTAACTATTCCTGATTCCAACGATGCAATATCGCTTTCTCATCTTATTCGCATCGTCTAGAACTTCTCTCTATCTACTCTATAAGACACCGTAGACTCAAAGCGCAATTACTCCTCCTGTATAAATTTATAGCTGGCGCATCTCATTTTCCCAATCTCAATTCCTTTATCAGACTGTCAAGTTCTCCACGAAGACCCATGACCCTCATTTATCTCTCCCCCCTCTCCGACAATTTTTTCTCTTTTATCCTTCCCATCTGGAATGCCATCGTTGCCAATGTTAGTAGTTTCCTCTCCCCCTCCCAATTTGAACATCTTCTTGACTCTGCCATTACCCGGTTTTAATTAATTATCTCATCTGGTCATTTTGTTAAATACATATTATTCTTTTCTCATTTAATTTGCCTTCTTACGGTTATCTCTTCCCCCTTGCCAACTTGTCTGTCTACCCTCCTTTTTATATGTATTCTCATTCCCCGTTTCCTATGTATCATGTCATCCCTATTTTCTACTCGAAACTGTCTCGTGAGGGATCGTTTCTAGTCTTTTGAATCTATATGGTTTCCTTTTAGTCGCAATAAATTTAAATTTAAATTTGAATCTGCAAATTCTCAGTTTGGGTCTGTATTGAAATAGCATCGTAGCTAAACCATCGACTAAAAACTGAATTTTTTCAGATTCTCGCGTGGCGTGAGCGTGTAATGAACTACCCAAAACTGAAGGAGTATATTGAGAAGAGACCAGTCACCATGGCTTAAACAGCACTGATAAATTGAGTTATTTTTGAAAAAAATTAACATTTTGTTGTAGTTTTTCATCTTCTTTGTTTTTCCAGTAAATAATTGAATTACATCTGTCGTCTGTTCGCTTTTTTCTAAATTATTCGTTTTTTTTTTTTGATAAATAGAATAAAGCCCGTGAGAAACTTAGAAGTTGTCAAAATCGCTTACAAAGATAACCAGGAACCATGGCCCTGGACTGCGAAACACGCTATAAGCCCAACCATCTAAAAATTGGATATACAAATTGTTTTTCCGTCAAGAACAAAACAGACTTGCAACGGGCCGGAATTAAAATTTCTCCGGCCCGGCCCAATTTTTGTAGGTTTCGAAGGTTGTTGGAAAATATACTTCAGGAAAAATATGAAAAATTTTCAGAAAATAAATTTTTGGACAAAAAATTGTAGTGAAAAAAGTTCGAAAATTCAAATCCGGGCCGGCCCGGAATTTTGCAAGTCTGGTATTAAATAAAATCTGCTAGAGCACCAATTTGTTGTATCCCTGATGGTTTTATTTGGGAAAGAGGGGAGATAGTTTTCACTTGTAGAACTTCTAGAAATTTGGAGAATAGAAGCATTCAAGAGAAAAGTTCCGAGATATTTCAAAGAGCTGCGGAATACGCGTTTTTTCCACACGCCAGGCACCAGAATTTGTTTCGGGACTGGTTTTCACTAGGATCCTTCACCTATACCAATACCTTCTAATCCTAATACACTATTACTCTTCATATAAATTTGATTTCTCACCCTTCCTGGTCATGGTCGGATGTCGTCTGGCCGGTAGTATGTTTACCTGTAGACGGTCCTGTTAGCCTCCCAGACCCCCCCAGCAGAAAGGGCAGATGCGTAAGATGCAAACGATATGCACACAACGTTGTGAATCAATAATTTTTGCCTTTCTTCTCTACTCATGGTTTGGAAAATTATGAAAAGTTCATTACAGAGAATTCATAAAGCTATCAGAATGTGTTTTTGGAACATTGACACATCTATTCCAAAACACAAACCGTTTCTCATTCTGAAACTTCCACTAGTGCCGTTTAAATTGGTTACTGAGTTTATGGACTCAAATGAAATGTAAGTTATAGGATATCCAAACTTCTGTTTGTAGTTCAAGAACACTGTAGTTCAGTGTCGTTCGCAGTTCCTCGTCTCCTAAAAACACAAAACTCGTATTTTTTTCAGAATAAAATTATCCATGTGCTCTTATCGTCTGGAATCTTTTCTCAGAGTTTCGAAATACAAACTGAAGAAAATCACTGTTCATTTAGGCGAACAACGTTTAAGATACGACTTGGCCCAATCGAATAACTTCTTATCTATTCTTTTCCGGAAAAGGAAGTCTGAAAAACAGTTGGAGTCAGTTTCGAAAATGGAGCAGTTATGTGAAAGGTTCGTAAGAAACGTCAAGATACTTTATGTTTCTGAAACGCATTCGTTTGTTTCAGATACTACGGTGAAGATAACACATTTTTAATGATTGAACATTGTTCATCTAACACGGTTCTTGACTTGTTTAAATGCATCAGTGCTGTTTTTTCTTGTCCTTCGGTGAGATGGAACTTTTATTTAGACGAGCTAAGAACTGAAACAATGATGCATTGCTTGAACTTATCATTATTAGAAAAATGCACCGGTTTCTCATTTATGAGAGGCAGTTTAAGTACTTCACTGTTAACCGAACTGATGGACAAAATACCAGTGTCGAAGCGACTTGAAATTGGTTCAGATATTCCAATAGATTTTAAGCATCCGAATGTAAGTGTTTTATTATACCAGTTGAAAGTGCCGCTCAGCTTCGTGAAACGAAAACACATACAAAATCACTGTGTTTCAAAACATACCTTCATTTTCTCCGGAGTAAGCCTCAAACCGTAAGCAATCCTATTTTTGAAATCGGATGCACTTGGGTTTATAATCATACTTGTCAAGGGCCGGGCTTTTTTTCCAAAACTTCAGGCCCGTCTTTTGGAAGGAATTTTTTTTCAAATTTTTTTCAAATTTTTTTTCGAATTTGAGTAAAGGCTGAAAAATTCAGTCAATCTTTCGTAAAATATACTAAATCATCATGAAAAAAGTATGAAAAACGAGTAAATTGGAACATTTTTCCCCATGAAAAATTTGAAAATTTTTCTCAAAAATCCCATATCCCTGAAAAGAGGGGCCTGAGGGGCCGGGCCCGGGCCTAAGCTTTTCAGGCCCGGCCCCTCATTTGACAAGTATGTTTAAAATGGTTCTGTGAGTAAGCTACCAAGTTTAACCAGAATGTTTTCGTTGTTAATTCCAATGAATTATTATTCTTATCTATCAAACTTTAAACGTTTTCAGGCTTTAAAATACTATGTCACTAAGTATAACAATGGTAGATGGATAACTATGAATGATCTGAAATCAATAAGAAATGTTGGTTGGATAGAGTTAAAGTCCACAATTTTCGGTTGTAATGATGTCAACGAATTTTTGAGATATTGGGTAAACTGTGAAGAGGATATGCTGAAACTACTGGATTTGAATTTGAAAGAAGGCGCATTTATCGACGTAGATGCTCTTACTGATCAACTCATCACTGTGCGTGTCGAAGGGGCCAGTTCCCCTCATTTTTTCATGTAAGTTCACAAACAATAATATTATTATCTGTGTTATCTAGATATTATCTGTGAGTGGTTCGACTATAAACCAATTCACGGGTACGGTCAATTTTTGACATTATGGCTCGTATCTTTCCGAATTCAGTTTAGGTAAAACGGTCCACCTTTTTTAACACTTTGAGTTTTATGAAATTCTTTAAAATAATCATCTGTTACAGAAAAGCAAAGAATCACAAACACAGGAAGTTCGTACTAGGCCATTTGGAAATAGAGAACGATAACTTGGTCAGATTTTCTGCTTGGGAAGCTGATATCCATCTTTTTGGAATTCTAGAGTTGCTCGAGAGAAAAAAGGAGTTGGAAGAAAAAATATCAATGATAGAGAAACGAGAAAACCAGTCGGGTATTTCTAATTTCTCACAAGAAATAAGAGAAAAAACTATATGCAGAACTACGGCGTTTGAAAATAAGTTTTAATGAACAAGACCACGCCGGATTTCATTTTGAAATTTAAGATACTGGCCAGAGCTGTGCGGAATTCCTTCCTTCGACTTCCTTCTTCCTTCTTCCGGGCCTTTTTCCCTTCCTTCTTCTTCTTCCCTCTTCCTTTTTAAAAATTTCACTTCCTTCTTCCTTCTTCCTTTTTCCTTTTCAAAAATTTTATTTCCTTCTTCCTTGTTCCTTCTTCCGTTGAAAAGTTTACTAAAATTTTGTAATTTTCGACGGTATTTTGGCGGAATTTTGGTGGTTTTTTAAGGAATTTTGTATGAAACAACATCAAAATTCGTTTTCAGAGATGACTAGAAAAAAGTTTCCTCAAATTTGTCATTTTCAAAATTAACTTCCGATTTCCCGGTTCGGAACCCAACTTCCTTCTTCCTTCCTTCTTCCTTCCTTCTTCCTTCTTCCAGGCTTTTTTCACTTTTTTATTCCTTCTTCCTTCTTCCCTTTTCAAAAATTTTACTTCCGCACAGCTCTGATACTGGCTATCCAAAATAATATATGTCTTGTCTGGGTCGTAGTGGATAAAACCGCTTTTTGGCCAAAGTTTGGGGCTCACTCAAAAACTAAAAAATGTATTTTTGTCAATTTTAGAGATAGACTCAAAATCTTTTCAAAATACGTTTTCCAGTTTGTTTTTAACATTTCTGATGTTGACATCAAGTTTCTAGCTTTCCAGGATAACAAATTCAAATTTTAAAAATACTTGAAGTACTAAGGGACTCACTCAAATACTGACCCTTTCTCCACTGAATTTTATGGTTCTAGCTAATATCAATTCGTGTCATTTAACTATATTTCTTGTCTTATTGCAATTAGTGATGGAGCTACTCACAGGGTAGCAGAAAATGCAAAAAACTATTTTTTGCTACCTTGTCAATGCCTCTAACTATTTTACCCCTCTTAACTCTAACTATGCTACCCCTCTTTATCTTTCTGTTCTACTCCCCGTTTGCTCCCATTCCATCTATTTCTTTTCCTAGTTATTAACCATCTCTTTCATGTAACTCCTAAACCAATTCATTTTCACGTGTAAGTGGTATTCACCATTCAATGAAACAAATAAATTAAATTAAATTAAAGCTCAATTAAAGTTCAGGAAATGGTCTAGATCATATAGAACCAATTGTTTCAAAAAATTTTCTGACATTTTATTTTCAATTTTTCATCGAAAATGTGAACATTTTTAAATATCTTTTCAGAGTTCTTCTAATTCTGAATGGCTCCGCGACATTTCGCAACTCACGTAGGTTTCGCAACTGCGACATTTCGCAACTCACGTAGGTTTCGCAACTGCGACATTTCGCAACTGCGACAATCCGCAACTACGACATTTCGCAACCACGACTCTGAAAAATTCTTAAACTACTTTTAAATTCTACAGAACGCATCTAGAAATATTGAAACTGTTGTTTTAAATTTCAGTTCTGATTTCGTTAGTAACACAAAGTTTTGATGTTAGAGAATTTTCAGCGCTTTTGGGTTTTTGTTATCGTACAAAAAACCTTAAAAGTAAAGCTCTATGTTTTATCTACAATTCCTTTAAAAACTGAGATTATGAGAAAATGAATCATACCAAGAAGCAATATCGAATTTTATAAGTTACCTGTCACGGGCAGGGCCGAAATCGGAATTTTCCTCGGCTTGGCCCGTCGGCCCGGCGTTTGAAATTCAAAAATTGTTTCATCTAAATTTTGAGCAAAAAAATTGAGATTTTTTGAATTTTTTCCCGAAAATTCGAAGTTTTGACTATACTTCAGAATTCAATCTTGGTTTTGAATGATACTGTGTGCTATATAACATTTAATAAATAATACGTTTCTTCTGTTATTTTTTATTTGCGATTTGTAGGAACATGCTTTCTGTTAGTACATGTTGCACACTCAAAAAGACTACAATTTCATGCTCCACTGAACCCTGCAAATGTAATTTTCCTTACAGTTCTCAACCAGCACGTCACTGTACCTACTACATCAGTAGATATACGTGAAAATCGGAACGTCACCGATAACATCCAAAAAAGAAGAAACACCCGAATTAAACGTCAAAGTAGGTAAGATTCTTGATCGATCAACAATTGTACAATTTACACATCAAATCGAATTGAATCACTCTCTCTCTCCCTCTCTCCTCCACTACTCCAATACATTTCGACCACATGATCAAGTGGTTGACCACTTCTGAAACTTCTTCTTTTCAGTTGTCTTGAATCAAAACGAATCGTCGAAAATTGCGTGGAGTGACGTCGTCTGGAACAGAAAAAGAAAAAGAAAAAAACAATAAACATCTCCACACATCTCACTATTTATTCAATAGATCATCCGTCTCGGAATTTATGTATCCGTCTCATCTTTCTTCTGAATCAACATCTTCTTCTTTTCTTCATTCGGAAATAGAAGACCGCCCTGTGTTGTTGGCAAACAACCACACTTTTCCAGACTCCGCCCCCTTTCCCCTCTCAGAATTAAGCTCCGCCCTCTTTTCCACGAACTGTTTCGGTTCCAGTCTCCTCTTTTAAAGTGAATTATTTGGAGAAGAAGTTTGAAAAAAGAGAATGTGGTCAACGATTACTATTGTAACTATTTTTGTGGTCGCCGTGGATTCCGGAAGTGTTGGATGTAAGTTGTAAGGGGAGAGGGGGCTAGTGGGGTCTGAAAATGGAATTTTTGTGTGAAATGTGATATGCTTAAAAAGCTGACGTTGTGAGAATTCTGAATCTGCCTTGAAAATTTTAGTAGAGTCAGAATGAGCAAAGTTACAAGACTTTGAACTTAGAACTCCGAGCTTTGGTGAATCATAAACCTTTATAACACGGTCTATTTTAGTGTTAGGAAAATTTTGAATACAGATTCAGAATCCAGATGACGTCAGCTTTCTAACTATGTAACTTTTATAACATATCTTAGGTATATTCTAAACATGTGCAAGGTCTCAAAATGTTTCGAGATATGTTTAAAGGGGCATTATAGTTCTTGAAAACAGTCTCGCCTCAAAAAAGTTCTGGAAAAAACCGTAATTTTCTAATTTTCTTATAGATTTGAAGACATAATAGTAGTATAGCAATTTAGTTTTAAAAAAAAGTCATTTCTAAAACTCTCATGTGCCTTTAAACTGGAGGATCTCCTAAAACCCGCATTCAGCCCATGTTTTCGAGTTAATAACTACTCTGAACATCACTCCATTGTTTTAAATTTATATTCATAATGTATTTCAAACCTAGATCTTCATTTTTGTAGTTGACAACTTTTTGATATCTTTTCTAGCTTTCGAGATACGCGCGTTTAAAGACGGGATCTTGGCTGCAGTGATAGTAAGGAGAGAGAGCGCAGAGAAGTTAGAGTGTCTGGTTTCTCTGGGCTCTCTCTCTCTCTCTTCCCTGTTTCTTGGCAATAGATTGTCACGTGATTCTAAAAATTTCAGAATTTATTCCAGCAGCAACAAAAACATTTTTTCCACAACAATAAAAAAATAAGACCCCCCCTGTCATAAAATCGTATTAAACTTTCCTCCCCGGGCATTAGCCTCCTAACAATAACAAGAAAATAACATATTTTTTCCAGTGTGCCGTACCGAATGCATCGAACAAAACGCTCGAAAAATTGTGAGAGTCCACTTGAAAGATGACCTGGTGATGGCTGGATTGTGTAATAATAAGACTGATACAACTGAAGGATCCATTGTGACACCATACGTGTGTCATAAGAATGTCGGCTTATGGACACTGGATGAGTTGGTGAGTTGGAATGGATAACTCGAAACCCCGTTATCGTAATAATGACCTAGAACTGACTAAAAGGTGGTCAAAGTCATAATTAACTAGATTTAACTGTTTTGACTAGGGAAGGTCATGGAGTCTGTTTGGAGTTATGAGACGTGACTGACAAAACTCTGATTCCAAATATATATTAAGTTTTTTAGCCTCGAAGCCTGGAATTTGAGAAAATGAGGCGTCGAGGGCAAAACCTGAATATATATTTGGAATCTGCGTGATTTCAGCTTTCCAATGATATTAGTCACGTCCCACATCTCCACGGTCACTTGGCGACCTTCTCTAGTGAGTAGGGTGTAATTTTAAAAGTCGTCATGACGTAAGATAAAGTCAAATTATGAACATTTTTGCATCAGTTATTAAATTGAGTCTAGTAATTTATTTTTATAATTGAGAATTCCTTTCAACGAGAAAAGTGACAACTCTGTCTTAATAGGCCGATATGCTTTCCTGATCTGTAGTTATCCAGGGAGGATCCGCACAAAAAAAGTTGTCCATTACAAAAACTGAGATCTAGATGTGTATTGTGTACTGGTATAAAACTTATAACTGTTTGATTTTTTGGTACCTCAGGACACGCTTATAGAATATTCTCGGCATCACAGAAGTGCGAGGCGTAACGTCGCGGAAACGCGCTCCGTCGCACAACGATTGGCATGGTGCCAAAAAGATTTGGCTGAGCGCCAAATACTTATTTCTCGTATCTTTAAATATAAACCGCGACGCACACGCAACGCGACTCAGAAAAATTCAAATCTTTTCGTTGCGGACTTACGCGTCGCACTGCTGTGTTCTGTGGGAATGTCTGTACATCCGACTGTTCATTATGGGTTCCGGGAAAGTTTGAAACTAAGACAATTCGAAACCATGACTACAAAGACTACAAAAAACACGGTTCCACCTAAAATTTCACAGAAAATGTCATATTCATTATTCTTATTTTAAAACGATCGAGTTTAGAAATGGCATAGTTTCGAAACGTCGTAGGTTATTTCATTCTTGTATGATTTATTGACCTCCCAAACATATTTCCACATGTGTGTCCGTATATCCAGATTTCCCCTAATTCTTCATATATTTCAGGACGAAGAAGGTGTCGTCTCCTTCGACAAACTATGCCCCACCCCTGAACAGTATCCATACGAACTCCGTTCCACTTGCCCTCGAATCAACGAGAATCGTGACGAGACCCCGATGGCATTGGACGTGGATGAGTACCCAGCGTCATCTGGAGACACTCCACTCTTGTTGGCTTAGATCTTAAACCATTGCTTTTTATTGTGTAAATATGTGTATAATACTATAGAAAGAAAAGGAATTGAACATGAAGAAAACGAATAAATAATTGAATAAAACTGAAATTGAAAATTTTCAATCACTAACCTTGGCTTATTATCACAAATAGAATGACAGGAAAGAGAGAAACAATTTGAAACTAGAAGAGACGGGAGAGAGGAGAAAGCTGTGGAGGAGAGAGAGAGATGGGGCAACCGAATAGAATATTTAATTATGGGGGACGGCGGAAGAGCTCAAAAATAATCAAAAATTGTTTTTTTTTCAAACACAAGAAATCACATAAAATGCCTTATACATAGATCATTTTGGTTGGAACACAGGAATCTAATTTGGTGTCGATCTTGATGGGAACACTCTCCACTGACTGCGTGGAATCTTTTGGAGATATTTGATCTTGTTGTAGAATACTTTGTACCTGGAAGTAAAATAAATTGAGGGGGACAGTTTGGTATATTCAAGTTTATATAAAATTTGTGATTTTTTGAACAGTAAATCAGAAATTCTGTTTAAAAAAGTGACTTTTTGATCTAAATTTTGCGGTTTTCTAAATTTTTGCGAGTCCAGATGTCCGCTAATACCTAATGCACAATTATCAGAATGTCCGGATCAGACTTGCCCGGAATCCGGATTCCGGAATTTCGGGTTTTTTTTTGACATTCCGGTTCCGGATTCCGGATTTTTTAAATATGATTCCGGTTCCGGATTCCGGATTCCGGTTTTTTGAGTCTCCTTTTTCCGGAATTCAGAAGTTGAAATTTGGAAATTGTTTTGAGTTTAAAAGACAGCTATAGTAATTCTATTTCAGTTTTGATCCTCAAAAGTAGTTTAAAACTTTATATATGATCAAAAACACTCGAAAAAATGACTTGGCCTTGCAAGTTCATCGAATCATTCCGAATTCCGGATTCCGGAATTCCGGGTTTTTTGACATTCCGGTTCCGGATTCCGGATTTCAAAAATTTGATTCCGGTTCCGGATTCCGTATTCCGAAAAATGTAGAATCTCATTCCGGTTCCGGATTCCGAAAATCGAAAAATGTTATTCCAGTTCCGGATTCCGAATTCCGGAAACTGAAAAATGGCATTCCGTACAACTCTGGTCCGGATGTCCATCTATCTGTGGTTCCGGATGTCCGGATATCCGTCTTTCTGTGGGTCCAGATGTCCAGATGTCCGGTTGTCCGGATGATTTATCTGTTTTTTCTAGATGTCGGAACATTTAAATTTGATTCAAATACTTATTTTTAAGTCAACTGATCAAAAATCTGATTTTTCAAAATTTTTCCTACTCCTATTCCAAATGATTCTGTGGGTCCGGATGTCCACAGGTGCAAAACTTCAAGATTTTAAAATATTCCCTATCTGTCCGGATGTCCGGATTGACACATTTTGAATACTAAACTAGAACATTTTTGTTTAAAATTTGCAGATTCCCATATGATTTTCGACTATTTTTATCATAAACTTAGGGAGTATTCCAAGAATCTGACTTCCTTATATCTCTCTCTCATCTATAAATTCTGCAGAATCAGATCACAACTATTCTGATTCGTTTTGGGTGTGTTCCTCTTTTTCTCGGTCGAAATCTATTTCCACATCAGCAGAAATTTGAAGGTCAAAAAATGATAGGAGACGAGGGGAAACGGAAGTTTTTTCTGCGGTTTTGTAATAAAAAGTGATTACGAAAATTGACCTGAACTACGAATTGAAATTGTGATTTGATTTCGTGAAAAGAAGTGAATTAGGAGATTCGAATTAGGTACACTATTTTCAAGTACGAGGAAAGTACTCTGACGCGACTAATAGGTCAAAGAAAGGCAATAGTTCAAAAATGACTTCCGGGAATGGAAAACGGTGAAATTTTTAATGGAAAATCGACGGCATTTTTAATTAAAAAAAAGCAAATGAAATGCATTTTTTAATTAGCTCGGGGCCCAGTTCTTATGCTGCGTCCAAAGTAACTTTTCCGCGGAAAATCCGCGCGGAAAAAGTGTCCAAAGTAGTCATTTCTTTTCCGCGTTTTCCTCTGCGCCTTTAAGGTAATCGCGGCGAGACCAGCGCATTTTTTAGGAGGGAAAGTTAAATTTTCGAAATTAAATTTTTTTTTTGAATTCCCTCCAAAAAAGTGAGCTGGTCTCGCCGCGATTACCTTAAAGGCGCAGAGGAAAACGCGGAAAAGAAATGGCTACTTTGGACACTTTTTCCGCGCGGATTTTCCGCGGAAAAGTTACTTTGGACGCAGCATTACAACTGCGCTCCATCGAAATCCCCTTTAAAATTTCTCTTTTCTCTGAGTCTCTCACTTTCGCACACTATTTCCTTCGGTTTCGGTAGGGCGCGGTTGTAAGAAGCGTTCCGTGCTAATATTCCGTCTTCTATCCGCTTCTGAATCTGTGCTCTACCGAAAGTGGTAAAAATAGCGTGGGGCAACATATAAAATTTCCAAATTTTATCTTTTTGGGTGAAAACTTTGTTGGTTGAAAATTTTGGTGCGAATCCCCCCAAAAAAAAAGAAATTTCGGGCATATCTTCCGCCTACGAGTGACTAAACGCGCTCTATTGATATTATAGTGGAAATTGCAGTATTATCTCGACACAGTTCTTACAACTGCGCTCCACCGAAATCCGCTTGAAAAATGTCTCTTTTTCTCTGAGTCTCTCAATTTCGCACACTATTTTCTTAGGTTTCGGTAGAGCGCGGTTGTAAGAAGCGTGTCGTGCTGATATTTCGATCAAAAAATCAATCAGAAGTACGACAACTATCACAACATTACCATTAGAGCGCATTTGCCACATAGGTTTTTGAAATTGGGGAGTCAAAGATGTCTAGAGATTTCAAAAAACTGTGAAAACTTGAATTTACAAAAAAAGTTGCATAATTTCTGGCAATTCCTCGATTTTTCATGGTTTTCAGCCGATTTTCTCCAATTTTTTAAGTAAAAAGACACATTTTTTGAAGATAAAAACTAAAGCTCTATTCTTATAACCTGTCTGTATGTCTGTCCATCCAGATGTCCTATAATTTCTTACCAAACAATTCCAATGAATGAACAAACAGCGACAGAAATGAAGTATCCATCAATTGCCACTTCACAAACATCACCACCATTCGAACATTGATCAGCCAATACTTTTGTATTACAAGAGTAGAGAACACTGGAAAAATGGATGTTTGTCCGGATGTCCACACGCCTAGACTCACTCTTTGGTCCCTTTGACGACACAATCCTTATAAGTGAACCAATCGGTCACCGATAAAACTACAGTAACCGGCCAGTTTCCGCCCAAATTGTTGAGTGTATTCAGCATTGTCATATAGGTTCCACCGATTCGTGGATCCGAGATTTGGGCGATGAATGCCATCATTGAGACGAACATTGAGTACGTGGCGAGCTGGAAGAAGAGACATGTGTGTCTGTGAATCCAGATGTCCGGATGTCTGTGTTTCTGTATGTCCAGATGTCTGTGTTTCTGTATGTCCAGATGTCTAAATGTCTAAATATCTGTTTTCTGTATGTCCAGATGTCAAAAATTCCGTTTTTACGTAATTTTTTGGGGTTTTTTAACCAGTTATCAGAACTTTTTTTGGAAAAATAATGAAATTTGAGCACTAAAAATGTGATTTTCTTTTTTTCCTCCTGATTTCGACCCATTTTCAGACTTTTTTTGATTGAAAAACCTGCTATAATTGTAATTATTAAGGCTTTTGGTCTCAAAAAACCTGATTTTCAGCTCATTTTTCTTGGTCGTTTTTTGGTAGAAATTGGTTTTTTTTTCAGAATTTTCATTGAAAATTGCCAAAATTTGGGAAAATAAGCTTTTAACAGTCAAAAAAGGGTTTTACTTTGGAAAAACCCCGGATTTTATACAAAAAATTTCATTTTCATGTTTTTTTCCCAAAAAAATTGGTAGATTTCTGAATTCAATAACTCTGTGTGTGTGTGTGTATGTCCAGATGTCCATCTGTCTGTCTGTCTGTCTGTCCAGATGTCTATCTGTATGTCCAGATGTCCGTCTGTCTGTATGTCTATCTGTATGCCCAGATGTCCGTCTGTCTGTCTATCCACATATCCAAATGTCCCCATCCATCTCCCTTACCTGATGGAAAATGTATCCAGTAATCCAGACAAAGTACACAGAATACTCGAATTTTCCATCGGCCAGTCTGAAGTGAGGCGTCCACCAGACAAGTGCAGCGAACACTCCTCCAATGAATATTCTATAAGGGAATGCCAACAGAAAGATGTTCAGTGGGCGTGGCCCGGCAGTCCATTTTCCAATCATCCACGGCAAAAGAATCTGCATAGGTGTCAGAAAGACTCCGATAGAAGCAAGACGATCCTTGGGGATCCCCATATCGATCAATTTCAGACTTGTCATTCCATCCGACGCGGCGAACGCCAGTTTTCCAGTCAATAGGATCGCACACATCCAGAGGACAGGCTTCAGTTTCATAATTTTGTAGAGTACTGTATAGGACTCTGCGACGCCGAGCTCCATCTCCTCTTCCTCCTCTCCTGGTGGCACATTCTGAGTTGATGGCACAGATTTGTCGACTTCTCGTTTCAAAATGAGGACGAGAGTGGTTGTGATGATGAATACCCATCCCCAGAAGAATACGTATCCTGGAAAGAGAGAATGAATGAATAATTGTTATTGTTTTGATGATTTCCTGGGCGGGGACTAAACGGTTCGGGTGTCATAAATTGACCAGTGAGTATCGGTTTCAGGCTGTGTTGAGAGAGGAAATAAACAAATTGGAAGGGTCTGGTCAGCTTATTACTATTGTCGTTATTATGTATATTTTGACCCTTTTTAATAATTGCTGCTGTGATCCGTAGGATCTGACTAGATTACGATAATCTGGGAAAGCGTTTGAAAATGCGTAGAAATCTATTGGCATTTTTATGATGTTTAAACCCTTAAAGTTCTCAAATTGCTTTTTCAGCTCCAAAAATTCAAAATTTGGTCAGTGCTTGGGTTTCTAGGCTAGCGTGGAACTGTAGCTACCTCTGGCCTAGTAACACAAAAGGAAAAGTTCGGCCATCATTGACCACTTTTAACATTTTTGGACTGAAAACATGCGATTTGCGATTTTTCCAGGTTATTTCATTATTATCATAGGAATGTCTGTATCTTTTTGCACATTTTGTAACATATTCACAGATTGTAGTAAACTTAAGTCTAAAGGTCTCTGATGGCTAACAATGGAAGTCTTTGGAGACACGGCTTTCCAACGATCTATAAATTTGGCCATAGGTACTTTCGACTACGCGGAGTCCATTTCTACCATCAAAACCGGCAAAATGTCTCTGTGAGTCGAGTTATGAGCTCTCAAACTTTTCGAATTGTTGAGCTTCCAAACGAAAAGTTTGAGAGCTCATAACTCGGCTCGCAGACACATTTAGCAGGTTTTGATTACAGAAATAGACTCAGCGTAGTCGAATGTACCTTTGACCAAATTTATAGATCGTTTTCCGCCTCTCCAAAGACTGCCCTTGTGAGAGTTAGATCAGTTCGACTCGAAACCGAGTTTGACTTTCAGAATCTCGGGAAAATATTTTCGAGCTTATCGCGCGTCTAGCGTCAACTTCACTTGAGTTAATGTTATTTGCTATGATCGTAGATGAGATCAAAATCTTCAATTGGCAAGCTGAAAACTCTGTCTAGCTCTAGTTCGAACTGCTCAATTGGAAAATCAATTATAGACAAAGCTATCCCTATCGCTATCCGTATCACTGTACAGTCTCTCCTTTCAGTTCTGACGCTTAGCTGAATTCAATCTAAAACTCTAATACTCCCCGTCATCCATTCCTACAAACTCAATCTATATATCTATGAACATCCGTCTCCAACTTCTCATTCCAAAACGTCACTTGCACTTGTCAAACCGGGAAATCCCATCTCTCCCACGCATACGTATAACTTTTTCTTTGTTTCGATGTATCTTCTTATTCATATTCGCTCTTTCTCGCTCTTCTCGTTCCAAAATAGAAATCAACTCGCTTCTTTGTCTATGGACCCTGCGCGTTTTTTCGAGGCGTGGGTTGTGTATCGCCTATAAAACCCGAAAAAGCGGAAAAAGTTGAGCTTTTTTCTTCTCTTTTCAAAAAGAGAGAGAAGAAATCTGAGTTCGTCAGGCTCCGCCCATTCCGTTTTTTATGCTTCTCTTCCTTTAAAGAAAACGAAGAAAGAGAAGGGGGAAACCAATTTCCTTCCACATTTCCATTTTCAGAAGGCAGATGAATATCGGTATGCCGACACGTCTCGTCGCCCTTTTTCTTCTCGTTGCTGTCATCTCAACTGCCGTCGCAATGAGGGGTACGTGTCAACAACTAGGGTTACTGTAGCTGTTCCTACTGTAATAGTAATGTTTCAGCAAAACGAGAGAACTGCAAATCGGAAAAGTTGCGGGAGTTGGTACTGGAGACAGTAGGAATCTATCCACATCAGTATAGTTATCAAGCCAAGTGAGTTTTCTTTGTTTTTCTTGACGATATGATACCGTAATCCCAGGAAGATGGGGGTACTGTAGGAACAAAAGCGTCAGAACGCGTCTCAGGCGCGCCAGACGTGTTTTCTCATTTCTGTGATAAAAACATCACAAAAAGGTCAGAAATACCACGTAAAAACTGGGGAAAAGTGCATTTTTGGTTCCACCTGCTCTTTAAAATGATATTTCCGGATTCTATTCCGAATTCCAGCTGTCTGTATACCTAAAGTGCCTAACAATTGCGTTTTTCCACCAAAAAATGTCAATAAAATCGTCATTTTCCTCACTCAAAAACTTCCAGATATCTAAAACAACAAGCCGAGGAGCGCTTCGGTTTCTGGTGGAGTGCGGTGATTGTCAGTGAGCGGGGCGGTTATGGAATGAGTGCTGTCTATGATCAATATAAGAATACGTCGTGCGAGATGTTGCTGTTCGATACGTATTATTGGATTGGAAGGACTTGTTGAAAACGAATTGTGGACAATTGTAATATCGATTGATTTCTTGAAATAAATAAGTTGGAGAGCACTTTTTCTCGTTAAAAAACTAGATCGAAAATGGGACATAGGGACATTAAGACACGCGGACAGACGTATCTGTCTGTGTGTCTAGATATCCTGTATCTATTTGTGTATCGGTATGTCCAGATGTCCAGCAAAAAGGAAACTCGTCTGTCTGTGTGTCCACATGTCCAAACTTCCACTAAACTGAAAATCCGTCCGGACAAACATCTCAACGACAGAGATTAGTTTTTACGGCAGTTTGCTTAAAACGCGCCCCAGGCGCCCCAGATTACGGTTCTCAATGATTTTCAGCTCAATTCATCCAGATTTTCTCAAAAATTCTAGTAAACGCGCCACAGGCGCCCCAGATCACTGTTCTCAATGATTTTCAGTTCATTTTTTTCAGATTTTTACGAAAATTCTAGTAAATGCGCCACAGGCGCCCCAGATTACCGTTTTCAATGATTTTCAGCTCAATTTTCCCAAAAATTCTAGTAAACGCGTCGCAGGCGCCCCAGATTACTGTTTCCAATGATTTTCAGCTCAAAATTTCCAGATTTTCTCAAAAATTCTAGTCACTTCGCACTCAATTTCTCGATATAACTCGTCTCTCTCTCTCCATTTTTCAAAACCCTTCTAGAAAACAAGTGGAAATTCATTCTATTAGCTCCCCGGGGAACAACTTCGCGCGCCATAAGGGTCTCTCCTCGGTTTTCAGGAAGCAATCGTCGAGACCAGTTTAAAAGAAAAAAAAACGTCATTTTTCCAAACAAAAATAAATAGAACTAAATAAAAAGGAGTGGATTGGAAACTAGGAACTAGAGTTTAGGTCAACAAGGGATTACCTGCCAAATCAACGATTCCAGTGTCTGAATGATTCTCTTTGGATCTCAAGAAATCATTACAGAATGTCGATGATTCGAGAGCCAAGAAGACAATATTTCCGAGGAAGTAACCGGCTGTCTGACCGACTGCGTTACATGTCGAGGCGTATCCGACGTTTTTCCTGAAAATATCAGACTGAAATGAAAATGATTAAAACTCGGAAAATATTCATAGCTTTTGTGCCGGTATTTGAATTTCAAACTGTGACTTTGGAGAGGGGATTACGGTAATCTAAATAATGGACATTCCTTCTGTGATATTCAAAAACCTAAAACCAACTTCCAAATCGCGAATTTTCAGCCTTAAAGGGGGACTGAGGTATTCCAAAAATAGATTTTTTGATATGAATCGACTCAGAATTTTGCGGGAAAGAGAAAAGTCGCTTGGAGGCAGGTCCGAAAATTCGTCTGAAACGAGTTGTGAGGCCAGCCTTAAAAGTTCAAAATCGTAAAGTGGTCAGTTCTAAGTAGGCCAGCCGTTTCTAGAAGGCGTGAGCTCTTCCCCTTTCTGAACTTAAAGATCGCAACTACTGTTCTATAAAACCAAAAGCAAAAGTTCGGCCAGCACTGATCACTTTGAAATTCGAGAATTTTTCTAAACCCTTGTAAAAATAATTAGCAGGATATTCCATGCTTTCTTACACTTTTAAAAACATATGCCCACATTACTGTGATCTCCCAGACTCATCCAAAATCGAGCCGCCTCGGCTTGGATTCAAAAATTGGTACCTATTTTTGACAAAATGTTTTGAAATTTCAGAGCAAAAGCACTTTTACCACATTAAGGTTTATATGGAATTCTACAATTTTTGTTGAAAACTAGGTTTTCTTTTCAAAAAAAATTCCAAAAATTTCAAAAAAAAGTTTCAAATTTTGGTTCGAAACATGAATAAAACCGAAAAATGATCACTTGAGAAAATCCCTAATGAAGACAAAAAGTTGTTTTTTCTTCAGAAATTATATTACGGAACTTTTTCAGCAAATTTCAGCGTATTGAATGAAACTCTTCTCGCGTGGGTTTTAGCTTTATCGTATTCATTAATGCGTTTCGATGTTCCTCTTTTGAACTCAACAATTTTAAACCAGTTCCCATGAAAAAGGAATTCCCTTTATTTCGTTTCATTTCAATCCAAACCGTTTCGATTTTTTGCATTTCTAAAGACTAACTAAACAAACAATTCGATTTCAAGGACATTGCCAGGGACTATGCTTCAATGCATTTCAATTTCCGGTGTTACAATTTTAATCAAATTAATTGCGAAAATTTGCAGGAATTGGAACAGTTTTAGTGGTTTTTAATCGAATTTTGCGAGAAATCTCTAATTTTGAGCACGTTTTTCCCGTAAAACTCACTTCGACAACATAGTCAACGCCCATCCATCGACAGCAATATCCTGTGTGGCTGCCAAGAAATTCAATGGTAAAAAGATGAGCATAAGGAAGATAACATTGGGTGATCCATCGTTTCCTCCCATTATATCATTCACTTTAAACGAGAGAAATAACATGAAAAGTCCAATGAGATATTGACAAGGGACCATCCATGATTTCCTTCGTCCTAAACGTTTTGACCATACTGAATCGACGATTGGAGCCCAGAGAAGTTTCAGACTGAAAAAATGAAGATTTTAGTATATAAATCAGGGAAAATTATGAAAAACGGGAATTTTGACTAAAAATCGCGAAAAATTGTTTTTTCGCATTCATTTTGACGAAAAATAGACTTTTTCAACGATTTTTTAAACTTGAAAAACCAAGAAAAATGAGAAAAAATTGCTAAATATTATGAAAAAATCGTTCAAAAATGGGGGGTTTTAGTAAAAACTTTTTACATTCGTTTCACTAAAAAAAGGGTTTCATTTTAATTTCAAAAATTCCGAATTAAAAAAATTTCCAAAAAAAGCTCTAAAGTTCTATTTTTCATAATATCGAATATACGCGATTTAAAAGATTTCCTATCAGTTTTCATTCTCCGGAATCAAAAAATTTAATTCAATACAATCATAGAACTTTTTCGGAAATTTTTTAAAAATTCGAAATAAAAAAAATGTTTTAATATTTAAAACGAATGTAAAAACCCCATTCTTAACGATTTTTAAAATAATTTTCAGCGATTTTGAAGCAAAATTCAATTTTTATTTAAAAAAATCAAGAAAAAAAAAGAATTTTGCTTTAAATTCGAATTATTTCGTTTAAAACTGGGGTTTTTACATTCCTTTCATTGAAAAATCTTTGTTTTTTCTTAATTTTTAAAAATTTACGAAAAAGAAAAAAAAAACTTTTCGGAAATTTTTTAAATTCGGAATTTTTAAAATGAAAAAAAACACAGATTTATCATTTTTGAACGACTTTTAAAGAAATCTTCAGTGATTTTAAAGCAAAATTCTAATTTTTCTTGTTTTTTCAAGTTTAAAAAATCCTTTTAAGCGCCAACGACGCGCCAGCCTCGCTTACCTAAACGGCCAATAAGCAAACGAGAAAATGGCCTGTGATCCATATGATACATGTTTACTGGATAATAACAGAGGAATCGCTCCGATAAGACCGAGAGGAACTCCTTGAAGTAAATAGAGAAATAATAGTAATAATATGGATGAGATGTCTCCTTTCAATGTGTCATGTGTACGTTTCAGCCAATTCGAGTTCGGGTCCACGTTCTGGAAAGAGAATTTGATTGGTTTCGAGATGGAAAATACTGATTTTTTCGGCGAAAAATCCACTTTTTTCCTGGTTTTCTGTCGAAAATTCGAGAACGAACCGAATTTTCCATAGTTATTCATCACCGTATTACGAGTTTTTCCCCGATTTTATAAAGCTTTTCCATATTTTATCGGTTTTTGTTCTTTTTTTGAGTATTTTTCTGAGTTAAAAGTCCAATTTTGTTAGTTATTACACAATTTATCAGTTTTTCTTTGTTGTTAAAAACTGACAGGATCCGGTAATAGATGTTGATAGTCATCGTCATCATCATATTCCTCCTCTCCGTCGCTATATTTCCTCTCCTCTTGCGGTAAATAGACACGTGGAAAGTGGCCACCAGCCGTCGAGAAATCGACGTCCGGCTCGAAAGCCATGACATCTTCAGAAGTGTGAGGGACTCGAGTTTTATGTCGGGAACGGACTCGTTCTGTCATTGCTGAAGAAATATGGGACGTGTTTTAAGGGTTTTGTGTGGATTTTAGAGATTTTAGAGGAGAAAAAAGTGTAAAAAATTGAGAAAAATTGCAAACTTTACATTTAAAAAATCGATAATTGACAAAATTTATTGTATAGAATGCTGATCGCCTATTTAGATTAAGTTTTTATTTGAAACAAACTTCTCTCCCATTCTAAGTACTGTAAATCCAATTTTTCAAGCAAAAAAAACTAAAAATTCACCCCACTGACCAGCTATCTCAGTTTCAGAATCAATATCGATGAAAGTGGAATTCATATCCGAATCGGCTGCCTAGCTAAATATAATGATTTCTTTTTACAAAAGACACCGGGAAGCAAAAAGAGAACCGAGAGAGAGAAAAGGCGAGAAAGTAGGTTGAACAACGGAGATACTAGGCGTCAAATGTTGTCAAACATCATCGTAGACTTTTTTCTTTTCTTTTATTTCCATTTTTCCGAGCGAAAATGTTCCGAGTCTTCGAGAATAAACACTAAAATATAGCGACACGTTGCAAAAAAAATAGAGGAAAAATCGGTGTAGATTTACGGTAAACAACACGCGCTAGGCGGGATTTCGGAGCATCGTACTGCGATTTTGCGCGGTAAGTTGAAATTTGTTTTTTTGGAGAGACTGGTTAGTTTTTCCACCATAAATTTGAATTTTTAAGTGAAAAGCATAACTTTTAAACAAATTTTAATTTTTTTAACATTTAAAATTAAGTTTTTCCTTCCACAATCCCAGTTTTTTCCAAATTCCACGAGATTCCTCAAAATTCCGAAAAATTTCAATAAAAATCACGGATATCTGATTGAAAATATGATAAGAGACAGATGATTGATAATTGGATAATTGGAAGAGATACGTGAGAGAACAATGGAAGAATCGAGTGGATTGAGAGAAAATTCCAATTTGTTTTTAATTAAAAAAAACTACGCCAGAAAGACTACAAAACTACAGTAGGAGTTAATAAAAAATGTTAGTAGAAAATCAAAAAACGGAGAAGTTGATTGATCAGTGAAACAAAGCAAGGGAACAGAAATTAACAAAAAAGAGAGAAAAAGAAGAAAGGAGACGAGAATAACCTTCTACCCAGTTTTCTTATCACTTATCACCCCAATGATGACTTTAAAAGTCGGAAAGAGTACCTCAAAGAACCTTCAAAGAAAATTCAAGACAAAAAAAAAGAAAAAAGAGATTTCCCGAGGGTAGGAATTGAACCCGTGACCCCAAAAGTGACAACCAAGCGCTATACCGTCTGCGCCATGGGTGCAACAGTTATAAAAGGCAAAGGGGGAAGAGAAGAAAGAGCCCATTCCCGAGACGCTACCGCGACGCTCCCCGATATAAAACGATGAAAAGTAACCTTTTTCTTGACGTTCCTCTCCCATTTCTCGTCCTCCAATTCTTGCTTATCCTTCTGCTTCTCCTCCACCGGCACTATCACACACTGTGATGGATGTGGCTGAATCGTCGAGTCAAACTCGACAGATTCACTCAAATCGAACGGTCCAACAGTCGCCGTCATCGTTTTCGTTCTTCTTTCTTCTGACTTTCTTCTTAGAAGACGTCCGCGTCCCCCCCTCTAGAAGTGGGCGGGGTCTCTTCTCGAGTGAGAGAGAGTAATCAGTTGAGAAGAATGGGGGAGATCTTGAACTTTTAGATGGGGAGGAATGATGGACACACCAGCCGGTAGCCTCCTCGATTCGATCGATACCCGGCGTAAGCGTCAAAAAAGATAATGATAAGCGAGATGGCTTGACGATGGGAGGAGACAAGATATCCCCGATAGACTTATATCTTTGAAAACGACAATGCCATTTTTCTCCTTATTCCTTTTTTGAGAATTTCTGTGTGTCTGTGTGTCTGTGTGTCCCGATGTCCATTTATATGTAGATCAAAAGACATTTCGATAGCTATGGTATTCGATTTGACCTACTACCTTCTTTTATCACATGATCATCATCGTCTAGACGATTTCTCGTTTTTTGATTTTCTCGTTTGTGTGGAATCGATCAACTTTAGAAGGGTGGAACGGGGGCATGGTGTGTTCAGGTTTCATTTTAATTTAGTGGGTTCAGTTGAGGGAGTATTGGTGTATAGTTTTGTAGTGGACAACTTTTTTGTAAGGGAACACCCTAGAGAGATATGAAGCTTTAGAGGAAAATTTTCAGTTTTTGCAGTTTTTAGTACAAATTGATAACTTTGAAAGGGTGGTAGAGTGTCCTAACTTATGAAATAATAAAACGTTTTTCATTGTGTTATGCAAGTATAGTTGTACATTTATGTAGTTGCCAACTTTTCTGTACCAGCTGTCCCTGGAAAGGTAAGGCGCCGGAAACAAGGGTGACCATTTTCGTTGGTAGTGTCCCGACACTTGAGATGGTGGCGCAGGTTTCATAAGGCTCCAAAATTAAACATTTTGATATAATTTTGTTAAACAAGTCTAGATGTACATTTTTGTAGTTCACAACTTTTTTTTCCGGGCCCTCCCTGAAAAATTATAGTAGCATGAAGTTGACTACCTAGAAAACACAGCTCAACAGTTCAATCGTTGACATCTTCTCAGGATTAAATTGTACAAAAAAGTTGTCAACTACAAAAATGTACATCTAGACTTGTTTTGTATTGTTTCAAAAAATGGATACGGTAGAAAGTCTGGCGCGCCATCGCCGCGCCTCCACAATTCTCATTATAAGGACTCTCGTTTGCAACGTTTCAATTATTCGATTCCCTCTTCCAAACTAATTACCACTCAACCGTCCAGCTAATGACCACATTCCCGAAGGAAACCGTTTGGTCTTTAGACTGAGAAATACCTCTTCTTCTCCTTGGTTGCTTTGAGAGAGAAAAAACTGAACCGACCCTCATAAATTACAACACCGAGAAGACAATAGAGGGGGGGACCGCACCCTCGCTACCACACGTTCTATTGTCCGTTGTGGTTAGTACAGAGGCATTGTCAACTTGACATAATAATGACAATGAATAGAGGAGGTGGGTAATAAGAAGCGAGAGAAGTAATAGATCGTTGGGAATTCTGAAATTGACATCCGGACGAACGGACAGACAGATGGATACATTATTAGTGCAACTTCGCTCCAACGAAGTCGGTCAGGTAACCTCATAGTTTTGAGAAGTCATGGTCTCGGAAGGTCTTGTTGGACACTTTAAAAATTTTTGTGTCTGAAAATAAGTTTTCAAGATTTCCAGATTTACTCATTTTTAATGCTACCATCATAATCAGCTAACCGGGAGCTTTCAGAAAAGTATCCACAAGCCCAGGTTTCCAGCAATATGGGTTTCGACACGAAACCCCCCCCCCCCCCCGGGTTACTGTAGTTTTCGTGGTGGGACCCAATATTATCGGAATATAGGCTTGTGGGTACTTTTCTGAAAGCTGAAAACGAGGTGAAGCGGAATTTTCAGTTTTCAGTTAGCATAAGCGCATTTTTAAAAAGGATAGTGCCAAAAACCTTTTAAGGGGATTTAAAGTGAAAGGGGTACTCTATGTTAAGTTAACGGAATCTTCGATCTGTCATACCGGTTTCGTTGCCTGAGCTCATCTGAGCCAAGACATGTTAAGACATGTCTAACTAGCATCATGGCTGAGCTCAAGGCTACCTGGTGCTCCAATCTCCCAATCCTCCAACCCTGAGATCATAGCTTGAATCTTGAGGCCCTCTCCCAACTCCTCTGAGCCAAGCCTATGAAAATTTGTTCTTCATTCATATCTATCAGTTCCCAACTTCCTCATTACTTCGTTCTTTTGTCGTCGTTATCATCATCATTGTCCACCACTCGACATCATAAATCTTTTCAATTTCTCCACAGTACATGCATTATTCAAACATATGACACCTCACACTTAAGATCAGGTATCACACTCGATCAGAAAGACTAGAAGAAGGTCATGTGGGGAGAGGACGATGATGGAAAAAGGTTGAAGTCGTTAAGAAATTGGTATGTATTTTTAGAAGTCTATGCACTTTTAGAAACGTGATGACCGTCATCATAGTCAGATATATCCTGGAGCAGGGACCTACACAATCAGATGGATCCAACTACTGTTCATCTGCAAGACACCTGAATCTGAATCACGTGACGGTGTCGTGGCATGTCGCTGGTGGACTGGTAGGAGAGTGGAGTATAATATGTTTTTAATGAATGAACGAAGGTCGTTGAGAAAGAATGAAAACGTGTCAAAGATTACAAAATGATGAACAGAGGGGTCAGGTTTTGCAATCTGGGGTTTGGAGGGATCTATAGGAAAGTACTTGAAGAGTTTCAGCATTCAAATTTAGTATAGGCGTTTTGCTTGACTACCTAGGGAAGACCTCCAGGTGACCGTGGAGTTATGAGACATGACCTATACTATTGGAAAGCTGAGAAAACACTGATTCCCAATATATATTCTGTTCCTGCCCTCGAGGCCTTGTGTTCGAGAAAAGCAAGGGCAAAGTTTGGAAATATAGAGAGTTATTTCCTTTTTTAACGAAAATTGCAAACAATTTCAAAACATGTGTCAGAAAGGCAATCATTGGTCATTTTTCCAAATTGTGACCTTGCTTTTCTTGAACACAAGGCCTCGAAGGCAACAACAGAATATATATTTGAAATCAGCGTTTTCTCAGCTTTCCAATGGTATAGGTCATGTCTCGTAACTCCACGGTCACCTGGAGGCCTTCCCTAGTAAGAGCAGTTACCTCTACTAACTAACGCATCTCGGATTTAGCGACTGCGCTCCACCGAACTCTTCTCAAAAATGGATTCTCATGACTTCCCACGCAAGTTTGCTGTAGTTTCGGTAGAGCGAGATTGTAATAACAAAAATGTGCTTATAATCTTCTAACCTTGGTATACTAATGCTGTTGACCAAAATTTAAAGATAGATTTTGAATCCCCCACATTCTGTCTGAAAATTCTGTTTTCCTGGAAATCTCCATCTCTATCAAAGAACACTACCCCCACTGTCTCCCTGATAAAGTTATTATACAACGTTTTATGCAAACATTGAAAAAATACGAAGAGTGACAGTTGATAAGAAACTGAATAAAAGAGGAGCATAGACTGAAAAGTGGCGAGTGAGTTGAAGGGGGTGATCATCAGAAAACACATATGAAATCATGATTATTTGCTATTATTTCAATTTTATGTTAGTGTGAGCTTACCGTGTTTTGTAGTTCGTAGTCAACGGGGGTTACAGAAACCCGGCAAATAATGCCGTAGGGAATATTTTAATAGTTGGGAGCATAAAGCCCGGTTCTGCTGGGGGCGCCTAGGGTGCCTAAAGCTTGGATTTTTCAGACGTAGCTTATATCGTTGAAAAACTCACGTCGTGGGGATTCAGAATATGCAATTAGTTTTTGCCTAAAACTAAAATGAACTGAGTTACAACACTTTGAGACACCAAGTCTGTGTTTTTCGAGTAATTAGTGCCATTTTGAAACTTCGTAACTCAGCCAGTTCTGATGCTAATCAAAATTTGAGAACAGAGTCAGAATCCTCCAGCCGTCAGCTTTTAAATGATATGTATTTTATCTAAATAATCCAACATACCAGCAAACCATTTAGTTTGCAACCGCTTGCAAAATTCTATATTTTTATTCTAGTACGAGGACTCATTTCTTGTACCACACATTTCGTATTCCTAATTACCGTAATTAGCTGTGTATCATCACCACGGTGAGCAACCACCTCGAAACCTGTTACTGTTTCTTTTTTTTTTTGGTTTTCAGACAAATTAGCCCCAATTTCCCCAATTAATTGATTATGGATAACAAATTAGTACCCCCATTCCGCAACAAATACTCACCCTTCTCTCTGCTTCAGCCAATGTACCCTTCCGACTTGCCGTCACCAGAAGCGGCCCATCGCAATGCAGTGCATTCATGGGTTCGTCCATTTTTTCCTTTTCAGATTTTGGATCCTCCGCGAGTAGATTTGACTTCTCCAGTTTGTAGATTGATTCGATGATGAGGTCGTCTTCTTACTTACAGCTCTTTATCATTTTTTTTCTGTTTCTTTCTTCGTCTCCGTCTCTCTGATTAAAAGTGAAAATGGGTAATGATTAGAATGTAAGAAAAGGGAAAGAGAGAGGGAAAAGATTGTAAGTAATTTTGAATTTATAGAGTTTTATACACATTTTGAGCTCAATCTTAAGAGACTGACCGATAGTAGAAATATGAACGTTTAAACGACGTCACTTCCTATATATTTACATAGAGGCCACGAAAAATCACGAATATGTAGTAGTGAATGATGACAAAAAAGGATTAGGCATGGTTTAATACCTTTTGTAGTAATCTAATCCGAGAAAGTATTGAAGTTTAAAAAAATGTTGTTGGAAAGTACAGAAGACACAAAACATATTTGTGTTGGAGAGTTTGATACTTGTCACGGGGAGGATAGGGGGGAGACCTCTACTTTCGGAAGGTACAGTACCGGACAAAACGATATCAATTTTGGCTGTTTTCAGTGAAAAATGACCAACTTTGACAGTGTATTTCGGTTTCACCTGATTGTCTGATAAACTCAATTTTGTATGGGTTGAACAGAGCAAAAATAACACATTATTTTTGTAGATGACCATTTTTTTTGTAGGAACACTATCTTGAAAGTTATAGGTTGTCAAAGTGAAAATCTCCAAAATTTCGCCAATTTGCATTGAAATTAGTCGATTTCAGGGAGTAATGGTTTTCTTTACCTGTAACTTTCATGGTAGTGTCCATACAAAAAAAATGGTCAACTACAAAAATGATGTGCTGTTTTTGCTCTGTTTAGTCCGTACAAAATTGAGTTTATCGGACAATCAGGTGTCGCCGAAATACACTGTCAAAGTTGGAAATTTTCCACTTAAAACAGCCAAAATTGATACCTTTTTGTTCGTTACTGTACTAAAAAATTTCAGTCGGGAATAAAAATGACTTCAGCACTGGTAGACCTCGGAGAAGCCTCAGAGAAAATTAAAATCCCAATGTTGGGAATGTTGAGTTAGAGCGAGTTACAAAGTTTTTTTTAGAAAAGCAATCAATCCAAGCAAAATTTACCGTAAAAACTGTATTAGAGCGACACCTTTAATAGAACGACACCTCTAATAGAACGACACCCATCTATACTCAGGATTAATGAATATGATTATCCCAATGTACTTTCTTGGTTCTGATCAGAAGCAGCGTGAATAGTAACCTCTAGATCAACAAATAGAACTTTCAAAAAAGTGTTTTTTCCGTTTAATTTAATGAGTTTCTAAAACTACAAAATTTTTCTGAGAGGCGGTTGAAAAATAGAGCGACATGTCGCTCTAATAATACAGTTTTTACGGTATATGATTTAAAAGCTAAAACTATGAAAATTTTGAGTAAATTCTCGCTATTTTGTCTAACATAACAAGCACTTTAGTTCTAACACGGCAAATTTCAGTTTTCTTCATATTTTGCTTTAGATTTTTAAACAAAAATTGGCTCTATTCCAGTTTAGATGTCCTTTGAAAAGTCGAACGTCCAAAAAACTTTTGGAAGTCCCTTAAAACACTTAGACGTCCCTCAAAACATTTAAACGTCCTTTGTGGTTTCAAATATGCTCAAAAATATTTAGACGTCCCTTCAACAGTAAAAGTCACTGAAAGGGTTCAAGGGACGTCTAAATATTTTTTGGGACGTCTAAATATTCAAAACTATATTTTGGAGTTTCAAGGGACGTCTAAACATTTTATGAGACGTTTGAACGTTTTTTGGGACGTCTTAAAGGACGTTTCAAAAAAAAATAGAGTTTCAAAGGATGTTTAAGTGTTTCAAGTGTTTTAAGGGACGTCTAAGAGTTTTTTGGGACGTTCGACTTTTCAAAGGACATCTAAACTGGAAAACAGCAAATTCAGCTTGCCAACCTTTTAGGTTTTGTCAGGAAAACCTTCTTAAATCTACTTGAAAGTAAAAAAAAAACTCTCTCCCTAAAAATCACATTCCATATGAGAAGAAATAGAGAAAGAGATAATAATCATTAGTTGGTCGAAACAGCAAGTAGTCAAAGAAGGGGACGAAAAAAAAAAGAAGATTTACACTCGAAATAGTACATTGAAAGGAGTGTCAGAATAGGAGACAAAAACGGAAAAAAAAGAAGGTGGTTAGAAAAAAGAAGATGATATATATTTTGGAGACAATAGAGTAGAAACGCTTCTTTTTTGTTTGATCGAGAAACAGTAACATTTTTTTGTTTCGTATTCGTTTTGTTTTGTGTTGATTGGAGATAGGGATGAGGAAATAAGAAGGATGAACATATGATGTGTTCAATTAGGGTCAAGTTGGGAGTATAGAGGAATAGTTATCAAGGAGGTAACGGATGGGAAAGTGCGCTCTACCGATATTAACAAAATTAATTTATGGAAGAGATTCCGAGGCAAAAAGAGCACACTTGCAAACCGCGTTACTCTTCAGAACTCAAAGTTCTGTTAATGTACCGAAATGGTTTTAACAATATGCCAATCGGCCGGAACATAGAACTCATCAAGATTTACATTTTGGTGTACACTTCAATTCATAACTTCTAGTTTGAAGTGATTTACGCTCTTTGCAGCATACTTGCAAACCAGACCGAAATGGGCCGACACGGGCCGGCGCGTAACTGGCTTCAAACTCAATATTATGAGCTGAAAAATATACCAAAATGTAGATCTCGGCGAGTTCTATGTCCGTGACCTAAAACGGGCCGGATGGCTAATCGTTAATGTGCCGCGGGCCGGGCTAGACCGGCTTTTTTGGCTATTTTCGCGATTTTTGGCTCTTTTTCCCGGCCTGCTGCACATTAACGACTAGCCCTTCGGACCGTTTTAGGCCACGGACATAGAACTCGCCGAGGTCTACATTTTTGTATATTTTTCAGCTCATAACATTGAGTTTGAAGCCAGTTACGCGCCGGCCCGTGTCGGCACGTTTCGGCACGGTTTGCAAGTATGCTTTGCAGGCGTAAAAAAATGGAAGAATTTCAGTAAGCGCAGTTACAAAAACCGAGTCAAGTTTTCAGATGCTCGAGTTTTAAGAGACGATATGCAGTACCACTCAAAAGGTTATCAACATTGACAGTTTTCAGTGGAAAATGACCAACTTTGACAGTGTATTTCTGTGCCACCTGATACTCCGACAAATGTTATTCTGTATTCGTTGGACACAACAAAAATAGCACATAATTTTTGTATTAGACTTTTTTTTTGTACGAGCACTCTCTAACAAGTTACAGGTAATCAAAGACATTTCTCTCTGTATTCGACTAATTTCAGTGCACATTAGCGAAATTTTGGAGCTATTCACTTTGTAACTTTCAAGATAGTGTCCCTACAAAAAAAATGATCAACTACAAAAATAATTTCCTATTTTTGCTCTGTTTAGCCCACACAAAATTGAGTTTATCAGACAATCAGGTGAAACCGAAATACACTGTCAAAGTTGGTCAGTGTCCACTGAAAACGGTAACCTTTTGAGCGGAACTGTATATGAAAATTTAGTACACACAACTCCAACAACAAAACTACAATTTAAGAGTAGAATCAGGCACCATAGTTCTGATTTTTACAACATCTTCAAAAACAAAAACTCCCTTTTCCCCCCAAAAAAAGAAAACGATACCATCTGTTTCCATGATGCCCTCATCATCTTTTATACCAATTTCCTTTACATATTTTGTCATCATCATTACCTTCCGCCTCCTTGCACCCTTTACTTCTTCCCTACTCGGGACTACTTCTACTACAGTAATCCCTATTTCTTGTTCTTCCGCTCCTCCCACAAAAAGATCGTAATCTACACGAAATCATACCTCAACTAGGACAACTTTCTTCTCCATTTTCTCCCCCGTATTTTCAGCTGAAATGTTTCTCTCTTTCATCTCGATCTTCTCGAAACCACTGCCATCTTCCAAACTGCCGAGTGCATCCGAGTTTTGATTGTTCTGAAAATAGAAGAAGAGGAAATGAAGGAAAGAATGATCCTGTTGTACTTTGACTCTTTTCAAAAAGATAAAATCTTAGCCATTAGTGGAAAGTGTGAAAAATGTGACAGCACGAGGGTAATTAATCACTTTCAGTAGTTTGAAGGAAGTTGAACTTTGTAGGTTTTATAGTTTTCGCTCATTTTAGGGTACTAGCGAAATTAAATTAACGGTTTCATTATGTTCATGTGTGATAAGAATTTTGTGGAATTGAAAAACAAATTAACGATACCCAAAATCAAATTCAGCAGTGAGTTCCAGAACTGTATCGAAACAAGACAGACTAACAAAACAGAACTATTCAAAAACAAGATAAAATCTGTATCTACAGCCGTGTAAAAAATGTTCTGGAAAGACATGAAACCTCCAACACCTTAAGGTTACTGTACTGGTCATAAAGATTCCGACATGTGCAGGTTTCAGTTGACAATGAAGGCTTTGATCATGTGTCACGTGTCATATGATTTTAACTGTAAGTTAGGCATGTAGATCAAATCTAGGCCTTCTTTTGTTGTGGTTCACCTCTTTTTTAAATAAACTTTCTCGGCTCTATTCCAGTTTAGATGTCCTTTAAAAACTTGAACGTCCCAAAAAACACTTAGACGCCCCTTGAAACACTTAGACGTCCTTTGAAACATTTAAACGTCCTTTCGGATCCCAAATATGTTCAAAAATGTTAAAACGTCCCAAAAAACATTTAGACGTCCCAATAAACATTTAAACTTTCCAAAGATTGTTAAGACGTCCCTTCAACACTAAAAGTCACTGAAAGTGTTCAAGGGGCGTCTAGATATTTTTTGGGACGTTTAAATGTTTTTTGGGACGTCTGAATGTTTTGTGGCACGTTTAAATGTGTTTTTTGGACGTCTAAATCTTCAAAACTGTATTTTGGGACTTCAAGGGACGTCTAAACATTTTATGGGACGTTTAAACGTTTTTGGGACGTTTAAAAAAAATTAGAGTGCGAAAGAACGCCTAAGTGTTTTAAGGGACGTCTAAGTGTTTTAAGGGACGTCTAAGTGCTTTTTGAGACGTTTGAGTTTTTAAAGGACATCTAAACTGGAATAGAGCCATTTTCTCTAACGAGATATTCATCGGTAACGTGAACAGCTCGAAACAGTTCAAAATGAGCAGGGATAACTCGCTTGGGATGATAGTCCGTATTTTCCACTAATAACGGCAAGTGTCGCAATTTTACGGTCAGTACGTTTTCTATTCAATTTGTACTTACTCGGTGTTCAACAGCAGAAGTAAGAAAATTTAAAAAAAAACTGATCAAAGTTACAGAACTATGAAGCTATGCTCGCTGCAACAGAGCAAAGCTATGTCAAAACTAGTGGATGAATGTAAAAAACCAAGTAACTTATGCAATTAACACTAACTACATTGAAAAGACAACATACCTGATTACTGGAATCAGAAATTTTGGTGGGCATCTTCTTTTTCGTCAGAACCGTCTAATGACTCGGAGCTGATAATGATTCAATGGCTCTTTGTCCTTCTCCCCCCCCCCCCCCCACCGGTCATTTCGGCAGAAGAGAGAGAGAGCCAGTTCTTCTTCTTGCTCCCTCTCTCCATTCGGAAGTCTGTTTAGACAACAGATCAACTCGGGTCCTTTTGCACTAATTCGAAGACTGGCCAGGAGACGGTGTGGTCATCACTTTGAGACGAAATGACTTCCACACGGCAAACATTGTTTTTTTGCTTTCCTCTTGCACTTGGAGTCTCTGTTTTTAATGAGACTTTGGGAAGGTTCCGGTGGAAGAAGGAGGAGAATAACAATGGAAGACTCGTCTCTTTCACGGCAGTATTTGATATTCTGATAGTGATAGTTTATGGAGGCACACATTTATTTGATAGAGTTATTAATAGAGTGTTTCCTTTTTTTGTTGTGAGAAATATGTGATTGTTGCATTTACACTTTTTCACAGTTGTTTTGTTAAATTTTGAATTCGGGAAAACTATTTGACACTTGGTCTGCAACCGAAGACGATATTTACGTTTTGATAAATAACATTTGAATTTGGGCCTGACCAAGCTTATTGTCGCAAGACAATCATTTTCAACTTTAGAATTTCAGCATTTCAGTAGACTGAACATGAGTTTTGACCATACCGCACTTTGGGCTTGAACGCCAAAAAGTACGAACATCTATTTTTGTCAACGGCGCCGACCAGCATCCAAATTTGGTGATTTTATGTCTGCGATCAATACATATTCTTATTTCTAGAAATGTCAAAAATAAAGATAATCAAAACTGCTAGTTTTCATTCTCTAATTGTGAGAAAGTCCCGCTTTCGAATAACATACAGTACTGGCCATAAAGATTGCGACACTTGCAGTTTTTAGCTGAAAATGATCAACTTTGTGACTGTGACACGGCCTCCTTGATAGTTTTACCAGATCGATTGTTTAAGGAGTGTATAGGTCAGAAGTAAAGCTCCATTTTTGTGGTTGACAACTTTTTTGTACGGACACTCCCTAGCAAGTTACATACCGTCAAAGTAATTACTCCCTCAAATCGACTATTTTCAGTGCAAAATAATGCGATTTTTGAGCTGTCTCCTTAGAATAATCATAACTCTCTATTGAGTGTCCGTACAAAAAATTTGTCAACTACAAAAATGAAGCTCTACTTGTGATCTATACACTCCATAAACAATCGATATTGTGAGACTATCAGGGAGGCCGTGCCAGACACTCAAAGTAGATCATTTTCAACTAAAAACTGCAAGTGTCGCATTCTTTATGGCCAGTACAGTATGCTCGATCACGGTTGTCATATTTCGTTAAGTGGGCTCTGCAGTTAAAAAAAACAAGTCTGTGTATATGGATTCGTAATCATAAATACAGAATAAAAGTGAGTGATCAGAAAAAAGTTTGTTGTTTTGATTTCCAGTATTTCTGTAAAATCCAAACCTTGACAACCAGTAGAAAACCCTTTTTCGAAAAACCAATTTATCAAAAAACAAAATAAGAAAGAAGTTGATCAAATCAAACGAATTATTAAAATTATTATCATTATTAGGTATGTACAATGGCACCTGTAGTGAAAATGTTGGAAAATTTTAAATTATATTCTTCAGAACTGAGGATACCTAGTGACGACGTCGAAGCTTCTTCACCTTTCGGACTCTTTTTTTCAGTTTCTTCGGCTTGATTGCAACTACTTCCACGTTGCGATCATTAGAGTCTGGAATTCAAATTGGGTTTAATTTTCTGAAACCCTCTAGAACTAAAAACCAACCGTTATGATCATTTCCTGCATTCGTACATCCGTTTTCGAAATACAAATCCTTTTGGAATTCATCATACTTGAAATCATCGGGACTCGACAGGGAATCCTCCGTCAATAGTCTACATTTTCCAGTGATTGGATTAAACGTGGCTGATCTACACGTGTATCTGGTAGACAGCACACACAGTTCCACACATAACTGCATTCCCTCGTATCCACGTGGCAGACCATCAAACTCCTCAACTGCCTCGATTCTAACTGAGTAGTCACGGAAAGCGACAAAGTTGGAGCATCCATCGAAGACAGAGAACGTGCGTGGATAACAGAATTTGGTTGACGTGGAGGCGGTGAAGTCTCCAGATGTTGGGGCTCGAAGGGAGACTCCGTCGGATTTGGAGCTCAAGTGGCAGGTATGCGTCTTTTCGAAGTAGGTGTAGGAGCGGCAGTTCTGGAAGGGAATTGAGTTATTAAGGGTCGAGTTGTAAGTCTTTTAAGGTGTTCTACTGTAAATGGTATTCATATAAACTTATCACACTATCGATTCGGCTTTGTATTATTGGTAACATTCTAAAAATAACTAAGATTCGATACGCAGCCAGCGAATATTTAAGAAGGTGGCACGTGATATACACTACCGTGCAGTCAGATTGAGCTGTCTCCTTAAAGTGACCATAACTCTCTTGGGTGTGTCCGTACAAAAAAGTTGTCAATTACAAAAATAAAGATCTACCTTTGTTCTGTATGGTTTATAGATAATTTAGCTAGTGGGACAATCAGTGTTACCGTAACACCTTCTCAAAGTTGGTCATTTTCAACTGAAAAAGTCCAAATTGTTTATCTTACTGCACGGCACTGTAGGGGTGTGTCACTGTGTCTAAAAAACAGAAGCATACACAAAACTAAACATTTTTGTTCCCTTTGTAGAAATTAAATGATTTCTACGAAAAATTTAACAAAAATCCGGCTTCCTAATAACTTATGAAAAAAAATTTCATAATGTCAGCCTTCATAGTCAACAAATGGAGAGAGCGCAGAGAAGCTAGAGTGTCTGATTGTCTGCTCCCTCTCCTTAATTACCTTCTCTCTACATATCCGTTGGCAATCCTTTCTCGAAGCAACATTCGAGTCCACATCAGTATCCTCGGATTCATCTGCTTGCTCACTGTTCTCGAACGCGATCCATACATCGGTATCGTCGGATTGGCATTCTGGAAAGAACCTAACATTCGGAAAAACTGAATTTTGATCCGGCTTACCTGTAGTAATAACCTCATTTCCATTCGTCTCCTCCTCCTCATTCAAATCATCCAAGAACGATTTTGCCTTCTGAATATAGCTTGTCGATGAGATGGTAACCATCTTCAACGCAGGTCTTCTAGTAGCTCCCACTGGTTTTCTTCTCAATTCCGACTGCTTTCTGAATGCTGCTTCCTCATCGAACTTGATCACTTTTGCTCCAGATCTCAAGTTATTCTTCAACTCTTGAATCTCCTTCTCCTGTTCGGATGGCTCCTCTGATCCCATCAATTTCTCATATTTCTCCTTATCCTCTGTCTTCAAATCCTCCAATTTCTCATCGATTGACTTCTTTCCAGATGGTTTCGAATCCATTTTCTCCATTGAATCCATCCATCTTCTCTCACTAGACGTCTTGTCTCTATACACTCCATTATTATCGATTTGAGTCTCAGAGTCACTGAATGATCCCGTGAATTGAGAGGGTTCCATGACAGACTTCAACTCAGCATCCAAATCGGATTCATCAATCTTAACGTCATCTGGATTCAAGGATTCTGGAGCAACAGTGACCTCTTCTGGCATAGAAGCAGCTACAAGAACATCTTCATCATTGTTAACCGGAGCTTCTGTGACAACAACTTCTGGAGTCGTAGAAGGAGACGTGGCAGGTTCGAAAGTGACGACTTCTTGTGTAGTCGTTTCTTCCTCCATTGGTGGTTGAGGAATAGCAAGTTCTTGTTGAATGTCATTACTCTGTGGGAATGCAGAGGATGGGAGGAGTACTGGTGGAGCATCTGGTGGAGACATGTTTGGATCGGCGGCGGCTTCCGAGTTTTCTTCTGAAATTGAATTGGTGTTTTTAACGTGAAAGAATCTTGTTCAGTGTTTTTTTCTGAAAACTGCAACTGTCGATTTCACAACTTCGTTTTTATTTTTTAACCAAGTAAATGTAGATACCAGAATAGTCGAAATTTCGAATATGCCCAAATAAAAGATAATTGGGTGGTTGCGAAACGTCACAGTTGAGAAGTGTAAGATTCATCGTTAAGACGCTTCGAATGATGAGTATAAACAAGCCTAGGTTCGAATCAAGTCGGGTCCCGCCACGAAAACTACAGTAATCCATTTCGAGTTACAGTAGCTTTCGTGGTGGGAATCAAAATGCTAAATGAAAGCTAAAAGTTCCGCTTCACCTCTTCTTCAGCTTTTAGAAAAGTACCCACAAGCCTATATTCTGATAATATTGGGTCCCACCACGAAAACTACAGTAACCAGGGTGATTTTCGTGTCGAGATTCAAATCGCTCGAAACCTGGGCTTCTGGGTACTTTTCTGAAAGCTCTCGACGAGCTGATAACGACGCTAAAGTTGTAATTAAAAATCTGTCTGGTTGGAGGAAGTTACGGTAAGAAAGGTGTTTTTTTGGCAAGACCAAAGGATCTAAAATTTCTCAAAATTTTCAAAAAATTTCAAAATTTCAAATACATGGTTATACTCATGTGAAAGCTCGAGAAGATGTCAAAAATTTTCAGAAAATTGACCTTAATTAATAACATTTTGCAATCACAACTTTTCGCAACTAGGACGTTTTGGAACCTTCTCATTTTCCTCCAGGCGGAAAAGAGGGAGATTTGTAAACGCTGGAATAATTGGATAACCTGATCTAGTGTAAAAAAGTCCCTTGACTACTTTTTCATTATCCTAACTTATTCTGTTAACACTTCTCAAGATTTCTAAACGTTAAGGTAAACCCCCTATAATTTCAGTTTTTCAGTTTCAATTTGAGACTGTCCACACCAACCATCATTGACCATTTGATCTTCTTGTTAAAAGTATCAAAACTCAGATTCCGAGATGTTATTTTTAGACTTTCGAACCCATGACGAAAAAAGTTCATCCAAACCATACATATCTCCCCCTTTTCCTTATTTATTCCTTATCATTTTCACCTGTTCTTCCCCTTCTCCGTCTCCTTCTTCTCCACGTTTATCCACTCCGGAAATTTCACTTTTATCACTATTATCATCACAAAATATCTCTTATCTCCGAGAAACCCTTCTAAAAAGACAAAAGAGGATTCCACTTCTTCTCCTTTTTCGTTTTCCTAATTTTCTCAAAAAGACTCACGCAAACAAGATTGAGAGACGACACGAAGGTAGGTCATTTTGGCTGATAGGATTGCCTGATCGACGCCTTCATCCGAGAAATAGTGGCAGATGTGTTGGACGGTGTCGTAGACGACCGAACGGCAGCGGGACTGAAACAGGGATGAATAAATAATTGGGAGTTTCCTATTTGACAATTTCCTTTTAAGTCAAGGTGTCATGATAGACCTCCTCTGGGTGTGTAAATGATGTTTGTGCAGCTTCTTAGAATCCTGTTATTTAGAAATAATGTATTCCAGTTTTAATAAAACAAGTTATGATTTGTCCATGTTGGAACTTGGAGGTGCTCCATTTGTTGTCATAAATACTATAGTCCAGAGCTGTGCGGAAGTGAGACGGAAGTTAAAAAATTTTAGTAGTATGAAACTGACGGCAATGAGACAAAGTTAATTAGTTGGATTGACTACCAATCGAACATAAAAAAAGCCAACATTTTAGATATCGGGTACCAGCGGACCTAAAAAAACAGCTGAATTTGATACACAGAAGACGGAAATCCGAAGTGGAGGATTTTGCAGGTCCACTGGTACCAGATGAGTAAAATGTTGGGATTCTTATGCTCGAATGGTAGCTATACCTTCAAAACTAATAAAAATTGGTATTATTGCCGTCAGTTTCATAAAGTCGAAACCAATTTCACTTACGTCTTACTTCCGTCTTAACTTCTGCACAGTTCTGCTGTAGCCCTAGATACTTATGGTCACAATAAATACGAAAAATAGAAAAAAACTGCAGGAAAGTTAGAAACAAATTTTCATATTGGGCTTTGCCGTCCTACACAGACCTTTCCAAAATATTTTTTTCAGTTGTAAGAGTTTTACACAAATTACTCTGGCGCTTAAAATTTCGTTGTTCTAAATATTGCGGTTTCGAAGTGTCTGGTTTTGAATCGTCTGGTTCAGACATGTCGCAGTGACTGTCTAAAAAATTCTAGCCCTAGGAAAATTGGATTTCTAAAATCTTTAAAATAAAGTATTACAAACGTTTTTTGAACGTAAACAATAGTTTTTAAGTACCGTCCTTAGTTTGTAACTTACTAATTTCGAGTTTCGATATTCTTCTCGAAGTTTTCTACTATCAACTAGGAGAAACACTCCAAGTATTGAGTTTTCAATGGAAAACTTATAGATATGTCTTAAACTAATAATGTTTTAACGTGTTTAAATTCATTTTTAGATTCTCTCTTCCTTACCGCCGACTGTGCACAAAACACGAGACACATATCCTCCGTCCTCATCCTCCATTCACTATGATATGGTCGTAAGTTGACGAGTCGATGGTTGGAATATCGTTCGAAACATGGTCGAAGAACTGGAAAGATTACTTGTTGGACTGTTAGTTATGTGCTAATTAGGGTCAAGAGACTTACCACTGCTATCCGCCAGACATGAAGCTGTTAGAGAAATTGCCAAGAGAAGAATCGTCCTCATTTCTGAGGGAGAGATGGAGGTTCTGAAAGAATATTAGGGTTTGTGAATTACGGTGTTGTGAGAACAGTAAACAAGATTATTTAGACTGAAATGTCGGAAACATGAAACCAAGGGCAAATATTCTAAAAAAAGATTAAAATGATCATGACAGCTATTCTAACCATAGCTTAGCATCACTATGTATATATAGGCATAACCGTTTTTAAGTTATAAATTTTATGTACAATCTTCTGAGGCTTTACAAAAAGTACCGTAATGTTAAAAAGTTTCAGCCTGACCTCGAATTCCAGAAGTTTCAACACAAAAGAAATGAAAAAGATCTAAACGGAAAAATGAAACAAAACGCGATTAATGGACGCAAAAAGAGGAATTCATTCTCATTCTTCACAAATGCATTTCTCTCAGGAAACAAAGGGAAGAAGCCCCCAGTGACCTAATTTGATTCGTACGGCTTATCGACTACTAGCTCGTGTCTTTAGCCATGATAAAACTGAAGAGAGAGGGAACTGGGGGCGGGGCGAAGAAAAGGAAAAGAATCAGGAGAAGAAGAGAGAAGAATCATCAATCAACAAGTGCAACTTTCCATTTCATTCTCTTCTTTTCATTTTCGGGAGAACTTGAGACGATATATCTTTCTTTCGCATTCACTTTTCTCGCACCTGCAAAAAGAATGTGGATTTTTGGAGGTTTAACGGCGAATTGAGACTTGATGGGAGACAGTCTGAAAGTTAAGACGAATACTGAAACCGGGAAAATCGAATAATGCACCGTGACTGGAAACTTCTGCGAGTTCACTTAAACCTGGCAGATTCCCACTGGTTCCCATGCCCCTGAAATCTGAAATATCCAAACATTTGTTGATTCTTAAAACAGTTTATTCCAAAAATTTACAAAAATATACCAAAATAAATAAAGTACTTTATGGTGCAGAGCCTTTATTTATTGAATGTAAAACTTTCTACTTTTTTCGTTTGTTTTCACGGCGGCGAGTGTGTGTGAAAACCATACTTTCGTTTCCGATTGTTGATGTCATCTGAACTTTTTTCTATTTATTTCTATTATTTAATGAACAGGTTAAACTCACCATTCCGTTCTGATCGAAATTATCTTGCGTGACGAAATAACCAGTATTTTTCTAGTTAATAACTTTCTTCATATTAGCTTTCAATAAAAATCAGATATATACTATATATTTCGTTGCCCATTCTGGTAGGACAACTGAGAGGTAAGACTGAAGAAAAAGCCAAGTAAGGTCTTTCGATAGAAAGATTGTGAGACACAGAATTTTCCGTTAGTCATTTCTCTGTAAACACAAGGACACATTTTAGAAGATTTGAAAAGAAAAAAGAAATTTGAAAAAGGTCAGAAGTTGGAATTTGAAAAAGAAAAGCATGACTCCAATGAGTGTGGGACTAGGGCCTGTATGTATGGTACAGCCTGGAAATTGTAGTTAAAGATACTAAAGATCTTTAGTTACCAATACGAGAAGTTTTAGGCTCAGCCGCCAGGTTACGGTAATACTATAGGCTGTCATAAAGAAGTCATAAAAATTAACTGGCAAATTCATGGGATGGTTGCTCAGGAAAAATGAAATAGGTTATGGTGCTCAATTCCCTGGAGCGACAGAAGCTCGAGCCCACCATAGTCATAATTTTGAGCTTTATTTTTCAAATATTTTCCTACAGTTTAACCAATTTTCGTTCAACCAATTTTTAAAAAAGTATTTCATCAACCCAACTACTCACCTAAGAAAGAAGATACTTCATATATCAGTTCCCTATCAGACCAGTCGTGCGGTCATTATTATTTCTCACTTCCTATTTGTTCAACTACTTTTCACTTTTCCGAGCAAATAGAACTGACCAATATAAAAACCAACGTGTAGCTCACTGGTTTTCTAATAAGAGGCAATCATGAAGTTTGTAATTTTGGTATTGTTTTGTATTTTTCTGCTGAATAGAAGTGTTTTCACTACATACGATCTGAGTGATGGTGAGCTTCCGTTGGAGAGATTTCAAATCGTACACAGTGGAAATGGAAATGGAGTTAAGAATTCGGAGACAAAGGTGAGATAAGTTGTCATTTTCTCAATTTAACCAAAAAATTCATTATTCCAGACCGACCATCACATCCCAGATAGTGCCAACTTCCCACCTCGCAACTATTATCATTACCGTTCCAAATGAAATTTTTAATTTTTTTCCAAACTTATAAATAGTCAATGCAGGTGTAATCAAAGATTGCTCAATATAATGTTGTACACTTAAAATAAAAACTATGAACTGAAATTCCTGTGATATTGTGAAAATAAATGAAGTGGCACTCGGTATTTGGGGACTTGAAAAAAAAATCTTAACATTTTAGGCTCCGCCCCCCCCCCCAAAACAGGAGTCAGAGAACATGCAGACCTTCAGACTGCTTGTTCAGGTCCTTGTACTCGAATCTGGAAAAAAGTGTGTATTAGGAAATTAAAATTTGTTTTATTGGCGGAGCCTAAAATTCTCATTGGCGGAGCCTAAATTTCAACTTCGCATTATGGAAAATGCTTTGTTTTTTCTTCTTCATTCGCCCACGCGTTTTCCTGTCAAAATCGGTAGAGCGCATTTGCAAACAACGTGTCGCGCTTATAGCTTATCTGCTTCGTCCCTCTTGAGTCAACTATGTGTTCAAACCACAGAAATTTCCTGAACACCAAACCGCCTAATTAGATTTTAATAACAGATGTCGACTCAGAAAGTAAGAAGTCGAAAATTGTCGAAAATTCAATTGTTATACATATCTTCTGAACTCCTGATCAATTTGATTCCAAAAATCATATTCCAATTCTTGTGATCTACACAAACGACCAGAATATGATTTTTGTTGTCGATATCTGAAATTAGATTCCATTTTTTCCACTGGTCTTGCCCTATAAACTATCAAAAACAGGTGAAATTTCAGTCTCGGGACCGCCTGAAAATGTTTCCCGGAAAATAGTTGTTTTAATGTTTTCTCTCCAAATTTCCAAACTCCTCAAAACCTGAAAAATTTGAGCCAATGGCTTCTTGAAAAATACTAGATTAACTTTTTTTGATTGATAACTAAACTAGTTTTTATCGGAGACTCAGAGAACATGACCGACGTAATTTAATTCATTTTTTCTAGTGGGGAAATCGATTTGTGTTTTTATTTTCAAATTAATTTTTATTTTCAAATTGAATGTTTGAAACGAAAATGTATTATCTCAGGGGAACGCCCATTTATTTTTTGCAGTTCTGCTCTGTTTTGAAACAAAAGTCACTGAAATAGACATTTTGAAACTGAAACCGGACGTTCTGAAACTTCTCAAAACCAAGAATGAAACTGCCAAAAAATAATTTTCTCAGTGTTTTTGTTGCTTTTGGAACAGCCGGTTGATCAGTTTTGAAACGTCTGGTTTCGAAACGTCCCAAATTGGAAGTTCCTGGTTTCGAAGTGTCCAGCTTCAATGGTAAACATTTTAGTTTTGTAATTTTGTAGTTTTTTCCAGTTTCGAAATGTCCACAGTTTTGAAAGTTTTTATTTCAAATACAAATATTCCTGCAATTAAGAAATTGCTAGTTTTACAGCATCCCGGTTTCAAGAGTAGAAAATTCTCCAGTTTTGAAACGTCTCTGTTTGTATTCCACTGGTTTCAATAAATATAAACTTCATGGTTTTGAAATTTCTCAGGTTCATATGTATATGTAGATTTCTGCGATTTTAAAACGTCACGTTTTCCAAATCAAAAAAATTGACCGGTTTCAAAGTGTCCCCGTCGCATTGGTCTTGGTTTCAAAACGTCCAGTGACTCAACTCTCTAAAACTCTCTTATGAAATCTCACATTCCCAGAAAAGTAAGTGCAGGTGAAACCTCCGTCTTTTACAGTAACCCTTTCAAAACACCTGGCTCTTTATCTCTGTATCCAATCACAAAAAAACGTTGTTGAACTAGAGGGAAGCAGCTGAAATCTCTTGAGTGACTTGTGGCTTTTCACCCCGGATTTAGTCATTCTTTTTTTTTCATTGCTGGCCTCATTTTCTCTTTAACTTTTCTCTCAAACTCCAAATTATCAATTTTGAATTTTTTTCCAGGTCGACATTCAGAACAACCGTCTCGTCATCAATACCATCTCCCGTCTGTTGTCGTCGCCGAGATGAGTTTGGTGACGACACGTGGCGGACTAATCTTACTGTTGCTTTTTGCAACATTGGCAACACCCGCAAAAGTTAAGGTAGTGGATGAGGATACGATCATCTACGACGATTATACACCAGGTTAGTTGGGTACTGGGAGAAGACGGGGGACGGTTGAGTTCAGAGAAGAAAGTTCGTACCAAAAACCAAGTCTGTCGTACGGCCGGCCGCTGCCGGCCGCGGATTAACCAAATAAGTTGAATTTGTGGACATAGACTAATCTTCTGGTCCTCTAGGCCGTCTGAAGAAGCGAAAAAATTCCATGACTGGGAAATCCGATGTAATCACGGCCTTTTTGACAGCCTTGCCCATGGTGACAGAGAGTGAACCAGGATTGTATGGTTCAACTGATTTGTGACATTGAAAAAACAAAATTCTGCGGGATGTGCTTAAATCGAGAAGTTGTATGATTGAAGTCAGTTGAACAAGTTTATGAAATAAATCGTCCAGGCACTCGATCGCCAATCTTGTAGCCATGACCGATCAGGGTTACAATAGCCGTGAAAAAGTCTTCAGCCACGTCCCGCATATGTAAATATGGTGCCTGTCAAGAGAGACCCAAGAGGGGCGTGGCCAGATAGGTCTTGGGGCAGATGTTCCAAGTCTCTGCTGAATACATGTGTTCTCAGTCGTCGTTCCTCCTTCCTCCGTTGTCACAAACTTACTTACATAATTATCTATTCTGGTTGGGGCAAAGTTCAAATCTAACAAAATCTGAAGAACAAATAGGAAATTGTTGTCAAATTTATGTTCAATAATATCACTAGGGTCGTCTCAATTATTTCTCTCATTTTTTTAGTTCTTCATTTTTTGGAAGCTGAAATTTTCAAACCTGTATATTTTATCAAGGGAATACAATAGTATGCTGACTAATGGGGTTATTCATGACATGGGAAAATGTATTTGATACATGGTTTTCCCCCGTTTTTCTACATTTCTCCTCTTTTTTCGACCGTTTTTTCTACATACACGTCGAAAAATGGGAAAAAAAAGGGAAAATGCTGTAAGAACAAAGCTACACTGAGATTTGTTAAAAAAATAATTTTTCGACCCTCTTGAATAAGGAAACTGTAATGAAATACACTACACATGGTCATCGTCAGACCCCTTGGGACATATGTTTTGCACAGACACGCAGATATTCGGATTAAAATACTCGTCATAACATTTTCTTGTTCACAAGAAAACTGAACTTTCTCAAAACTCTCATTCCACGTAAAATGCTCACCGACCAAAAGTTGATTGCTTTCCACCTCAATCAGTCGCCCTTTCACAACTCCTTAGGGTCAGTAAAGGGCGTCATGATATACCTTTTTCATATTTTTGTGAACTGGAAAGTTCAGTTTCAATCTAAACTTTTTGCTCTTTTCAAACGTTTTTCTATCACTCTTGTTATATTTAATAGATATGTAGTTATAAACATTCTTAACTAATTTCAAACTGAGTTTCCGAATAATTTCCAGTGTGCATAAATTTTAAAAAGTCATAAATTTCTCTCACAATTTTCAAAATCTATCGCGAATGTCAAACCTTTCCCCTTCAACCACAAAAAAGTTTTCTTATCAAAGCCAAGCAACAGCTCCTTCTACCTCATAATTAAATTTTTCTCTTTCATATCAAAAACAAGTCGACTGAAAACTGAGAGCGAGCGTGAGCCGTCAAGCCAACCTTCTCCTTCTTTGTCATTATATGTTTTTTGATCTTTGAGATAAGTTTTGATAGAAAAAATAACAATTTGCATATGTAAAATGTTACATTGAAATGTTTGAGGTCAGGGACATGATTAAGAAGGTATTGATAGAAGAATACGAAGGTATTTGTTAGAATTCTGAGGTAGAGTTCCGCGTTTTCTTACTTCATTTTTTTAGTTTCGTGAGAAAGTTGTCACTTTTAGGCATTATTCAGAATTTTCAGAACTTTTTGAAATTTTCCTACTCTCCTGCCAATTTTTTAAATTCATTTTCTTCTTATGAGCACTTCTCGGCTTCCTCAACTGCGCTTCACTGAAATTTTCAAATCCATAATATAGGGGCTACATGAAATTTTGAAACCAGACTTCTGAAATACGGGACACTTGACAGCTTTTACATTTTTACACTAGACTTTTTGAATGGATGGTTTCGAAATGTCTGGTATCGTAAATTCAAGGCTTCCAAATGTTCCAAATGTGTGGTTTCGAAATGTCCTTTATTTCCTGTGCTATTTCTCCCCCCAGTTTCATTGGAGCGCATTTGTAAACATCTGTTTTGTCTTTTCTATGTTTTCTTTTCCGTTTTTAATAACTCTTCACCATTCAATCTTCTCCTCCACCCCAACAATTTTCCTTATCTACAGTCCGTCTCTCGCTCTCCAACTTGGTATCATGTCGTTGGTATCCAAAGAGGGTTACGTCGTCTCGGACGGCTACGTTGTCTCTGACGGGTTTGATGAGACATCCACCGTTCTCACCACTATCGTGACTACCGTAATCTCCACACTGTCGCCCGAGAGTACAGTGGGACATGATTATGGGATCAACTCGACGAAGTATCCACCACCACACAATTGGACACCGCCGAATACGACAACGAAACCGATAAGTTAGTTTTGGAGGGAAGATAGAACACTGTTCAATCGGAATAACTAGATTACACCCAAAATGTTTAACGTAAGATTCTAAACAAAAAACATTGAAAAATATAGAGATGAGGGACAAAAATTTAGTTGGTTGGCCCAAAAGATATGGTAAGTTCGATCCTATGAAAATTAAATCCGGTACTGTCCGTGAAATTCAAGTCTACCCCACTGTAAGAAATCCTACTCTCATTCTTCAAAATCCCTATTTCTTCTATGCACCCATTTTTCAATACCCAGCATGCTCCGAATGTTTTCAAACCTTATCCCTCATAGACTACATAATTATGTTGTACTTTTTCGTACTTTCCCGCTTCTTGATCAAAATTACTGACGTACTTTATTAGATCGGTGTTCTCCCTGAAGATTCGTCATGAAAGAATGAGTCAAAAAGTTTTGTGCCCTTCACTTCTGATAGAATTAATCAAAATATGAAAAATCTTACACCAAACTGAAAAAAAAACACCTGTTTTCCTATGAAGAGTTACAGTAGGAGCCAATGGTTGTGGCAGGTGATTTTTGAATGAAAAGCTGGAAGATTTTCATTGATGTTTATACCAGAAGGTATTTGAGGGGAAATCCCGGACGCAGTTCGTCAAGATATTTTGAACGAATATGAGCAAGTCATTGAAACAGGGGGACATGGCGGGACCTTAAAATAACACAGTTTGAAAAATATTCGTGAGCCTAATCATTAGACATCGCTTCAAGTATTCATGCTGAAAAGTCATAAACTACAAAACTCGAATCAAGAAAATATGGAGCAATGAAGCGATACGTAACGGTGTGACGAATTCTCAAAGTTGCCCTTCTTAGTAAAATCTTCGTTTGCCGCGGACAGGACTAGAAAGTCCTATTTTACCCAAATCGCAGTTTTTGCGATTGTCCGGCTAGCGGCATATCAACAGGGTCAGGACAGGATAGAAACGTTGAAATCGCCAAGATCTATATTTTTCTATATTTTCAAGATCTTAAAATTAAGTTTGAGTTGCGCGGCGTCCCGATTTGCTAAACTACTTTATACCATCTCAAACTCAATGTTTTTAATTTTAATTTTTATTTCGTCATTATTTGTAGACCAAAACACTATTCATGAGTCAGCCGTTCGATTCTTTGAATTCTGTTCCTTTTTCTTCTATTTGAAATTTCCAATTAGTTGAGACACAGAAAAAACATTTTCAAACCCCTTGAAAAACACCTGCATCTAAAATCTAAAGACGCACGAGTCATACGGTAGGAGCCAAAGTGGCAGGTGTATCTCTCTAAACTTGATAGAAATTTTCTTCGATATTCAGTCGATTCTCAAACTTTCCATAACCTCTAATTTGTCGCGAGAGAGCGCGCACAAATTACATTTGGCTCCCTCTCTCTGCTTGACTGCACTACGGTAGTCTTCCCACTCTCTCGCTCCAAATATCTTATTATTTTTTTGAAGAGAAGGGACAACACAATTTCAAGACGACTCGAGCAACCCCATAGCAACACTATCAGGTTAGAAACTTGTGTCAGCACCACCACACCACCAAAAACCTTCCGAGAGCACTTATATTTCTCCCCTCATCTCCCAATATCGGGACCCAGAGGACCACTGATAGTGTAAGAAACCCCTTGAAGCTGCTCCCTTATCTCTCTCCCACTTGCTCTCATTTATCCTGGGGTGTCCTTCTTCTTCCCGACGGGAGAGCAAGTGACAACTGACTCTCTCTCGGGGGATCTCCTCTCCTCCTGCCGAACTCTCGCCCCTTAAATTTTAAACTTTTAATATAAATTCACTGTCATGACATGGATAAGCTTATTGCCACATGGACCACTGAAACGTATCTGAATGCGTTAACTATTGCAACTGAGTATTTTAACTGGAAAAAAGGATCCGAGGGTAAAGGTTTGTGAATTCTTGAAGCGTTGAAATGTTGAAATATTTGTGTGGGGGATCCGTCAAGATAGTGGTCGTGACGTGTTCAGGGAACATGGACTGCTGATCAAATTGACTTTTTCTAAGAATTATGATTATGGAAGAACTTTTACATTAAGACCCATCTAGAACAAAACTAGACGAGCTTTTGAGTCGGACTATGAAAAACATGCATGTAAGGAATCTTGACAATACATTTTTTTTAAACTGTGAAAATTACAAGTAATTCTCTTTAACTTCTTCGCGTAAGGCTTCATCGTGTCAAAAGCTTAAAACTCGACCTGGCATTTTCTCCGATTTAACACCGTATCGTTAGGTATCACATAGGAGTTGATGTTCAGCAAATTCTTGATTGTCAAGCAGACTTGAAAATCGGGTAAAAAAGGTCAAAAAACTATTTTAACCCGACCCACGGCAGCAACATTTCGTTTTGAGTAGGTCAGAGATTTAGAACTTGAAGAGCTCCACATTTTCGTAAATTGTTCAGCTGGTATTATTGAGTCTTAATGTTAAGGTTGCTACGCTCCGATCCGTGTTAACCCGATTTAGATCTCATAGGCCTTGTATGTGACCTGGACCAGTGACATACATACTTCGAAAATTATGTCTTTCACACCAAACTAAGAACAATAAATCTGCATATCTTATTGTGAGATACTGTATTCTTCCGATTGTTATGTCTGTGTAACTTTGAAACATCCATTTTCTTTGAAACCTCCATTTCAGAACTGCTCTGCAGTGTTTTAACAGTTTTTTTTCTGAATTCAACCATTAGCCACAGGACAGTTTCTATATGGGAGTATTTCAAAAAGCTTAGCTGTGAGCCAATCAAAAATCCGGGAAATGTTTGAAAAGTTTTTAAAACTAAAACCTGGCTTTGTAAGTTTCCCCAGTCCCATTCCCAATCCCGCTCTTCAATCTTTAATTCATTATCTTCCAGGAATGGGTAACACTGCATCGGCCAAACAGGTCGCTGACCAAGTCGCATATGGAATCGTGAGTTCATCAGTTCCCAATTCCGCTTCTTAACTCCACTCTTCCAGATCGCCTGCGTCACCGTTGGCGTCCTTCTGGTCATGCTCTACATGTGCATTTTCGGTCAACGGTGTCGAGCCACTGCTATCCGTTGGCACGTGCTGAATTGTAGTGTTTGGGGGATACTACATCTGGTTAGTCAGTAGGGGATCCTTCTCTTAGAAGTTCCATATTCAGATATCGTATTGCTCGTTCGCCGACAAAGCACCATGGCCCAACTACATCACCAATCAGGACTGGAGAGACACCGCCAAACAGGTCGAGTGTTTCACTCGATCCGTGTTTCCAGCCGGCATGGTCTTTGTCTATTTGGAGCAAATCATACTTACCATTGCTCCAAAACTGGCAAACTCTCTGATCTTCAACGCAATCTTCTTCCTTCTCCTCATTCCGTTCCTCAATGGTCTCATGATCTTCTTGTATTTTGCTCATGTACGTTTATCGATCAGCAAAGAATTCGCAATTTATCATTTTTAGTACATGGACGTCGTCTGGTGGTACGAACCAATTGATCTCTTCAACCTGGCAACATATCTCATCTTCGTCACCTTCACCTTCATCTACTTTATCTTCTGCTTGTTTGGAACCTGCTTGTGCTGTGCTACAATGACTTCAAAGAGACCATCATCGGTTAGTAAGCGGCGATTTTTTCAGACTTTTGAAATAGAACAAGACACAAGAGCTAGCACACGGGCCAGGCGGGTAAATTTAGAAGCAAAATCGTTTGAGTCTGAAATTCAAGCGTTTATTCGATACTTAATTTAGTCATCTCTTGGCTAGTCAGCAAAGCATGTTGAGAAGGCGCCTTTGCCAAAACGGCCAAACATGACTCACACGCTGCGGAAATCTGAGTCATGTTCAGAAGATCATTCCAAATTCTTGGCCATAGACAAGCTTTCTGTAACTAGGATTATTATCGGGCCTGACTGAGTCTGAGCCTACGTAGACCATATTCGTCAGACGCTTTCCGTAAATGTGAATGCTCGAAAAAACACGGCCCCGCGACTTACGACCTTTTTGAAATTCTTATACATATGAGCTGTGTACAACTGGCGATGTGTTAGAATTAACAAAATCTCAAATCCCTCTTTTATTGCATAACCCTATCCCACACTTTCAGCGCACCACCGGAACCTTCGCTGACATGTGGCTCCTCTTCCCCTACGGCTTGATCCCCTCCATCATGTACGGTCCATCGTTCGGTATGACATCTGTCAGCTTCGCCTTGAAACATCTTCTCACCTGGGTCATGGAAAGTGGTCTCCTCACCGGTGGCGGTGGAAACTCTTCCGGAGACAGCATGATTGACATGAACCTTCTGATGCAAGTAGCGACCAACGCCATCCTCGCCATGCCCTGGTTCGTCCTCCTCTTCCCATTGGTTCAATCGATTCTCGCTCTTGTTTGTGTTCGAATGTTCCGTGAGCAGGTGAGTCTCTCCTAAACATTGCTCATCGGAGCACACAAGAAAAAACATGACATTTTCAGTCGAGCGTGTTTTTCGAATATGTTATTTGATAAGAAATTTGATTATTAGGTTTCTATGGTGAAATGTCTCTCATGCCTAATGGCAGGTGTTTGAAGTTTTTGAAGCCTTGAATTTACTTCTGTTTTTGAGGTTTTTGAGAAATTAGATTCTAATGTAAGAAACAAGAATTCTAGGGGAATGACTCTTCAAAAACTTATTCAGAGAAGAGAAAGGGACCAACAATTCCATTTTTTCAGTTTTTCTTCATGATCACCTGCGGTCGTTTCTTCGAGGGAAAACATCACAAGATCGGAATGACTAAAGACGAATGGAATGTGACCTCGATCGGACCACCACCACTCTACCCCAACTCGCTTTCGTCTTCTGAAAAGCAAGAGGCTTGATTTTATTGGAATGAGAGAGATGAGATGCAGTGATATCACACGTTTTCTAATATTCTGTCGTTTTCCTTATTTTCTGTCCATTCCTTTCTTTCTTTCTTCTCTTGAAAACAGTTCTGTCCATTTCCATTTTTCTTTTTCCAAAACAAAACTTTCTGTGATCTCACCCCCCACAAATGACATGCGAACCGAGTTTGATCAGTTACCAATAAATTCATTCTGTTAAAAAATATGATTATTTTTTGTTGAAATATTTCAGAATGGTTTGAAGATATGAACACTGCATGGTTTTGACATGCTGTTTTTTAAAGTTTGGGTAGAGCGCGGTTGTAAGAAGGCCGTCGTGCTAATATCAAAGAAGATGACGGACGTAGCGGACCTTTTTTCGAGATGCCAGAAGAGACTTTTATCTACAAAGATTTTTTTTTAATTTTAATACACCATTTTACAAATTCTCTAAGATGAGTTATCGAATGACTCCAAGAAGTTTCTGGTTTGTCCTCTTCTTACAAGGTAACTACAAGCTCGTTTTTTGAGCTCCGGAGCAGAAATGGGCAAAAGATTTTGTTGCCATCGTATTCAGAATGGTTGAAACCACCTATGGGTCTATTTTCAGCAAATTCTCTAGCATTTTCTAAAAGTTGTTCCCTTTTTAGATCTCTAGAGAGGAATCGTACAAAAAGGAATCAAATACAAAAAAGAATTTTGGTTTGTACTGTGGGCTCAGTGAAAACCGGACAATCACACCATTTCCAGACACCGTGGCACAATTTCTAAGTTTAACGTTTGCAGTTGGAAGACACCAACAGTAACGCAAACTTCGATTACATCCGCGAACTCAAAAAAGAACAGAAACTAATTCCCCCTCTTATCACTTCTCTCCCTCAACACCTACCTACACACGTTTTCATTTGTATGTTTGTTCTACCGTTCTGCTCCGCAGACACTTTTTTATCAGAACGAGAATTAAGAAAGGAGATGGAAGAAATGTTTACCTTTGGTGCATGGTACCAACTGGTATACATGGTATACATGATGAGGAATGGAAGAAGATGTTTTTGTTTTTTCCCTGGCTCACTTTCACACTTTCAGTAACAAGTGTAGTAGTATAGTTCCGTGTTTTTTACCGCACATTTGTTTTTTTTCAGTGTTGGCGCAATTTTCAGATGTTACCTAACGTTTCATCTTATTTTTGTTCACAGTGTCAATTGTCAACTTTGAGATCATGTTCCATTCTGTCTGAAATGATTATATTGCTGAGAACTGTAGTGTCTAATAATTAGATCTTAGGTTTTAGAATTGATTTTTTGAAAAATAAGCTCCTAGGAAGTTATGGCCTGTCAAAAAGGGACTCTTCTTACTGCAGTGATGTAAATTTTGAGTTTCATTCCCTTACCTATCTGTATATTTTTATGAGGAATTGTATTAACTAGAAAAACAAAGATTTACTTGAATTTTTATCTTTAAAAATTTATACTGCATACTTTTACCTTAAACCGTCGCTGAGTCTCAAAGAAGCCCATTTTTTTGGCGTTGCTCTAGGAAAACTTTTTTGATAATGGTCAGATTTTCTGCGTTAATCATTTCTGGATTACTGTACTATTATGCCGGTAATTATCCCTGCATCAACACATTTTTTGCAGCGCTGTACTGTTCAAAAGTATTGTGAAAAGAGTCGTCGACTACAAAAAGTGAAGTTCTAGGTTTTATCTACATACTTTTTTAAAATTAACATTATGGGACACACAGTGACGAAGTTTACCTACCTAAACATGGTTATTCCCTTTTTGTTATCCAGTACTGTATCTATGCGTTAAACTAACAATGATTTCTCTCTTCTTTTTTCAACTCAGAATTTGAACAAAACATCCTACATATATGTTTCATTGACTACCTTTTTTGCAGGTGCATAGTAATAATGGCGCCACCCGACCTTGACGAAGAAGCACTCCTCGACGAAAACCCAGATGAGAAGTGAGTAACCTAGTGGGACACCTGCCCCCTCCATCTAAAGAGAAGACAGATGTAGACCATTAATTTTAGCGACCCCCTTCTTGTTCTCAACGGGCAGCGCCAAGACCCCCCGGAAAACCATCTGGATGAAAGAGAAGAAGAGGAGAGAATTGAGAGATGGCAAATGGTTGAAATGATGGCAGATGGTGTCGAGATTCAAGAAGAAGGAGGAGGAGGAGATGTGAGAGAACTAGAAGATGAAGACGTCAGACATGAAGAGGAGGAGGAGGACATTGACTGGGTGACACCATTAACAAGAAAATACTCCAAACCGTTTAGTAAGTGTCGTCGGTGTGGGTGAGGTGACTAGAAGTGAGAGAGATGAGACTGAATTCTGCTGATTTTGTTTCTCTGAAAAATCGAAAGATTTCGAGACACGAGGGTAAGTATTTGTGGGGGTTGGGGAAGTATGCCAAAACGGTTTTTTTAATTATTCAAAGAGGTTCACCAATAAGGAAAGTGTGTACTGGCAACATTTCAGAATCTCCCAAAAAACTTGACCATACTGGAAAAAACGGTCTGAAAAGTCCCTACTTTCATTTAGTCGTGAAATTTCTAGTTTTTCCATGCGATTGTAAATGAATCTGCTCAAATTTGAGATTTTATTTCTCCAAATTTTCCCACTTCAAACTGTCTGTTTCTGCAACTATCCCGTTTCAGAAATGTACCTTTCAGTCTGAAATTGAAATAGACATACGGGACTTAATTTACGTTTAGCTCTCGAGTGAAACTTATTTCTTGAACAAGTTCAGTTGTTTCAAGACACCGGTTTTGAAGAATGAACGTTTTGTTAGTACCTGCTGAATATGTAGTTTTATTCATTTTTGTTTTTAAATACTTTCCATAAGATACTTAGAATCTACTAGGTAAGAAGACTGATTCTTCACTTACTCCACGATTTTGGTCTCTTTAAACATTTGGTGACTTTCATAGTATCCAGTTGAATATCACAAAGTTTGAGAGTGTATCTCGTCTAAACTGATTGCCCAATAAGTCTAATTTTAGTGAGCCTGTTGATCAAACATACAACTTCCCTTTTGTAGTCGACAACGTTTTGTACAGACACTTTCTATAAAGTGATAGACAAACTTTGTAGATGTCGTGCTATAGGACAAATTCAAGCCGATCGAACTGTAGATTTCCATCAATTTCAAGGAGTCACCTTTCAAAGTTAATCTCCTTGGACATTATATGAGAATCAGTTCCATCGGGGACCAGGAGACTCGATACTAACAATGTCAATAATTTTATTCAAACAACTGAAACCCTCCCAATGTATTATTTCAAATCTTTCTACATCCCCTGTCCTTCTCCCATGATGCTTTTTCTTATGAAAATACTGTAGAATAATAACAATAAGTAGGAAATACACAAAAAGCATCGTCTTCTTTCTTTCTCTTTCTTTGATTTTATCGCCTTGTCTATCTGATTGCTTCCTGTGTTCTTTTTCATTTGCATAACTGGTTCAACCCACTGGAACTTTTGTGCCTATAGAAGATCTAAGATACCTGAATGGGAGGTTTTAAGCAGGGAAGTGGATAATGTGTGATTGAAAAAGATCGAAACATTTCTCTGGTTGTGATATGACAGATTGGGTAGATCCTTCTAAAACTCCAAAAGCCACTGACAGGTTATTCCATCTATTTATCTTTCTTATTACCAAAATCTCATGTTTTTCCACAGAAAAAGAAAAAAAACAACAGATGACATTTGTTGTCTTTTTTCCTCAGAGATTGTTTGTTTGTTTTCCGATTGCGCAACTATCCAGTTTCGAGTGCGGCAAGTCTGTATGAAGCTAACTATGAGGAATCATTATTTTGTTATGACTCTTTTTTTCATCTTGCCGTCATTCAATAGCTTGACTTAATTTATTAGTTTTGATTATCTTATTGTTAATTATAAGTAATTTGTTCGGGGACTTGCTGAGAAAGAATTTATGGCACAGTGAGTATGTGCAAAGAAATTAGTTTATCATCCTTATTTACAGATTTTCCCCTTCCGTTTTGAAATTTGTCAGTAATAACATTGAGAGTATAATTTTTCTGTGAACTGATTCGGTTTTTACCATGGTGGCCTAAAATTTATGGAATTGTATTTCTATGCCAGCTCTGATCTTTTCTAATTTTCGCCCAGGATTCCCAGTAACGTCACTAAAAACAGTCCTATTTGAGCTTATGATGAACTTGATGGCCTAGAATTTCCACATTTAGATTCCTAGGCCACTTAGTGTGACCTTCTGTGAGAGAAAAGAGAGAGGAACTCACGGATTATAACGCCGACGGCGCGACAGCCACTGATGAAGTTTCGGAACATACTGATAAGGCCGGTTCAAAATAGTGATCGGATTATATTAAGCACTTTCACAAGGTCCCATGCCCATATTCATACAAAATTAGCCTAATTTTTCAATCATGGAGTCTGAAAGCATGCTTTTGAATTCAAAGCCACTCCGAGAAATTTACACATCATAACTTTCGACCCTGAAGTTTTAAAACCAACTTTTATAACTTTCAATCCGTCCGTTGGATGAATCGGATTCTCATTTTAAAAACTGCAAGGAAACCTCCGAATAAGCCTTTCCCGTTATTCCTCTGGCTCAGGATTTCTAAAACTGACCATTTGAATGTAATTTTTTTCTGGAACAGCTGGAAATGTATCAAATTCAATATTCTGAATTTTTGGCAACCTTGAAGCACAGGGCGATTGTCGAGGCTTTAAACAAAAGACTCGATGATTCATAAGAGAAATTTCCTATTTATTTGTTTATATTTTGGCATTTCGTAACTGTTTTGCTTGTTCTATTCCATGAAATAGCCGACCAAACACCACTCTTCTGATGTTCCAGAATACCTCCACGACTTTTCTAAGTCTCCACACTCTTCACACTGTCTCTCCAACTCCCTGTTTTCTGTCTCAAGTATAAAATGGGGTAGTGTTAAGACCGAGATTTCAGTTTTCTCCAGGACAAATTTTTTGTACATTTAGTCCCTATCTACAGTAAGGTGCTAGATCAGTTAGGTAATCTTAATTTTAGTCCTTTGATACAAAAAAGATATGCTCATACTGTAACTGCGCTTTACCAAAATCCCCTTGAGAAATGTCTATTTTTCTCTGCGTCCCTCAATTTCTCGTGCAATTTTTTGAAGTTTCGATAGAGCGCGGTTGTAATTGATATACTGATGTTGTAGTGTACGTTTGTTCGATTTTTATTATTTTATTTTTCACATTGAGTGAACTCATAGATTGTCAAGATTATCCGTGACGAGGAAAAAGCGCTGCAAGCGCGCCAGTTTCAGCTGATGTATAACGATAGGTCTAAACCCCATGTCCCTTCCAATCCCCCTTATTCTTGCCACTTCCGCTATACACTTATTTTCCTTTGCCACCGTTACCCTAATCCATCTGACATGCTTTAAGAAGACCATCCATGTCAGCTGATTGTAATCAGCTTGGCGGTATTGTTGTCGCCTCATCAGAATCCATCCAGAATGACGGTGAGTTTGTTCAGAGGGAAAACAAACAAGACAACAAAAAACAATATGAGAGAGTCTGTACCCCTTTTCAAATCTTTTAAATAAACTTAACCCCCCATATGAACGTGAGGGATGGTCTTAGAAAATGTCAGCTGACTGTGACCTTTTATAAAGAAAAAAAATGGGAAGCGCGGGATGCACTTTTTTTCAAAAAAAAAAAAGAACTTACTGAGAAGTTTTATTTCTCCCTGCCCACAGTTGCGGACACACTTTCACTTTTTGCGGTTTCTTTTTCCATCTTTTTCCACAAGTGACCACACCCATTTCCTATTTTATCACGAGATCAACGTCTTGGTCAGAACAAGTTTCTTTTATATTCAGCTGAGTACTATTGCCCCTATCTTCTCTTCTTTTTCTCTATTTCATCCTGAATAATGTTGCTACCAAAGTACAAAGATATTCCGAATCGGTTGCCGGTTCGAGACGATGAACCAGCGGGTAATATTGGGAAGTTCAAAATATTGAGAGAGTCTAAGTGAATTTTTACTTTATATTGGGAATAAGGGTAGGACCAGTAGAAGTTAAGTAGTTGAACTGAAAATAAAATCAACTTTTCAGGCACAGACTGGTTCGGAGATGATCGTGAATCGTTGAGCGATTTGGCAAAATTCTACAACAGTGCACAGTTCAGCGATGTCAATTTGAAGGTCGGAGAGGAAAGGTGAGAGGGTTTTTTGTTGAAAAATGCGCTCGAATCTCATTTTGGCTAGGTTTCCAAAAATTCTGTGATTAACTAAAAATTTATTTACCGTAAAACCTGTAATGGAGACGCACCCGCTAGCAAAAGTTTGGAGCACCCTATCTCGGCTGTCTTTAAAGATATGACATTTTTTCAACTGAAGAAATATTCTGTGAATATCAAGCTATATTTTGTCAATTAAAAGTTTTTTGATATTTCTTTTGGGAATCGAAGAATGCCGCGGCGACACACGCACACACACACGCTGAGACTTCACGAAAATGTTCACAAAAAATCATAAAAATTTGTGCGGACCCTGAAAAGTAGTTCTGTATGTATGATCATTTGAAAAAAAAACTGTTTTCTAAAAGTAAGTTCTCCGCTTCAAGTTGCCAGCACTGGCCGACCGTGAAGTTAGTGGGAAATCATTACGAACCGCGCTCTACCGAAACCTTGAGAAACGAAGACAAAAAGAGACTTCTCCAGAGTTTCGATGGAGCGCAGATGTGAAACAAAAATTTCTCTATATTGTCCCTACCTGATTCATGAAACAATGCTCTCCCGAAACCCATTCGAACATATTTCCAGCTACCCCGCCCACCGTCTGATCCTCTCGAAAAGCAGCGACGTCTTCGACAGAATGCTCAGTCAACGCTGGAATGGCGATAAGGTAGATCTGGAATTGGTTGAGGACTCAATGTGTCAAACGGCCTTCTCCTCATTCCTCCGATTCCTCTACTGTAATCATGTTGTCCTGCATAGAGACAACTGTTTGCCATTGCTGGTGTTAGCAGATAAGTATAATGTGACCACTCTGAAAAAAGTAGGTTTTTTTCAGAAAAGAATAAATTAATAAGTCTGTTCAGGTCTGCCTAGACTTTGCCCAATCCGAGATTCTCCCAGTCATCGATCTCAAAGAAATCTTCTCCGTTTGGTTCTCCTACGCCACCAAAGCCTATCATCCCAGTTTGATTAAGTCATGCATGGAAGCGATTTCCTTAGATTTTGAGACGCTGTTAAACGATGAATGGGAAAAGGATTGGCAGGAATTACATAGAGATCAAATGGTGGAGATTCTGAAGTGCAACGAGTTACAGTTGTCGAGTGAGTACTTCAGAGAAGGGGAGAGCTTACGGTTCAATAATTTTGTGTTTCAGACGAGTTCAAGCTCTGGGAGTCGCTTCTGAAATGGATTCAAGCCCCCAACCACTCGGAACGTCGTGGCAACACCGCCGGTCCTCTGATGGCTCTCCTCCTCCCACTCATCAGATTCCCCTATATGACTGCTGATGAATTGAGTCAAGTGGAGAAGTCGTCGGTGTCTGAGATGAATCCAAAACTGTTCCAGCCACCACTTCTCCTGGCTTACAAGTTCCAAGCATTGCCACTGTCTAGTCGGATGAATGCGAAGTGAGTTTATTGACTCGAAACATTTTTACAGTTATCATTTATAGAGACTTCTCCAAGAAACAATTTCTGCTCCGGAAATATCGAGACATTCGCTGGGATCGGAGAATCAATGTTTCCAAGTCACTGCTGTCACTTCCATGTGTAGATCACGCCTTCACGGTGAGTAGACTTTATAAGAAGGGCAAGCCCCTCTATTTGTACAGGGGCGGTTGTCAGTAAAACCAAAAAGTTCCGAGCCAAAACTCAAATGTTCAATTCGTTGTGAGAAATTCAAACTTTTTTCAAACTTTTTTCATCGAAATGCTGAAAATTCATCAAAAATTGAAAGAATTTCAGAAGAAAAATTGTGAAAAATTGGTACTTTTTAAAGCAGTGTCGAACCGAATTTCGACAAGAACGATTCTGTTAAAGGGGCTCATTTGATAGAGGAGTACTACTAATACTAATCATGTTCGAGTTTAAAAAATGACTAGAATCAAACTCCCCGCTGAAGAATCATTTCCGATTAGAACCGATTTTAATCGGGATAATCGGAGAATGAAAAAAAATTTAGTAGATTCTAGGCTCTCCTTTTTCTTCCCCAAATACCTAATATCCGGAGAAGAAGGAAAACGAGATTTTCGACTAAATTCTGTTCTTAATGACCTAGCTGAATCAGAATCCACAACTTGTCACTGTAAATCTATTTTCTTTCCGGATTTTTGAAAATCCGAAAATCCTTTTTCTTCCCCAAATTTTCGAAATCTGGGGAAGAAAAAATAAGAATGAGAAAAAGAGATTTTTAGCTGTATTCTATCTTATATGACTGTCCTCATCCAGAATCCTCAACTTTTGATTCAGAATCTCTTTTTCTTCCCCTGATTTTTGAAAATCCGAAACTCCTTTTTTCTCTTTCCCGGATTCTTAAAATCCGGAGAAGAAAAAATATTAAAACTTCTTTACAGGCGGTTTCTGATTGAATTTTGGAAAGATCTAATTGTAAAATTTTCCCACTTGTTCTATGTATTTCTTACAATTCCTCTTTTCCTCTTTCAGTTCGACACTCGCTCTTCAACCTACCCCAACTCTGAATGGAAATGGACACTCAAGCTTACAGGTACCAAAATTCATATCTAGGCAGTTCCACCCAACCCCGTCTCTATTATTCCAGGCCTCTCCGTCCCGAATCCTGTCAAAAAAGATGTTCTCCGTATTCTCCTGATTGCCGAGGCAATGGACCAGCCTCGATCGATCGAATACCTTCTCCAAATAGTCGACGACAAGAAGGTTCTATTCTCGACGTCCGGGAAGAAGTCTTTTACGAAAACGAGGTAAATGCGCTCCAGTGAGACAGATTGTTTAGAAAAACTTAAACTATTGGTAGAGCACAGTTTTAGCAATAAAGGGCTCTATTCCAGTTTGGATGTCCTCTAAAAACTCAAACGTCCCAAAAAACACTTAGACGTCCCTTGAAACACTTAAACGCCCTTTCGCACTCTAATTTTTTTAAAACGTCCTTTCAAAAGTTTAGACGTCCCAAAAAACGTTTAAACGTCCCGTAAAATGTTTAGACGTCCCTTCAACACCAAAAGTCACTGAAAGTGTTCAAGGGACGTCTAAATTTTTTTTGGGACGTCTAAATGTTTTTGGGACGTTATAGAGCCCTATATATATATATATATATATATTTTATCCCTTCCTCCAATCCCCTCATAATTTCAGATACTACTCCGAACTTGACATGGAGAAAAAGATTGAATTCGATGAGTTGCTCAACGATGAATCCTTATATTCCTGTAACCGCGAGTTCATTTTCCAAGTGCTCCTGAGACCGATTGACTAATTTCATTATTATCTGTATAAAAACAATAATTTATTCTTCTGTCTTTCTACTCTCCTCATAATCTGTCTGTTGACCTACATTAGGTGTCTTCTGTGTACATTGAATAAACGAAAACTTCTCAAGAACTGGTAAACTTGTAAGAGGGGGAATCCATTAGCCTCCAATGAGGTATAAAACTGAGAAAACGTTATTTTTCTATGCATGTCTTCTTCAGTTCATTCCGCTAGAAAACTAGCATTTATCGGGGTGTCTTCTGCAATTCTCACTAGTTTCTTAACGATATTTCTTCTTCCTGTTGTATTTTGGAGAGTTGAGGTAAGATCGGTACTTTTGTGTTTCGAGTAGTTTGAAGAAAGTTTCAGAAAATCCGATCTCAATATGAAAATGAGTTTGCTAGCTGTCGGTTAGATATAGAAAACGTCAGATGGAGTGTTAAATATGAAGGAAAACGAGAGAAGCGACAAGTCAAAAAGTTTATGTCAGATTTGGTGAGTTTTACGGGAGTTAAATCCTCGAAAATCCACACTACCCCCGTAAATCGATCCGTAACTTTCCGTAAATCGGCACATAATTCCTGTAAACCAACACCTAACTCTCGTAAATCCACACCAGCTTATCGTAAATCGACAAATAGCTCTCGTAAATCTACACCTATTTAACTCTCGTAAATCAACCCTTGCGATAGGTTGATGTAGATTTACAGGGAGTTTTCAGAGTGGTCTCTCACCTTCTGTCCCATTCCAACATATTGTGGACCAGGTGGTTCTGCAACTGAGACGTTTCGCAACTACAAATGACTCATATCTCAACTTTATTAGTAACTAATATCCATTTAGTTAGAAACCGCCATAGTTGCGAAATGTGCCAGTTTCGAAGTGTCTGAAAGATATTTGTAAATTCGTTTGGTACCGAGACGTTTTGAAACTATTTCATTTCGAACCCATATCAATAAAACATAATTAATCAATGTCAAATTCTATTATAGTTTCGAAACGTCCCAGTTGCGAAGTGTCTCAGTCCTTGTCATCTATAAGCCCACTCCTTTTAGGATGAGTTCCAAAGCGGTTATTCCTACAACGATCCTGTCAACTTGTACCGCCCATCTCCGCCTCCACCACCTCCTCCAGAGTCCCCAAAATGCTGTAAATGCTCACAAGGACCTGTTGGACCCAGAGGAGATAAGGGAGCCGATGGGAAGCATGGTAAGTTTTTAGTCTACGATCTAAACCGAGTCACCTTGGACCAAAAATAGTATTTTTCTAGGCTCTGACGGGTTCCCTGGAAAACCTGGGCACCCCGGAAACGACGCTTTGGAACGAATGATATCAGATGGCTACGTAGATTTTTGCTTCGAGTGTCCTCCTGGCCCCCCAGGAGTACCTGGAGAGATTGGCGTCAAGGGAACACCGGGCCCGTTGGGACCACCAGGCAATCAAGGAAAGAAAGGAAAAGGACTCCCGGGACCAGGTGCCTCAAACTTTTTCTTGAGAGAGTTCAATTAAATTTTTTGATTTTAATTTCAGTTGGGCCTCCCGGTACCCCTGGAAAGCATGGAGCAATCGGAGCGCCTGGTCCGGATGGAAAACCCGGACAAGTTCATATCATGGAGGGTCCTCCTGGCCTACCTGGCATTAGCGGTCCGGTAGGGAAACCAGGTTCCCCTGGACCGCCGGGAGCTACAGGAGCAGATGGAAAAGTTGGAATACCTGGTCCACGTGGGGATCCAGGAGCAGTTGGGAAGAATGGACAACCAGGGAAAGAGGGACCTCAAGGGGTTTATGGACCAAAAGGAGTTGATGGCACTTGTGAGCATTGTCTGCCAGCGAGGACACCTCCGGGGTATTGATTGATTCATGCTCTTTGTAATACTTGTTGCATTCTAACATAAAACCTTTCATTTTGTATCACTTGTTTCATTTCTCCTTTGTCCTTACTAGTGGCAGATGTTTTGCGACAAAACCTGAAAATAATTAAAAATACTCTTTGAAACCAGAAATGTTTTATTCACAGGAATGGAGAAAAGAAAACGAAAATAAAAAACAAGCGATTTTTACCAACTATTTGATTTAGATTTAAAAATGTCAATTTTCGGGAAAAAATTTACGTCATTTTGACGATTTTTTAATGTCCGTCTGTCTGTCTTTCTGTGAGTACCGATCAGAGATGTCGGGAAGTGAAAATTATCTTATCAGGAAGTCGGAAGTCGGAAGTCGGAAGTAAAATTTCTTACCCGGAAGTCGGAAGTAGATTTTTTTGCAAAAGTTCAACAACTCCAAAAGAAAAGATCATAAAATTCGGAAAAATTGGTGGAAAAATTGTTTTTGGCAGAAGAAAATCCTATTTTCTGTCCTTTCAGACCATTTTTCCAAGTATTTCTGTCATATGTACTCTTCGGAAGTCGGAAGTCGGAAGAGAAATTCCATATCCGGAAGTCGGAAGTCGGAAGTTGGAAGTGAAAAACAACCCGGAAGTCGGAAGTTGGAAGTCGGAAGTCGGAATTCCCGATAACACTGGTACCGATGTCCGGATGTCCATTATTTATGTCTGTCTCCAACTATCCGGATGCCCGGATTCCCATCTTTGTGGCCGGATGTCCAGATGTCCAAAACTTGTTAAAAATTTCTATGCTTTTTTAAGAAAAGGTGGCACCTATTTTCTTATTTTTGTGTCTGTCTGTCCGTCTGCCCATCCGGATGTCCACTATTTATGTCTGTATGTGTGTCTGTCTGTCCGGAAATCCAAAAGTCTGCCTACGTGTCTATTAGTCCAGTGCAAGGTACAAAAAATTTCAGATTTTGCAAAAAAACCGTTATTTTTTCACTTTTTCCGTCTTTCTGTCTGTCTGTCTCTCGGTGTGTCCAGATGTCCACATAATCTGACCTGACGTTTTCGTGCTTTCTAGCAATTAATTCGTGATATCATCTGTTTCTTCTATTTTCAGAATGTATTTTCAGACCACACAGAAATAAAACTGAAATTTTGAAAACATCTGTTACTAGTAGCAGATGTTTTACGACAACCTGAAAATAATTGAAAATACTGCTTGAAACCAGAAATGTTTTATTCACAGGAATGAAGAAAAGAAACCAAAATGAAAGAATAATTCAAAACAGAGATAAAAAATAATCAAAAAGGGTGAAAATAAATGAACTATATGTAGAAAAAACTAAATAAAATATAAATCTAACAAACTAATAGTAAAATGCATCAATCAATCATCGAAGCACGGTTGTCTCAACGGAGTGCTGAATGTGTTCGGACGTCTTCTGGGAGGTGGCCTCTTGTTGGGTGTTCCCTCCACCGATTCGCAACGTCTCTTGCACGGTCTTCTCGTCGGTTGAATTTCCTCTTCATCTGAATCCGAATCTTCATCGTCAAAGTTGAGACGTGACGGGATATTTTCCTTCGGGGAATCGTCGTCGTTGAGGATTTCAAAGTCCAACTTTTTTGGTATTCCAGTGGGGGAGCGGCGGGGACTGGTGGAGAGGGTGAGACGTCGGTTGAAGTTGAGGGGTGGCGTCACATCGTCTTCTTGGGCATCCGTGGCCTTCTGATTTTCCGGAGACTCGGCGAATAGTGGGAGAGTGAGGTAGATGGGTTCTGCCAATTGGGGGTTCTGAAAATTTAATGATTTAGGTAAAATACTTTTAAACTCATCTATAACATTTTGAAGAAAATAAACTAACCAACTCCATCTCCTTGACATATCGATTTCTCTCTTCGAGCCTCTTTTGAATTCCCGGGTGCTCCAAGAGCATCTCGATCGTGGCTCTTTCCTCGGGGTCTTTTGCCATCATTGCATCCATCAGCTCCCGGAGATCCTTCGTCGCTCCCTTGAACATTCTCTCCGGGATTAGTCCATCCCTGACATCGTGCCACGCCTCTCCTCCAGTCGGCATCTCCAAGTCAGTGAGCGTCTCCAGAATCGTGGCACCCAAACTGAAGATGTCCGTTGCCTTCGATGCTCCCATTGTCAGGATCTCCGGTGCCATGTATCGATTGTCTCCTTCTTCCAGATGGTTTTCGTTCGGCTTCACTTCCATCGCCAATCCAAAGTCTCCCAACTTGCACACTCCGGCCCTCGTGAGAAGCACGTTCTCCGGTTTGATGTCGTTGTGGATCATGTTAATTCGATGCAAGTGATCCACTGCTTGCATCAAATCCACCAGAACATTCCACGTGTCTCTCTCCGTCAACCCACCGACACATGTACTCCAGTTGAGAAGTGTCTGATGGCACACTTCTGTCTGGATGTATACGTGCTCCTCTTCCTCCCAGGCTTGATAGAATTCAAGCACGTTCTGGTGGGAAGGGATCCGCAGAAGTGAGAGCGCCTCTTGGTGTTTGAGGGCTGTGCTCGACTTCTGGGCGGTTCTTTTGACGGCGTACACGTGGCCGTCCAAACGACACCTCGCCGCGACGACTTCACCGAACGATCCTCTTCCAAGGACTCCTTCTACTCCGAACAATTGTTCGAAGAAGGAGATTCCTTTGGAGGGATCGTATAGTGGTGAGGAGGACAGGGGCTTTTGTCCTGGAAAATAAATGGAATGAGAAAATGAAATGGGAAATAAAAAAGTGGTAGCTGTGTGGGTATTAGCGCAAAGAGTTGCTTTGTCAGATTGAAAAATCTGAGATCGACCTTTTAGCACATCACTCTTTTTACATCTTCGCTCTACCGGAATTGAAGAAAATTGTGAGTGAAATGGAGAGACGCAGGGAAAGATAGTAATTTTTCAAGAGGCTTTCGGTATGACGCAGGTGTAAGAACTGTGCCGCGCTAATAGACTTGCGGTACTGGCGGTTCTTGGCGTTTGAAGCTGGCTGGCCTAAGTTTTGGCTCCAAAAACATCTGTAGAGTTACGCTGGAAACTTGTAAGGGGAAAGGACTACTGCGCAAAGATTTAAAAGCTAACACTGCTAGGCTAGAGCCAAAAGGATAAATGTGTAAAATGAAACGTTTGGAATGCGACCCATGAGCCAATACCTCGGCACAGATTTTTGAAATTTTTCGACACTGCATCAGAAGCTTCGAAAGCTGATTCTATCAGTGCGACGCCCAGGATACTAATAGTAAGATCTATACAAGCTGTGAGCTATGCCTGATGGATAAGGTGTTATTAGCAGTAAAGATAAGTAGCTCAACTGTAGGGTTATTTTCTTCCTATGCTTATTACTAATCCCTCTTTTGACTGAAAGCACCCTCCTTCCCCTACCCCAATCCCCGTTAAATCCCAAAACTTCACATACCTCCTAACGTGATGAATCCATCCGTGCTCCTCTTCTTGTTGAACAACGACCTCCTCGTCGATGTCTTCACCACCTTCGGCGCCGTCGCCACCTTTGGAGTCACCCGCTCTCTCTTCTTCGAGAGTTGTGACTCGTTGGCACTCCGAGCCGGCGCTCTCGGAGTGCTCTGCCCTTCGGATCGTCTTCTCAAAACGATCGCTTCCTTCTGTGGACAGCGAATCCAGGTTGGGGTGGCAGTGGAGGTGGATGGCTGGCAGGACATGATGGTGGTGAAGGTGGTGGTTGCTGTAGAGTTAGAATATAATAAATAAAGAATGAATCGTATGTTTTGGAGATTGAATGTGTCGAGATAAGGGGCGGGGCTTAGCGCGAGCGGGAGAGGAAAGGGGAGGAGTCGCAGAGCATGAGAAAAAGGAGGGCTCTTAAGGGAAGATAGGTGGTGGGAAAACGATAAGATACTGTAGAGATATGCACAAAGAGGGATATCTTATCTAAGTGTTATAAAGAGATTTAGGAGATCCGATTTCAGAAGAATAAAGAGAAACGAGAAGTGGGTAACTGAAGGATTGGGGAATATGATGTCGTTTCAAGGGGATCGAGGAGTTTCGAACAAGAGATCAAATCTTGAATACTTACTCCGAAAAACACGTGTTAAATACAATAAAACGGGCTCTCACCAACATGAGTTATTTTCAGATCATATTTTTAATTCGAGCCGACATGGGCGGCCATTTTAAGAATCGAATTTTTTTTATTCAGAAAAAATGGTCCAAAAAATTAAAATTGATTTTTTGCGAATTAATCAACAATTTGTTTTTTTGAAATTTCATGAAACTTTGTGGAATAAATATAATGAACGTTTATAAAATGCACTAAAAAATTGGGTTCCTAACTAGGGAAGGCCTCCAGGAGACCGTGGAGTTATGGAACGTGACATATATCATTGGAAAGCTGAAATCACGCTGATTTCAAAGCTATATTCAGTTTTTGCCCTCGCGGCCTGGTTTTTAAGAAAAACAAGGTCAACGTTAGGAAAAATAGCAAATTATTGCCTTTCTGACACGCGAAAAAGTGTTTGGAAATTTTTTGCAATTTTAGCGTGTTAAAAAAGCAATAATCTGTCATTTTTTCGAACTTTGACCTTATTTTTCTCAAATATCACGCCTCGAGGGCAAAAACTGAATATAGCTTTGAAATCAGCGTGATTTCAGATTTCCAATGATATATGTCACGTCCGTTTTTCCGTGTTGGAACAAAAAACATGAACCAAAATTTGAATTTTTTAGAACATTTTTGGCTTTATTTTTAAAGTCTAAATATTTATGGTAGTTTAAGTATTTTCACTCTGAAATTTCAAAATTTTTTAAATAAAAAAAGACACCCATTTTTGGATCCGCACCAATTTTTGGCATGCCTGTAAATAACCGCGATTTTCGTCATAACAAAAACTTTTAGAGCCTCTTTCAACCAAGATTTTTTAATATCCGACCCCTCACCCATCCTTCATCGTAACCCCCGTAACCCCGTCAATTTTTCCTTTATAAAACTGAATTCTCACGTTCTCAACGGACTGTACTGTTAGATCCGTTCACACTGAACTGTTACTATTGTTTAACGAAGAATCCGCTCATTTTCTTGTATGGAAACAAATTAAATTCAGTTACACCTGGTGCTGACAGGTGCATATTCGGGATTCACTCATTTTTCACGTATAATTAATAAAAGAACCGACTGCACGATTACAACTATCCACACATCACGTTCTCACTACACTGTTATTGTATTTTCAACGAAATGTGATGGATCCGTTTGCTCATTGTCTTCTGTATGGAAACAACACATTACAAACAATACCGGTCACACCATGTCATTAACACATTTCTCACAGTTCATAAAGAAACCCTATGCACGATTACAATTAGAAATGTTAATTGATTTTTGGGAATCGGTTACGTGAAGGCTTTGAAAAAATTACAGTAATTTAAAAAGTACTGTAATCAAACGTGTATAGTAACCAAACACGTCGTATATGACAGGGCAGGTTCTACAGTAATACTGGCAACTACAGTAACCCTGAAAAACTACGATGAGCCAGTACAAACCAGAACATCCTCTGAGAAGCTACAGTAACTATGCGAGGAATCAGATTTTGTCTGAAAAGGGAAAAAGGGAAAAATTCGGCAAGATATGGACAAAGGATGTACAAACATTAAATGTTCCGACAAATTAACCCAAATTTATCGAAAATTCTAGCACATTCAGATCTACATATAGTTTTAGATCAAATCTTTAGTTTTTGATCAATATTTATGGATTTTGAGAGATCTCAATATTTTACACATCGACTCGAAATTCAGTTTCAGAGTCACACGCAACCTGAATCAAAACATAAAAAGGCTCTACAATTCAGCTCTACCAAAATGTATTCTGGCTCATCTTTTCTGAAAGTCATGATTGAGTAGTTGTGAGAACTTCGATATTATAGATTTTCAAACATGAATTGCATAAGTTTAAAAATCTGGAATATGGCAGGCTATCATAATTGTATTTCTTGCAAATCTTTACAAAGCTTGACCTAACGATAGTCCACTAACAGAATTCATACAATTGGGTCCTCTTTCCCCCTTTTCTCCCTTCAAAGCATCCACTTCTATAATTCTGTGCCAGATGTTCGAACTCTTGGTTCAGACTTTTGAGCAGCTGATTATAATGTTTTTTCGTTCGAAACTTCAGTTTCTCTCAAAATTCATCCATCAAAACTTCCACAATTTGTTCTTACTCGACCACTTACTGACTCATATAAACTACTCTCCCTCCTTTTCGTGCCCTTTCCCATGATACGTGTGAATGAGCACACACTCTTTTTTCCAAACAAGGTGTGCTTGCAGAATTAATCTGTTTTATGATTCTTGAACACTTTTGTTTTAATAGTGTGCAGACTTCTGGCTTGTTTATTTTCAAAATATTCTTTTTGAGACAAGACATATATCTTCTTTTTCTCCTCGCTTCCGTTTTTACTTCTTCAACTTTTTGATACTATTTTTAACAAACTTGTCAAATTTCGGCCGGGTCGGCTGAGATTTCGCTTGACTCGGCCCGGCCCCGTCGCCCCAAGAAAATTTAACTATTTTTGACCGAACTTTTTGATTTTTGAAACGATTTTACATGTAAAAATCCAATTTCTTGATGCATAACTAGCTTTTGATTGAATCCTGGTGTATAGCCAAAAATGCGACGTTTTTGGAAAGAAAGTCAAAAAAATTCAAATATTCGTTTAAAATTTAGTTCAAAAAAACTTACAAAAATTTGAATTAGAATTTCAAACCCGTGACAAATTTGATTTTTAGTTTGATCTACTACATGTACAGTAATCCTAATTACCCAATCCAATCGAAAATCAAAATTTCAGACATTGTTTCTACTGTTTACCCAAGTATGCATGTACTCAGAAGTTGAAAAATCATTGAATTTATTTTTACTGTTTGGAGAATGTACCCTAGAATACACTACTCTTTTGTCTGTTTTTCCTTTTTACCCGGAAAACCTTTTTTGCTGAAACTGTCCCCCCTTGTCAATTCACGTGAATTTCTGCAGACTGTCCGGTTTCCATTATCAACCGGACATTCAATGTGTGGTCTTCAATTTTCAGAAGATGAAGAGAGTAGAGATTATTGACACAATTTAAGACGAAATGTCAGGAGGAGTACGTGTGATTTTGGAAGAAAATGCCGGAGTGTCTGATGAGAAATTAGAAAGATGAAAGTTAAGGAGAGACTGTAAATTTCTTTGTACGGTGACATTTTGGTTTGTCAGACAAGACATTTCGTTCAATTGTTCAATAAATTACATTACTAGCCAGAGAAGTTTGAGAGTGTGTTCCTTTGCTACATAATGTCCCAACTTGTATGGACACACAATACCGGCTAAATACAGTACTGGCCATAAAGAATGCGACACTTGCAGTATTTAGTTGAAAATGGTCAACTTTATGACTGTGACACGGCCTCCCTGTTAGTCTTCCAATATTGATTGTTAATGGACTATATAGATCACAAATAGAGCTTCATTTTTGAAGTTGACAACTTTTTTGTACGGACACTCCCTAGCAAGTTATCAATCGTCAAAGAAATTTCTCGCAATTGTTGTCATTTTTCAGTGCTAAAAAGAGAGATTTTTGAGCTGTTTACTTTGACGATTGATAACTTCCTAGGATGTGCTCGTACAAAAAAGTTATCAACTACAAAAATGAAGTTCGACTTGTGATCTACACACTTCATAAACAATCGATATTGTGAGACTATCAGGGAGGCTGTGTCACAGTTTCAAAGTTGATCATTTTCAACTAAAAACTGCAAGTTTCGCATTCTTTATGGTCAGTACTGTAGATATTGCACTTTGCATTTTTGAGTAGAAAATAACGTAAGAGTGATATGATATCAATGATTGTCCCACTTCTTAGTTAATATATATATATATATATATAAAGTATACAGATTTAAAAACATGTCTTTCTTCATGCAGTTCACAACTCTTTGGTACAGATTTTTTCTTGTGACACCCCTCACAATAAGTCATTTTAGGACAAAGCCCTGATTTTGATCTACAAACCCAACACGAGCTTTATTGTCAGTTTCAGCTCATTTTCAACTGCAAACTGCAAGTGTCGCAATCTTTATGACCAGTACTGTATGTTTGGTCTAGAAAACCAATAAAAACAGATTTTATGAAACAATCAGAAACGCCATCACATTGACTAACATGTTTCATTATAGTCTTAAATCTGCAGTCCTCTCACATTTTAATTTGAGAAGTCAGATATTTCACACGGCTTATACAACTCAGACTTGTCAAAAATCGGGCCGGCCCGGATTCAAAAGTGGGTACCCATTTTTTACTAAAATTTTTTGAAATTTATCGAAAAAATAGAGTGAAAATGGTAAAATTATCATAAATATTCACATTTTGATTGAATTTTAAAGTTTTGGTCAAAAACTATACTTCTTCCAAAAAAAGCTCAAAAAATGTCAAAAAAAAATTCAAAAAATGTTTCAAAACGGCCGAGCGGGCCGGGCCGAGATTTTGTTTGATTTCGACCCGGCACGGCCCGTGACAAGTGATACAACTTAATTGCTTTACGAGTTAAATAAATCCCCGTTTTCAATTTCAATTGCTAAGACACATTCTCTGTGAAACTCGAGCTCCGAGCTGTTACCCACTGTACAGAAAAAAGTCAAACCGGTTTTTATGGGTTGGTATTATGCATAGTGGGTACCTAGACAACTAATAACACATTGGTCCATATTTCATTTGGCTCCGCCCCCTACCCTCTAAAATAGCCCCTCTGGGAGGTGAAAATTCTAAAAAAAAATCTGAAAGTTTTTTCGATTAAATTTTGACGGGAACAAATAGAAAACATTATTTCAAGCATTTTTTGTGTTTTGACCATATTTTTAGCGCCTCATTTTCACCGAGAAAAAATATCATTTTTGTTAAATTTTCGGGTTTTTTTCAAACTTTTGTTTATAACTCAAAAAACTATCATTTGTTTGAATGAGATCTTTTCATATTCGGAATCTACAGGAAATTTGAAGTAATATAAGCAGTGTCCGGTCAAAAATCTCGGGGTACCTATTTTTGCTACAGAGCAAAATATGCAATTTTTTGAAAAATTTCAACGTATCCCTACTCATGGAGCGAAAATTCAATGTCGTCAAATCGGCTGAGATTTTGTCAGAATACTACACTATATGTTATCTATTTATTCCCAAAATTTCAGCTCATCCAGTTTGATCCGTAGCTTTTTTGAAAATCTGTGTGTCAGTTTTCAGTGTTCCAACCGAAAAAAATTCCATACAACACCGAGTGGCGGGGATCAAACCGGATGAGCTGAAATTTTGGGAATAAATAGATAACATATAGTGTAGTATTCTGACAAAATCTCAGCCGATTTGACGACATTGAATTTTCGCTCCATGAGTAGGGATACGTTGAAATTTTTCAAAAAATTGCATATTTTGCTCTGTAGCAAAAATAGGTACCCCGAGATTTTTGACCGGACACTGCTTATATTACTTCAAATTTCATGTAGATTCCGAATATGAAAAGATCTCATTCAAACAAATGATAGTTTTTTGAGTTATAAACAAAAGTTTGAAAAAAACCCGAAAATTTAACAAAAATGACATTTTTTCTCGGTGAAAATGAGGCGCTAAAAATATGGTCAAAACACAAAAAATGCTTGAAATAACGTTTTCTATTTGTTCCCGTCAAAATTTAATCGAAAAAACTTTCAGATTTTTTTTTAGAATTTTCACCTCCCATAGGGGCTGTTTTAGACGGTAGGGGGCGGAGCCAAATGAAATATGGACTAATGTGTTATTAGTTGTCTAGGTACCCACTATGCATAATACCAACCCATAAAAACCGGTTTGACTTTTTTCTGTACATCGCCATGCTCGAGTTTCACAGAGAGTGTGTCCTAAATTTTAAAACTAATCGACGATGCCTGTGATACATCTTATATAACCTACAAGTTACGTTTTTCTAATATTACAAAATGAATAAAAAAAACACTCGAGATAATAAAAGGTTGTTTTCCCGATCAACGCGATCCCTCTAAAGAACAAACAATATTTAATTGTAAGTATCCGACTATAAACATATGATATCACAATTTTCTTTAAAAATGCCCATCATACCATCCTCCCCAACTACCGCCCTAACTACACTCCAAACATCTTTTGATCTCTCTCCCCGAAAAAAGAATTCCTCAAACAAGACGTCAAACTGATAATTTATTTGGAAGTGGTGTCTACAGTAATATCAGACCATCTCTGTCCAACGAAGTCGAAAAATCCTGTCGAAAAATGCACGTACTCGGCAAGAATCACGTACAGCGCACGTGTCGTTTCATGTCATTTTTGTCATCATTTTCTTGTTTAGGGAAAATGATGGTGGATATTGTAGAGTGAACCGTTCGGAAATTGGACATTTTGTGAGAATTCAATTAGGAAGTATCACGTCATCTGAGGAGAATTAAGAAAATAGAGTTTTCATGGATCAGAAATTACAAGATCACGATAACGCCGGGCTACCAATGCATCAGCGCTCTATTGACAAGAGTGGTAAATGTTCTTATGTGCATACTATGCGGGCTATATAAATTAGAATTTTCACTGTGACGCCGAAAATGTTCCATTCTTGTCAATAGAGCGCGGCTGCATTGGTAGCCCTGGTTTCATCGTACTAGATCAATCATTGAAGTTTAGATTCCAAACAGCAGAATCTGAACTCTAACAAAAGTTTCACGCTTGTAAATCGGATAAATACTGATTTACGACAGCATTCCGGGAGCTACTGTTCACATGGTTAATAGCTATTTTGGCATAAATCAGTAAAAAATGAGGGCAGATCTACCCCAACTTTATCATTTGAGCGTACCGAGGTGTTGTTCACGTTGTGACTACCGTACTTTTAAAACTTTTTTATTAGTAAAGTACTGTAGAGAGCCGCCGTAAATCGAAATTCCGCAACGAGACCCACACCCGGGCCAAACTTTGAACGAGTGGTCAGCCACCGGCGAATGAGTAATTCGCCGGTCAGTCTAAATAGTTCAGCTCCAAACCGTTTAGTTGAGAACTCTAGAAATGTGACAAGTGTGACGGTTTTTCTGTGGACAAAAATTAATAAAGATACTTCATTTTTGTAGTTGACTACTTTCGTTTCCAAAGGGAGACTGATGGAAGAGCACGCTTTCACGTACCATAACTTCCTACGAAAATTTTGTACATAAAAGGCATAATGTTCATACTGTACATTTCACTAGAACATTTCCATATTCGGAATTATCTATGTCGAATGTATATAAACAGTTCTTACAACAACTGCGCTCCACCGAAATGCCTTTGAAAAATATCTCTTTTTACTCTGAGTCTGCAAGAGCGCGGATGTAAGAAGCGTACCATTGTAATGCTTGTTAGGAAATTGAACGGATTCTATCCAATATGCGGATTATCTGATAGTATCTTCGTGCCGTGTCCCGTTTAATTTTTAGTTCAAAGTGACCCTTAAGACCTCTGTTGTTCTACAAACTTCTCCCTCATTATCAACAAAAACTTCCTCTCTGCCTGCATTCCATCGTAACCTGATTCCCCCTTTCTCAACAATTGTTTTGTGCTCTTTGAGCCCAAGAAAACTTGCACTTGCCCTCCGACACCCCAAGTGTTGTTTCTAGTGTAAAAAGAAGTAGAAGTCTGGCCATGAAAACGAGATACGTCGTTGTCGGCCGGAATTTGAGAACACCCGTGTGACGTAGGTGATGGCTCGTGGAAATTGGAGGAGAGAAATCACTAAAACACAAAAGATCGTTTCGTAGATAATTGATGGAATTTCAGTGAAAAAAGTGCATAAAACATTTGGAAACCTAGAACGAAGACGATTCAAAACCAGGAAATGTGAAAAGTGTGAAAGGTCCTCTGGCCGAAATTTAAGGTGTCCATGTTTCAAGGATGTCTCAGCTTCAATATGTATTATTTTCAAAACGTCTTGGTTCCGAAACATCCCTCTAGACATTTGAAAACCGGGTCGAAACTGGCCAGCGTGTAACTTGTGTTAAACTCAATATTATGAGCTGAAAAATATACCAAAATGTATATCTCGACGAGTTCTATGTCTCTGGTTAATTTTGTGACAGATAGCTTATCGGTAGTGTGTCGCACAGGGTCATATTTTGTAGATATGAATTTAAATTATATTCGCGCGAAACCGGAAGTCTAATGAAAGTTTCACGCGTTTCATTATGAAACGCGTTTGCACACCACTTGGGAGGGTGAGTCGCCGCTCAGCCAAATCGGGTGTTTATAACGTAGACAAAGAATAGGGAGTTAAATTTTTCGAATAAAGCTTCCTTTTTGTTGCTATTTTCATTAAAAACGGAAAAAATACAAATTTTCTGTACAAAAAAATTTTGGTCAAATTTTTTGAATTTAGCGCAGAATTTTACTGGGGCGCAGATGCTTCATATGGATCAGGGACGAGCGGCAATGCCGTTGCCGAATTGCCGGGTTGCCGACTTTTTTTTCGGCAATGGTTTTTGCAGTTTTTTTAATATAATTATCCAATTTTCAAGCTGAATTCGACAAAAATAATACAAAAATCGAAAATTATTGCTTCTCAATCCCGCGCCGAGACCTGGAAAGTTCTCGATGCATGCGCCTTTAAAAGTTCTACGCGTGTAAAAGAGCCTTTCATTGAACAAACTGAATTAGATTTCGAGAAAAAAGCACCCGATTTATGAAAAATCCTTATTATTACATGTTGCCGAAAATTGCCAAAAATTGCCGGATTGCCGGATTGCCGAAATTTTGCGTTGCCGCTCGTCCCTGATATAGATTTTCTATCACCTGATCCGGTTCGGAGTAGATAAAAACATAGAGCTTGCCAAGATCTACAGTTTGGTATATTTTTCAGCTCTTAAAATTGAGTTTACCCCGAGTTACACGCCGGCTCGTTTTACAAACGTCCCTAATTGTAGTCTCTCCACACCTCCAACAGGGCAAAGTTCCAAATTACATGTCAATTACGTCTTCTGGTGTCATACTGGAAATAGACTCGAACAGAGATAACGCCGACGAGAAACATGACGTTGATAACGGCGAGAATCGACTCATTTCGGTTGGCGAGAAATGTTGCACACGTGAAATATGAGGGGGTGATGATTGATGACGGTTTTTGTCGGGAGACGAAAAGGAAAGAGGAATTTCAGTTTTGTTCAAAAAATTTCGAGTGCAATTTGTTTATATTTGGGTTACTGTAACTCTAATTTCTGACCCAATTCTTTATCTCATGAGACCAAAATAGGTTACGGTATGAATCTCAACAATTTGATCTACCCTTAAAGAATCAAAAGATCAGATCAAAACATGGTAGATCATAAAGTTTCATGTTTTCTTATTACTGTCCATCGGTATGATAATGATGACTATAATTAGAAATGATGACAATTACCTTGGACCACCCGTCTAGAAGGACATAGCCACCGTTTTCATTGAACCCTTTTTGTCTTTTTTTTTTGAATTTGTGATTTCTGATTTTGGTTGGCTGGTTGTGATCTTTGTTTTTATGATGTCTAGACGTACGATGAGGTTTTGAGTAAAGTGGCCTAAAAAATTCGGGGGTTGTGAGAGCTAGGCCAGATTCAGAGAGTCGTAACTTTCTTGGAAGGGGTCGTAGCAAAAAGTGGTCAACTAATAAAATGTAGGTCTAGGGTTAAAGTTTCCATCAATAAAAAGCATTTTTAAATTAGGACTTTTTGCGATACCGTAACAAGCACTCAAAGTTTGCCGACATTTTAAAAATTTTAAAAATTTCAATTAGTAGTTTAAAGGTTTGTCAACTGCGCTCCATCGAAACATTGAAAAATAATGTGTAAACTTTTCAAATAGGTTACGGTAGAGCGCGTTTGTGAGAGAAGTTAAGATCTCATAAAGAAAAACTACTTTTTTTCAAAATATCCACATATGGGCGTGGAACTGTAAGAGAAGTTGCTGTAAGAACAAAATCTAATCCGGGACGTTCTGTAACCTGCCGTGTTAAAACGGGACATTTTGAAACTGGGAGACATCTGAAAACTATGAGGAATCGTATGAGCAATGATCAATTTTACTAGATTTTTCTCGGTTTTGAAACGTCCTGGTTTCAAAGTGTCTTTTAGGTCAATCAGCCAGGAGTTTTACTACTGTAGGACATTCTACGTTCTCAAATTTTTATGCTGCCAAATGTCTGAAATTCTAAGCATCTCATTCGACAAACTTTCCACAATCAGTTTCAAAAAATTTGGAAAAAATCTTAAATAATACTATCCGGACTAGCAATTAGCACGGCACGCTTTTCACAACCGCGCTCTATTGAAACAGAAGAAAACTGTGTGCGAAATTGAGACTCTCAGAGAAAAATAGACATCGTTCAAGGGGGATTTCGATGGAGCGCAGTCGTCAGGATTCCGTGCTGATCCTAGACGCCTACCGTACCTCTTTGTGTCTTTTGTCTTGCCTGTACATCAAAGACAACCTGTACAGAGATCATTGTAGTCCTCTCTTGCAGCAGGAAAGATGACAAACCATTTCCTTCTACGTACATACACACACGAATACCCTTTCCGTCTTGTTCCCCTATCAATTTTCTCTTATCGTCTTCTCCTTCTCCCTCTCTGCAAACCCGCACATCATCAGTGTCACACCATCGCAATTGCTGATTATCACGTAGGCCTTGGGCCTACGTGACTTTTCACAAGAACTGTACGAAGAGAAGTGGGCGGAGCTGAGACGAGAACACGGGAAGAGGAGTTGATAATTGTCTCGTAGGACTGTTGGGGTTGAGAAGTATATAAGCAATATATTTGGGGGGACAGAATATTGTCAGCGAACTGTGTTGTCTTCTCATGATCTACATACTTTTGTTTATTTATTATCAATAAGGGGTCAATGTCCACTCCCCCCGAAAATGTATTTATCATCTTCCTCATTCATTCCGGGGGCAATGTCCGATATCTCGATCATTTCATGAACTTTGAGGTTTTATTCTTATTCATGAAAACAGTAAAAAATATCAATTTCTCTCTTATGACAGTTTCCTTTGTATGATTCAGATTGCATTTGTCACGTTCTTTTCTTTTATCTTTTTTCTCTGATTCGGTTGAACTTTTGGGTTTTTCGCGGTTGGTTTTTTGGTAACTAAGGGAATTTTGAAAAGTTTATAAAAACTGTACGCTTGAAAACTTTCGGTCCGAAAAAATACTAGGACAGCACACCCCAGAAAGCTCCGTATCATTTCCCTCCTATAAAAACTAAAATTTTGACTGCGTAGCGACTCAAAAGGGTACCGAAGTCAAAGTGTATAAAATAAGCTCCGTATCCCTTAGTGACTCAATAGGATATTTGCGCAGAGCCAAGGGGTGAGATGTTTTATTAAGATTGTGCAACCACGCTCTACTGGTCTAGCTTTTCTGCATCCCCTCATTTTTCAAAGTTCCCGTAGAGCGCGATTGCCAAAATAGTTGAATGACTCTTAACATGAAACAAGAACGAATTCGCATTAAACGAATAGAAAACAGTCGACCTTGTTACGTCAGGAACCATACCTGATCTACGGTATATGTAGACCCCAAAACCGCCCTCTTAGATCAGAACACAGTGAGGTCTCTTATTCTATCTCACATCTTGAACGGCCTTACTAATTTCAGTCGCTTTTCTTAGTAGGGAAGACTTCCGAGTAATCGTGGAGTTATAGGGCGTGACCTACCTATATCATTGTGATGCTAGGTGTACGCTAATTTCAAATATATATCCTGTTATTGCCTTCGAGGTTTGGTATCCGAGAAAAGCAAGGTCAAAGTTAGGACCACTGGCAAGCCGTTACCTTATCCTTATGACCGAGTTTAATATTCTCCGTCCCCTTTTCCCGTTTCTTGTTAAGCCTAGACTAGTTGATCTATAAAGTATGATCATAGTGCCCGCTCCCTCCGATCTCCGATCCTTCGATCCCATTTTCCTTCTCACCCCGCCCCTTTCTTGCAATCAAAAAGTTGCAAACCCGCCTTCCTCCTATCCCTCATGCCGTCTCCACGTGATTTTTGTGGTTTCTTCACCTTCTTCTTCTTCATCTTCTTCATCTTGTTCTTCTTCTTATCCTTTTCTTTGTCTCTCCATCCCTATCTTCCTCTCTTCAGACGTATATGTCATCATCTCTACCACCCGCCACTCTACTAATCATGGAACGAATTAGCAGTGAAGTACGTATGTACTCAACCACACCAATGTCCTCGAATAATGTGACGTCGTGTCTGACGGCGGTACTCACACCGGATACTGTAAGGGCTGCTGTTAGTCCTTTGTTGGCATGGATCACTTTGGTAAGTCAGAGGGAACAAGTTGGATACGTGAGAATTTGGAAAACTGTTTTATGGGGCTGCAAACGGTGATACGGGGAAAGAGGTTGCAGCGCCACTGATTTATTGTAGAAAAAGCTGCAAATTTTCAGAATATATAGAAAAACCCCTGTTAGGAAAAATATAACCTTTCAGACGAGGCTTACCTTCAAAATTGTCTTTAAGAAAATCACAAATTTTGAAAACCTTTTCATTTATTCAGTTTTGTCTCAAAATCTTTAATTTTTATAAATGTTTTAGACCAAACCTAGACCTTTATTTTTGCAGTTGACACATTTTTTGTAAAACCCCATCCTAAAGAGATATGACCCTGCGAATCGTGATCTTCAACATTGACAATCAGAAAGCGACGTATACTAAAATTTTCGCTACAAATTCAAATTTACCCCAAAATGTTCAAATTTTCGACATAATATCAAGCATAAATAGAGCTTCATATTTGTAATTGACAACTTTTTTATAATAATTCAGCCTATAGAGATAACGAGGCTTACATTCCTCATCACCAGTGTCAATCAGAAAATGACAAGTTTTGAACCAAATTTGTTATATTTTTGGCATGATATAAAACAAAACTAGTGCTACAGTGTAATAGACACCGTACAAACTTTCCCTAAGGAGTTCCAGCTCTTTCTTCAAAACGCTCGATATTTTCTAAGAAAATTTTTCTTCCAGGTCATCATCGGCACTCTTGCCCCAATCAGCGTCTTCTCTGGACTCAGTCTGAAACGATCAACGAAAGAACTTCTATCAGAGAGATCCTCGAAACTCGATGTACTCGACATCTTCCGATTCATTGCAATTCTCTGGGTTATGCTTAATCATACCGGAAGTGAGGGTCGTATTGATATTTTGGAACGACTTCCATCGGCCGACGCGTTCAAAAGTGCAATGCATGACCACCCGGTATTCGGTGCTCTGATGGGCAACTCCGCGCTTGGCGTCGAGATTTTTCTGGTGCTCTCCGGCTTGTTGGCTGCTAGATCTTGGCTCCGAAAAGCCGACGAACCATTCCTCCAACACTGGAAATCATTCATCACTCGACGCCTCCTCCGACTGGCTCCATCCATGTTCATCTTCGTCTATATCGCTGCTGGACCCATTATGGAAGCCCTTCTCCCCAGATACTCCTCTTCGATGGTCTCCGCCTGTGGCTTCTGGGGAATCCTTTCTCACGTCACTTTCACTTCCAACTGGCAGTCCACACCAACATGCATGGGATACTTGTGGTACCTGGGACTCGATATGCAACTCTACATGGTCGCCCCGATCTTTTTGAATCTCTTGCACAAGTCACCGAAACGAGGAATGACTCTCACCGCTGCCACTATCATCGCCTCCATGTTCATCCGTGCGGGTTACTGTACATCCTACGGTACCTGCAATAAGAGTGACGTGGATATCCCATTCATCTCGTATCCAGGACAAGATGCTGAGACACTGAAGTCAATCTATGCAGGCCTATGGGACATGTACTCAAGACCGTACACCAAGTGTGGACCATTCCTTATTGGACTCTTATTGGGATACATCACCACTTCCAGTCAGGTGAGATAGAGCGCACTTGCATTATCACTAAATAACTGTTTCCTCTTTTTCAGTACATCATGTCAGCCACCACCTCAAAGTATCTCTTCCGTTCCAGTCTCTCCGTCGCCATCATCACAATCTACGCTATCCTCCCTGAATACTGGAACCCGGATGCCGGAAATACTGTGTACAACACGATCTATACTGCGGTGTTCCGATCGGTTTTCGCATTGGCTATCGCTGGAATGATTGCGGCGTTATATTTCAGACAAGAATAGTGAGTTTCGTTTTTGAGGTTATTAATGATGGGCGGTTCTAGAAAATTTTCGGAAATGTTGAAAATTCGAACTGAAAATTCTCCCTTTCCAAAATTTCACAAAAAATTCCGCCTCGCAACGCGTTTTTCTCGTAATTTTAAATAATTGTGCATTTTGTCGTGAGATGTGGTGCATCTACAGTAGCATATTGTGAAATTTAGCGATTTTAGCATTTTTTGGCTAGTTTTCACCACCATTTTTCGAAAAACTTTGAAAAACCAATTTTCAAGCCAAAAAATCTGAATTTTCACGTTAAACCCGTTTGAAATCTATCAAAATTAGCGTGAAATCTCAAAATTTCACTCTTGGCTTTTGTAGATGCACCGTAACTCACGATAAATGCACCATTTTTCAAAATTTCGAGAAAAACGCGTTGCTAGGCATAAAAAACGTCGAAAAACAGATTCCGTCAAAAAAAAGTTCCTAAAATGCTCGAAATATGCTAAAATTTCAAATTTTCATTCTAGACTACTGTAGATGCACCACATCTCACGACAAAATGCACAAATTTTTAAAATCCCAAGACCGTTTCCTTAACTCCTCCCCTTTTTCCAGTCGCCCAACCCATCCAATCTTCGCAATGCTCGCCAAACTCACGTACAACGCCTACCTCCTTCACATGCCAGTCGTCTATATCTTCAATTGGCTTCCATTCCTTCAAACTGCCACGTCACCAATTCATCTCCTTCTAGTTCTTCCATTCGTTGCAACCCTTTCATTCATCGCCGCCCTCATCTTCTATCTTTTCATCGAGGCACCAATCGGTCATCTGACGTCACAGTACGCCACGCGTCTTGGTCTCTAAGCGGAGAGCTTTAATTTCTCTTTTTTGATCTACCAGCTTTAGAAAACTAACGTCTACTGTACCCCCCACCTGCCACGTGTCATTCTTTTTTTGAGAACTTTTTAAAAAAGATTCAAATGTATATATATGATATCATCTATAATTATTTGTCCATATTTCGGTTATTTCTTCTTTTATGGTGCACTTTTTCTGAATGTTACGGGTTGTGAAAATAAATAAGTATTAATTTATTTCATTGTCTTCCGTATCTATTCAAACTCCTCCAATAATCTAAACAATCGGATGCAATTAGTCGTTGACCGTGTCCAGACCGCTCACGGGCGGCTAGAGCCATTGAGATACGGGCGACAGCGGACATGGAAGAGAACGGGTCCTCACCTGGAAATGGAAATTTGAAATATGATTCTGGAGTTATTTTTTTTCAACTCACAATCACACTCTGCAACAATCAACCTGGAGTTCGAAGCCGATGCCTCCTCGATTTCTCCACCTTGTTGGACACCGTCGAGTAGAATGTCTGCTTGTCTGTAATCTTTTCTATGATCATAGGAAGGATTCGCGGAAAAAAGGTGTCAATAAGTTTGTTGCACAACATACCCAACTTTCAAAACATTTTGATGAGATAGAGTGTTCTAAAAGTTTTCCAAGTTGCTAACAAACCGTAAAGTAAACACTGTCCGCAGTGTCATAACACTCAAGGACATACATGTAGAATGAAGTTACCAACTACAAAAATATAGGTCTAGGTAGGTATTATAACATATCCAAAACCCGAAACATTTCCAGTAGTCTAGACCAAGGCTGTCGTACGGCCGGCAGTGTTCCTCTCTCAAAATTAGTCTTTTTTTTTAATTCTTTGAAAGCAAAACTCCCAGGGCGCTAACTTCTCAGAGAGCACTTGAACAAATAAGTTGTTGACTACAGAAGGTGAGATCAGGATTAGTTTAATAACATATTAAAATTCTAAATGATCCGAATATTCTGGACTCTATGCAGACCTTTCAAATTTTAACATTTTTGGGTTAACATTCAAGAGACGACACACTTCAAAATGTTATATCTCTCTAGAGAAGAGTCGTGCAATAAAGTTGTCAACTACAAAAATGAAGAACTAGATTTGATGTACGCGTATCTTCAGGAGACCATTTCAAAGTTAGTCTTTGTCTCTGTATGGTAAAATAGATTCTGTCTTTCAAACCTTATAATCGTCTAGGCATTGCTTATAGAATAATGTTATCAATTAACAAAATTAAGTACTCAATGTTGACTATAACATTAAAATTTTAAAGAAGTTGTTGTGCCGAAACTGAATTTGTGAAGCAATCCACAACATTTTGAGTCAAGTCTTTGTCTCTGAAATTTGAGTTGTCTTCTTAAAATTACCATAACTCTCTAAGGAGTGCTCGTACAAAAAAGGTGCTAACTAACATAATAAAGCTCCAGGTTTGATCTATTCACTCATATAAATTTTTTTCTAATTTTCACTTTTTGGGACTCCGTTACACTCTCTGAAAGATGAGTATTTTCCACTAGATCATCCTCACACACAAGGTCATTTTTAGCATACTTGCAAAATATCGGCCCGGCCCGGCCCGGCCCGGAGTCAAAAAATGAGCACAATTTTTTCACAAAATTTTTCGAAATTTTTTGAAATTTTTATCAAAAATAGTCAAAAATCCTATGTAAACTTGAGTTTTATCGATATGTAAAAACATAGTCGAAAATTCGACTTTTTTGCGAAAAAATCAAAAAAAATTTCAAAAAAATTCAAATTTTCAAATTTTTGTACTGTGACCCGGGCCGACCGGGCCGGGCCGGGCCGGGCCGGTGAAAATTCTCAAATCGGCCCGGCCCGGCCCGGCCCGGCCCGTTGCAAGTATGATTTTTAGTCGATATGAATTCAAATTATTTTCTCGCGAAACCGGAAGTCTAGCAGAGCGCGTTACCACACAACTTGGCAAGTTGCCAATTGAGTCGCCGCTCAGCCAAATCGCGTGTTTATAATCTGGACGAACAATACGGAGTAAAACTTTTTGAATGAAGCTCACTTTTATTCCATTTTTCTCCCTTTTTTCGATTAAACTTCTCACAAAAAAAATATCAAATTCATCTAAAAATGCGAATAATACAAAGTTACATCCCAAAAAAACTTTTTTAAAATAAATATTTGAATTTCGCGCAAACTTTACGCAAATTTTTTGGATCGCAGATTCTTCATACGGACTTTCTACGACCCTGTGATAGCATAGTTGTACGGAATAATATTTTTCGATTTCCGGAATCTGCAATCCGGAACCGGAATGACAAAAAAAACCCGGAATTCCGGAATCCGGTATTCGGAACGATTCGATAAATTTTCAAGGCCAAGTCATTTTTTCGAGTGTTTTTAATGATATATAAAGTTTAAAACTACTTTTTATGATCAAAACCGGAAAAGAAGTACTATAGTTGTCTTTTAAACTCAAAAAATTTAAAATTTCAACTTCTGGATTCCGGAAAAAAGGAACTCAAAAAACCGGAATCCGGAATGTCAAAAAAAAAAACGGTATTTCGGAATCCGGATTCCGTCCAACTATGCTGTGTAGGCGTTGTCTGTCCTATCTCTCCCGTAAAGGGTTTTACAAAAAAGTTGTCAACTACCAAAATAAAGTTCCAGGTTTTATCTACATAATTTTTTTTCTATTTTTCACTTTTCGGGACACCGTAACACCATCTCGAAGATCTCACCGAATTCTCCTAGAAATCTCTTCCAAATGTCTCAAATCATATCGAAACTCTGTCACATTCGCCCCATGATCTTTAAGTATCTGAGCAACTAGTCCTATTTGTTTGTGTCCATTCACTGCAATCACATCAGTTCCTTCCAGATAATTCTCTCCGAGTTGAGCTCTCTGACGGACGTTTGCTCCGATATAGACGTTTCCGACCATCTGAAATGAATGAACATCTGGATACACAGAGCTGGGGACAGATGATTCGAAAAACAAAAACTCACTCTTCTAGTCACTTTCCACATAGTTTTCTGGAAAAAATCTTCAAAGAAAATGAAGAAAAAAAAGAAAAGAAGAGAAGAAGCTAATCCAATTTCAATTTCAATTTTCTTCTCCTTCTTCTGCAGAAGAAGCTCCGCCCCTTTTTACAACCCCGCAGCTGGCAGAGAGAGTCAATTTGAAACAAAGAGGGGGGAGCTAATTATTTTTGTGCTTTTCGTGTCTTCAAATCCATGAAAAGAGGGGAAAATGTATTGTGAAAATAAGAGGAAAAACGAATGAAGAAAACGATAACAACAAAAAAGGAGGAATTCCAGATTGAAAACAACGATAACAACGATTTTCAGGTTTTCAAAAAGTGAGAAAAGGGGTGGAGCCTAAAACAAGAAAACTTGGTTCATAAAATGGGCGGGGCTTAATTAGGGTGAAAAAGTGAAAAAAAGAAGAAAAATCAGAATTTAGTGCTCATCCTCTGTGTGCTTCATTCTCTTTTTCGGCACCTCATCCTCATCGATTTCTCCATTTTCAGCGGCTTGTTGTTGCTCCTCATGAAGACGTTTCAGACGCTTCTTCTCCTGGAAATTTGGAATTTCAGTTTTCGGAAAAAAAAGGTGGAAAAACAAAGACTATGTCAATCAGAACGTCTCATTTACTATGATTTTTATCAGTAGCGGAAAAAATTGAAAAATGTAATTATCATCAAAAAGTGTAGAAAACGACAGATTCTTGACAGTTTTTTGTATGAAAAATTTAGTGAAGTCTGGTGGAAAGAAGAAAAATACCGAATTCGAGAGAAAATTTGGTAAAAATAGAAAAAAAGAGAGTTCTACTGTGATTTTCGGTGAGATTTTGGCATTTTGCACCCAGAATTTAGAAGAACTTTTTTGAAAATCCGACTGTCCGGATGTCCGAGAAAAAAGCGATTCCGGATGATCAATTCTTCGGATTTTCAGACAAATGTTCGATATTTTCATACTTGCAAATTTACGGCCCGGCCCGACCCGAAGGCACGGCTTCAAAAAAAGGTACCTATTTTTACCGAATTTTTTGAATTTTTTTTTGAAATTTCAATTTTTTGATGCATAACTAGCTTTTGATTGAATTCTGAAGTATAGTCAAAAATTCGACATTTTAGGAAAAAAGACAAAACTTCAGTTCAAATTTTTTCAGCCGGGCCGGGCCGGGCCGTGGAAATTCTCGTCACGGCCCGGCCCGTTGCAAGTATGAATATTTTCATAGGTTTTTCGCTCATAAACAAGTGCGTAATTTTGAGAAATTTGACCAGTACCAACTCATTTCAAGACAAAATTAGGAGAAATTCGGTTTTCTGACAATCAAAAAAAAACGTTTTTAAGGAAAAATTCGGTTTTCAGATTAAAACACTGAAATTGTCACATATTTCATCGGGATTTCGACCAATTCCAGTGAAATTCACTATCAAAATGTTCTGGACATCCGGACGCCCAGACACCCGAAAAAATCGCTTAAACTGGATATCCGGATCTATGGACACACAGATAGACGATCCGGACTCGAATTATCGGAGACAATCAATATTAGGCTAATTCTAGTGGTTTGAGGGCATCAGGACAGCCAGAAATTGACAAAAAACTGTATTGTGGAGTCTAAATATCATTTTGAGCTTAAATCTCTAATTTTTCCTGATGATCGTCTCCAAAATCACTTCAACCGTCGATCCTATCAAGAAGTTGGCAAAACTCGCTCAGCGATTTGGAAAATCTTTTGTAAATCCAGCATTCCTCATGAAAAACTACGACCTTCTTGAATTTCAGTCCGTTTTCCGAAATTCCGATGATCCGGTATACACCGTTTGCAAGTATGCTATGTAGATCATATGGTGTAGAGAAAACACACCATATGATCTACATAGCATACTTGCAAACCGGGCCGACCCGTAACTCGCTTCAAACTCAATGTTATGGGCTGAAAAATATACAAAAATGTAGATCTCGGCGAGTTCTATGTCTGTGGTCTATTACGGGCCGGATGGCTATTCGTTAATGCGCCGCGGGACGGGAAAAAGTGCCAAAAAACGCCAAAATGGCCAAAAAAGCCATTCTAGCTCTGCCCGCGGCACATTAACGAATAGCCATCCGGCCCGTAGTAGGTCACGGGCATAGAATTCGTCGAGATCTACATTTTGGTATATTTTTCAGCTCATAATATTCAGTTTGAAGCGAGTTACGGGCCGGCCCGTTTCGGCCCAGTTTGCAAGTATGCTACATAGCCTATGTCCATCTATCTGTCTGTCTGTTTGTCTGTCTGTGAGAGCGATTTCCAGTCTCCTTTCCCACACATTACCTACCTTTCTCAGTCTCTTTCTCTCCGCTTCCTCATCAACCTCTTCCATGATTTCCTCCTTAATCTCTTCTTTCACCTCAATCTTCTCTTCCTTCTCTCTCTGCTCTCTTCTCAATCGTTTTCTCTCCTTCTTTTCAGCCTTTCTCTTCACTTTCTCCTCATCCTCCTCCTCTTCTTCCACAATTTCCTCTTTCACTTCAACAATTTCAGTCTTAATTTCAGTCGCAGCCGCCTCTCGTTTCGCCTTCAACGCTGCCATCTTCGCTGCGAAATAATCACCGACAGAGAGTGTGCTCACTGTATTATTTCCCTCTTTCTTATCATCAGAATCTGATTTATCGGAATCGGATGACTTCTCCTCAGTCTTTGTCTTCTCTTCTTCAGGCGCGTTGTCAGATTTCAGACGTCCGTATCCAAGAATTCCCTTCTTGTGACTATCACTGTAGTTGGTGGTGTCCTTGGCACGAGTGAATTTTTGATAGCTGAAAAAAGAAGAGAGATAAAACTGAAAATTAACTCAAAATACTCAGAAATTGTCAATTTAAGACATATACATTTGTCTTTTCCAGTAAAAAACCCGAAATTTTCAGTTTGATTTCTGATGAAAACACAGGCTGAAAATTCATCAAAAACTGCCTAGAAATTATCTGAAAATTTAAATTTCTGAAAACCGCTGTCTGGACTCAAATGTTCAGTTTTTCAGTCAGAAATTCACATTTTCCAGCTGTCAAGCTGAAAATGTCAAAAAAAATACTAATTTTGACAAGAAAACCCCAATTTTTCAACAAAAAATTGTTTAAAAATGCGGATTTAAAGGGAATCTGGCGTGCCTTTGGCGCGTTTAAAATTCGAAAATTCAATTTTTTGCTTTTCTCGAAGAAAACCACATAACTTCCAGTTTTTTTGGTCTGGCGTGCTTTCAGCGCATTTCGAATTCAGAACAAAGATCTGGTGCGCCTTTGACGCGTTTTGAAAAGAAGTTTTTCTTGAAAATAGCAAATTTCGGAAAAAAATCTAATCTGGCGCGCCTATGACGCGTTTTAGACAAGCTTTTCAATCTTCTCAACGCACTGGCGTGCCTTTTTTTTTGAGCAAAATATCAGCTATTCTGTTAATTTTCAGATAATAGTCAGATACACCAAGCCGGAAGGTCAAAAAATTAGCATCAAAGTGCAAAGTTCGCAAAAATTGACAAAAAATATTAAAAATTGCCAAAAACTAGAAAAAATTCTCGATTTTTTTTTGTCATTTTCATCTCGTTTTCCATCGATTTGTATTGCAGAATTTCCACTCACTGAATTCTGCGTCGAATCGATTTGCTCTTCAACTCGATCGATATCTTCTCAGCCGTCTGCTGCTTCTCCTCTTCCGTTTGTTCTGGTTCTTTTTCCTTATTCTTATTCAATGCAATCAATAAATCAGCGAAATCATCATGATGAGAAATCCACGTGGAATCGTAGTCTGCCAACTTGTCAGCTCCCAATCCACGTCCCGAATGATTGGCTTTCAGTTTGACGGCGTCAGAGTTACCTTGGCGATTACGTCCGAGTCCGTCGCCTTCAGACCATCCCATTTTTTCCATTAGTTTTTTGGAGAATCTGGAATTAAAAATAGAGTTTTTGAGCCGTTTTCAGCTAAAAAGGATTCATTTTCAGCTAAAAAAAAAAGAAGCTATTTTCAGCTTTAAAAAAGGCCATTTTCAGATAAAAAAGAGGCATTTTCAGATAAAAAAGAGCCATTTTCTGATGAAAAAGAGCTATTTTCAGATAAAAATAGCTATTTTCAGATAAAAAATAACCATTTTTAGCGAAAAAAGAGCCATTTCTAGCTAAAAAAAAGCATTTTCAGCTAGAAAAGAGGCATTTTCAGCTGAAAAAAGTCATTTCCAGCTAAAAAAGAGCCTTTTTCAGATGAAAAAGAGCCATTTTCAGCTAAAAAGGAGGCATTTTCCCTTGAAAACTCACTTCTGATCGTCATTTTTCCATGTGAGATTCTGTGGATCCACACTAATTTTTTGCTTTCTTCTCGGCTCTGCTAGAATCGACATTGCTCTTTTTGATCAAAAAGCGTCGGGGAACCCTAAAATACTATCAAAAATTGTGGAAATTTCTTTTAAAAATATGAAAAAGATATAAAAAGTGCGATAAAACACTGAAAATACGCATTTTATCAAGAAAAACCACGAAAAAAGTGATTTATTCATCGAAAAGGGGAAAATACTATTAAAAATGAAGTGTGTAACTAGAAATAAATTACTACGAAATCATACGGAGAAAGAGATAAAACGGAGACAAGAAACCAGATCAAGTGTGTTGAAAAAATGGATTTTCAGAGGGGAAAAGTGAATTTTTAAAGGGAAAAATCTATAAATTTTCCTCAAAAACTCACAAATTCAATCTGAAAATCATAATAACTATAAAAATCTATTCGCCAATCAAATCCAACACCCATACTTCACTCATTCCAATCATTTTCATCGGCGGTCCCTGATACAGTGATCCAGCAGTGACCATCAATTGTCCACCGAATGGAATCTCGTAGAGTCCATAGAAATATGGGAGGAGCCAATAGACAACTGGAATGACGACATAGAATTGTCCAGCATGAGTGTGTCCAGACAGAATCAAATCGATTTTCGAGAGCTCTTTCGGATGATCCACTTGAAATTCGCGAATCGATGCGGGATTATGTGACATCACGATTTGAGATGTGTTCTTCGGACAGCGTTGAACGGCTTTTGGCAAATCCATTTCGTGATTCAAAATTCCAGATTTTGGACTCGAAATGTCATTTACACCTGCCAAACACACTCCTCGAAGCATTGCGGATCTGCAAAATTAGGGGTTTTTTTAGTCTCTACGTTTTCATAAATTTACGATAAACTTTTAAAAAAAAGAAGGAATTTTTAGCTGGAAAAGGGTACTTTTAACCGAACAACGGTATTTTTAGCGGGAAAATGGTTTTTTAGCCGAAAAACGTATATTTTTAGCTGAAAAAAAATGATATTTTTCGCAGAAAAAAAATAATTTTTTAGCCGAAAAGGGTATTTTCTGCTGAAAAAGAGGATTTCCTGCAGAAAAAGGTTATTTTTGCCGAAATCGGTTTTTATGATTAGAAAAATGAAACGTTTTCAGCAAACATGTGTTGATTTTGATCACAAAACTGGCATCTTTGAGCTGAAAACTTAACAATTTTTGGCTGAAAGCGAGTAAAAAACTTGACTTTTCCAGCTAGGAATCAGGCCTATGCGAACTGAAATTCAGCACTACTCGATTGAAATTTAGCGATTTTCTCGTTAAAAATAGAGATTGTTGTAGAAAAGATGCATTTTAGAGTTGATCAGTTTTGTGATGAAAACCAGGCTTCTTTGTGTAATTTTTGAGCAAAAATTCCATATTTTTCACTGAAAATCTCTTTCTCTGTCTGTCTGTCTGTCTGTTTGTCCTCCATTCAACTCACTCATTCTCCAAAACCGTAATATGTCCATTACGATAGAATCGAAGCCATTCATGAACATCTCCATAGTAATATTCATGATTTCCAGTGACAAAGTAAGTTGGAGCATGGACGGGAAGTTGACTGAAAAAATGAAGATTTGATTTTCAAGACAGAAAAAACTCACAGAACTGGTCGAACTCTGTCCTCAATATCAGCCACTGGGGCATCAACCATATCACCAACAATCAGAACAGCATCCACTTGATTCTCGAGAACTTTCTCGACGACTTGATGAATTTGGGTAGTGTAGACACTGGCTCCGGCATGGAGATCAGATATTACAGCAACACGGAGATGGCCACCGTCGGCAGTGAAATTGGGGATTTTTATAGTTTTATGTTTGACGACAATCCAATCACGGGAGATGAACATTGTTACGGACATCAGGAGGGTCATGACGAGAGTGAATCTGCAAAATTAGGAGGAATTAGGAGAATTTAAGGAGGAAAATTGAACATTTTTGATGAAAAAAGGTAAAATTTTGATTAAAAAAGAAAATTTTTGATGAAAAAATGTAAAATTTTGATAAAAAAAGAAAATTTTTGATGAAAAAATGTAAAATTTTGATGGAAAATGGTAAAATTTTGATGAGAAAATGTAAAATTTTGACGAAAAAGAGTAAAATTTTAATAAAAAAGGAAAATTTAGAAAATTTTCCCCCTTTTCAGACTCCTTACTTAATCTGAGATCTCCTCTTCCACATGAGATCATAAAAATATGGAATCTTCCCGATCAAATCCAGAATCCATGATGTGTACTGGAACATCTGGAAAAGTAATTAACTTTATAACTTTCCATCTAAAATTCTCAATAAAACCTTCATTTTTCCGGCGAAAAAGTTGACAATCCCAAATCCACAGACAAAAGCAATCATATTAGTCCAAATACCGGCACTTATGGAGGTGAGATCGAAGAGGAGCCACTGGAAAATTTGATTTTTTGATTTTCAAAAAATAAAATGTATTTCAGTGAAAATTACCTGCAGAAAAGCTGGGGCATAATACATAAAATAGACGGATTGTCCGAGAAACAGAAAGATGATGAGGGCGTCTGAGCATCGTTTTCGGCAGATCTGAAAATAGGAACTTTAAAAGATTTTCAGTTTTTGGCAATGGATCCAAGATTTCCAGCAGGGATTTATTAAATTTTCTACTAAATGATTTTCAAATTCAATTATTTTCTTTACTAATACCAGGTTTTCCTTTTTCAACACTTCTAAAATCACGAATCTAAAAATTAAATAGAAAAATAAAATAAAAACAACGACACTCCGAAATTCCGCAGGCGCGTGTTGTTTAGCGTCGCCGAAACGGGTCTCGCAACGAACGGCGCGTCTTCAAATTTATTTATTTTTCTCCCTCGCCGATTTTCCCTCATTTTATCCATTTTTCGGCGGTTATTCAAATTTTTTCCGATAATGTGCCCATTCAATTATCCATCGTATTGACACTATGACGAAAAACCAAAGAACAGACAATGGGAACCTTTGAATTATCGATTTTTCGTCAGTTGTCACACGATGTATTGAGAGTTTTCTTTTTGCAGATTTTATCGAATCAGATTTGAAGAGAAACCGAATTCTTTTCAAAAATAAATCGAAATCTAGGAGAATGAACCCGGTAAGTAAGGAATTTGTGGTGCAGTTGAAAAGTTCGACTATTAAAAGAGCAATTATCGATCGATGCCCACCAATTATTTGCGAAAACCTCAATTTTTTCCCTAGTTTCAGACCTACGACCAGCGTCACATGCAATTGTCTCAAAACCGCCCGCAAACTTCGGGCAGCACAAAGCGATACGTCCAAATGCCGACTGGTATGCCGCGTCAACCATTGTACCCCGCTGACGATCATTTCAATGATACGCAAAGTGCTTGGGATGAGCCGTCGAGTAATGTCGGTGGTGGTGGTGGTGGTGGTGTTGTATCATCACAACAGAATGATAAGCCCACTGGATTACGGCATTTTTCAACAAAAGTTTGTGAAAAAGTCAAGGAAAAAGGATTGACAAACTACAATGAGGTGGCCGATGAGCTGGTTTCCGATTATTTTCAAAATAATTTGATGAAACAGATTGATGTAGTGGTGAGTAATAATATTTAGTTGGAAAACATCGAAAAAAATTCTTTCAGAAACAAGAATATGACATGAAAAACATCCGCCGACGAGTCTATGATGCTCTAAACGTTCTTCTCGCTATGAATATAATCACAAAAAATAAAAAAGACATACGATGGATCGGACTTCCCGCTTCGGCTTCCCAAGAAATATCGCGGTTGGAAGAGGAAAAAGCGAGACGAGAAGCGAGTATAAAATCGAAAAGAGAGACGCTAAAAGAGATGATTCTACAAATTGTTTCATACAAAAATTTGGTGGCCAAAAATAGGGAGGCTCAGCGGTTAGTTAATAAAAATTAACATTTTTTACGATCGAAAATTGAAAATTCCAGGAAAAATGGTGAACCGAGCGTCGACACCATCCTCCATTTGCCATTTTTAATGATACACACGCATAAAGAGTGAGTTTTTCGAAAATTAGTATAGAAAAATAGTAAATATTCAGTACAAATGTGGAGTGCAGCGTATCTGCTGATAAATCCGAGTTCTTATTCTCGTTCGACAGAAAATTCAAAATTCACGACGATTTTGAAGTGTTGAAAAGTGAGGTTTCCTATTTTTGTAACGATTAACTCAATTTTAATTTCAGAATTGAATCTTACATGCAGTCTTAACACATCGAATCCAACAGATGAAGAGGTGAAGATTGCAAAGAGCTATTTGCCATCGTTACACCAAAATTATGTCGATGAAATCATTTCAAGTGAGTTTTTGATTTTTTCAGCTGGTTTTCAGTCAGCTTTTAAATTTTTCTTCTTCAGACAACAAAAAACAAGAAATTGAACGAGAAGAGAACAAGAAACGATTGTTAGCTCAACAACATAGCCAGTTGCAATTGCAATATTATGAGCAAGACGACTCGGAAATGTCACAAGTTCCAAACCCGGGACGCTATAATCGTCAACTCCAGGAGCATTTGATGAATGACGGAAGTGAGGATCGAAGTGGTTAGTTTATTATTTAGACGAATTTTTCGTAAATCGACACGAGACTTCGTAAATCTACACAATGTGATGAAAATGGTGCATTTTCAATTGCTTTTTCGAATTTACTCGTTCAAAAACAATAATAAAATGACAATATTTACTCAATAATACAAAAAATCTTAAAAGACGCTGATTTTGACTACGAAAACCCCTAAAACCCTCATTTCCTCTATTAAAAGCGACCAAAACTACAATTTTTCCAGCCGCCGATGGAATCATGGAGCGAGAAGACGAGATGGAGAAGAGTGTGCACCAAGGGAATACGGCGATCCGTGTTGGTCCACTCTACAGTAATTATAGTCCACAAAAGTTGCTCCGGCAACAGGCGAACTCCTCGAACACCCCACTACAAGCGCCACAACCCACTCGTCGATATTATGTACAGAAGAATCCGACACCGCAGATGAGGGTAAGTTGGAGAAAACAGTCACAAAAATCCACATTTTTGTGATTGTCTAATATAATAATCCCAGCTTATTGATCTACTAATCTATTTCTGTAGCGCGAAATGAGTCCAGCGATTCGTACAGTAGCACGTCCGTATCCTGCCGGCGGAGCTCGAATGGTTGCTGGTGGAAGTGTTACCGGTGGAGTCAAGTACTATGTGCCAGGACAGGGACCATCCACTTCTCTGCATCCAGCTCCGAGATATGTAAGTTTTGCATTCACTTTGCACTTAACGTTCACGTTCCAAGGCTTAAAAATGGGAAAAATCTATTTTTCTTCTCTTTAGGGACAATCATCATCATCCACTCAACAACGTGTCGTCTATTCGTCTGGAAGTGGAATTCCAACTCAACTGGCGCCTGGACAACGAATCGTTACGCAGAGAATCGTCACACCCGGCGGACCGCATCCCCCGGGAACCATCGTTCGTAAAGTGATACGCAAGATTGTGGTGAATTCGGGAACGAATCAAGCTGGAGGAGTGAAACAATCGGCCGCTCAGCAAGTTATACAGAAGAAAATGATGGAGCAAGGTGAGTAAAAACAGGAGTTTCTGCTTGAAATTTCATATTTTTTTATTACGAAATCCTTGCAGAGATGATTGAACGAAAACCAGAACAACCGATGACGTCAGCGCAGGCCGCCGCCCTCATCCAACATCCGCCACCAGCTGAATATGACTATTTTGAGTGATTTTGCTGGATTTTTCACATATTTTTTTCCAAAATTTTTCCTTCCTTCGCTTCCCTAGACCACGTTTTATTATACGAGTTTACTTTTTAATTTTTATTCCAATTTCTATGTTCTGTATTTCTGGATATTTGAGTTTTTCTCTGTAAACGCTCAATTATTCGTACAAATTTCCCATTCCTGTAGCTGGAATTGTACTATTTCATTTACATGTTCTACTACCGCCCGTTTTGATATACTTTTTTGAATTCGACACAATTTCCCATTATCCGCTTCTTTTTGTTCTCCGAATAATAGGTTTTACTCAATATCTTCTTCTTCTCACATTACCTGCATTTTCCTACGATCCTGCACCTTTTCCTTGACTATATCATCATCAAACCATTTCATCAATTGACCATAAGCAAAGACGTTGAGTAGAGTTAGAATGCACTCAATACGCCACATGGCAATGACTCGACGACGATTTCCGATAAGGTAGCCATCGACAGCCTCGATCTGAAAACTTGGGAAGGTCGAAAATTGCAAGAAAACTTATTTTTCTGATTTCTCGTAAATCGACAAGACCCGCCGTAAATCTACACAATTCCTAAGTATAGTGAAAATGGTTCATTTTCAATTATTTTTTCGGATGTACTAGTTCAAAAATAGTAGTAAAATAACAATTTTCACTCGAACACACCAAAAAAATCTCCTAATCCACCCCAAATACCGTAAATCACTACAAGATAGGTACATAGTAAAAATTGCTTATTTCTAGTGTTTTTTTGGTGAAAATAGATAGAAAAACGCAGATTTTTACTATAAAAACCCCTAAAAACCTCATTTTCTGATTGAAATCGAAAAAAAAACGACTAAAACTACGACTTTCAAAATTATCGTAAATCGACACCAAGCACCGTAAATCTACACTTGCACCAATTAGCGCGGAAATAGGTCATTTCGGCAGTTTTTTGGTTTAAAAATACACTTAATACTATATTTTCAGTGAAAAATCACTAATAAGCCAGTGAATTTGACTTACCCAAAATCTGGAGCAATACGTGAGGAGCACCCAGGCAATAACCGAGCCGAACACAAGAAATCGTTCGACACTCATCTGAATCTGGAATTCAGAAGACGTCAACGTCATCTTTGACAATAAGAGAGAATGGGGATGGAAAGGAAAATCGGATAAAATCTTTGCGGATTTTATCGAAAAGTACGTGGACACGGACTTTGTTCGCCGTTTTTGAACGAGAGAAAATGGAGGAATTGATTCGAAAAATACATAAAAATAAATTATTATTAATCACAGAGCATTCGGCTATATTTGGCACTTTAGCGAAGGGAAAAGAGATAGTAAAGCAGCTAGATATTCGAAGTGTTGTTGGCGTCGTCGTCAAGCGAATCGGCGTGTTGTTCGAGACTTTGAAGGGCCATTCGCATTGTGGTTCGCATGTTTTTTAGGCATTGTTGGAGACGGCTGGAAACAGAGGTTTAGGGGAAAATGACGAGGAAAAGGTCGAAAAATCAACACTTGGAGGTTTTATTTTGGAAAAATGATAGCGATTCTAGGAAGCGTTAGGAGACATTTGAAGAATGTGTATTCGCACGGCACACTTCTTACAACCGCGCTCTACCGAAACCGAAGAAAATAGTGTGTGAAATTGAGAGACTCAGAGAAAAAGAGACACTTTTCAAGGGCATTTCGGTAGAGCGCAGCTGTAAGAAGCGTGCCGTGCTAATAGATGTCTGGATGTTTGTCGGTTTATCCAGATGTCCGTGTACTCAGATGACTATAGTGTCAAAAAGGGTACTGTAGGCTGGTCCCGCGGTAAAATAATGAGTTATAAATCAGCCAATATTATATCAAAAGCTGAGGGCTATATTTTGGTTTATTTTTGGACTCGAAGAGTTTTATGTGCCAGCGCTACGTCCTTGAAAAATTGATTTTCTAATTTGCTGTAAATCGACTTGAGCCTCCGTAAATCTACACAAGGCTTAAATATGGTGAAAATGATGTATTTTCAATTGTTTTCCGGATGTACTAGTTCGAAAATAGTAATAAAATGACAATGTTGACTCAAAAATACCAAAAACAATTAAAAAATCTCGTAAATCGACACCAAATATCTTAAATCACTATAGGATAGGTATATAGTAAAATCGCTCCTTTCTAGTGGTTTTTGGTGAAAATAGATTGAAAAACGCTGATTTTCAGTACTAAAACCCCTAAAAATTTCATTTTCTGTTATAGATCGGCTGAAAAAGACCAAAACTACAATTTTCGAAATTCTCGTAAATCGACACCTACCGCCGTAAATCTACACAGATACCAAAATATCGCCAAAACAGCGGTTTTTTACCGTTGTTTGATTTAAAATACACTAAATCGTCAAAAATACTATGTTTTCTTTCAAAAAATCGTAAAAACCCAGTGAGGTTAGCATCGCCCACGCAATAGCCGAGCGAATGTCTTACTTTTTCAAATTTTGAAAACCATTTTTTTTAAACGACTCACTGATTATCAAACCGTCCCACGAGACCAGCTCGATATGTATTAATCTGAACCCGAATCGCCAACGTCGCATACGTCGACAATGCCTCCTCCAATCCAGTCAAATCGATGACAATTTGAGTGACAATGAGTGGAGAAGTGTCTTGATTCAAACGAGAGAAATGTGTGAGAAGGTCTTCTAAAGCAGTGGAAACTGTCTGTTGAAGACATTCGATGGCCAGTTGAGGAGCGTATAACTCGAGTTCAGCTTGTTGGAGGACGGAACACAGAATCATCTCTTTTGCGTAGTCCGAGATGTCTGGAAATGAATTTTGCTACAGTAACCATCGTGAGGATTCAGAATCATGCTAGCATACTTGCAGACATGGACCGACGCGTACCTAATTCGCTTCAAACTGACATGGAATGTATTTTGACTGCTACCCCTAAAGTACTGATTTTTTTTGCTCATTCGATGAGTTTTCTCAAGACAAAATGGCCCATAAAGGCTTTTCCTGTGACGTGACCTCGTTTTTGAAAAATTGAGATATTTCGAAAATGAAATTTTTTCGAAATTTTTTTTTCATTAATTTTTTTCATTATTTTACCGGATTGTTCGGAAAATAGGCTTTGCACATATTTATAGCAAATTTCATGTAGTTTTTGACAAAAATATGACACTCATGAAAAAATAATTTTTTGATCCTGAAAAAGGTAAAAATGTGACACCCTCCAAAAAAAAAATTTTTTTTTCGAGGTCGGCAGAGGTGACATACATATGGTAAGAAAGAACAACTTATGTGGATTATTTTTTCATATAGCACTATAGTCGCTTCCAGTTAAAAATTAAGGAAAAAATGCTCTGAAAATTTTCATTTTTCGAAAAAATGTGACTTGTCGGAAATAAGTTCGAATTTCTAATATTGCCTAAGCTCCTAATCAAATTCAATAAAAATAACAATTTTCAGATTATGTTCCACCATTTTCAAACAATGATTCACATCCCTGTTAACTTCTCTTGTCATAACACTCGTTCAAAGAATGCAAGTTTTCTCAAGTGGTGGAAATTCAACAGCTTATAACTCCTCTGAAACTGAAGCAAACAGGCTCAAAAGCTCAGAACAACCCAAAAATGACTATTGCTTCTCAAAAATCATAATTTGCCTGTTTTTCGAAAAATAATTTTTTTCTATTTTTGATAAGGGGGCACCACATGAAATTTTTCCAGAAACTTGAATTTTTTTTTTCGAAAACAACCACAATTAACGGTTTTTAGCATGTGTTCTTAGTTTATAAACTTGTTTTGAGTTGTTTTCGAAAAAAATAATTTTTCAAGTTTCTGGAAAAATTTCATGTGGTCCCCCCTTATCAAAAGTCGAAAAAAATGTTTTTCTAAAAACATCCCAAATATGATTTTCAAAAATCAATAATTATTTTCGAGTTGCTCTGTGTTTTTTAGCCTCTTTCCTTTAGTTTCAGAGGAGTTATAAGCTGTTGAATTTCCACCACTTGAGAAAAATTGCAATCTTTGAACGAGTGTTATGACAAGAGAAGTTAACAGGGATGTGAATCATTGTTTGAAAATGGTGGAACATAATCTGAAAATTGTTATTTTTATTGAATTTGATTAGGAGCTTGGGCAATATTAAAAATTCGAACTTATTTCCGACATGTCACATTTTTTCGAAAAATGAAAATTTTCAGAGCAATTTTTTCCTTAATTTTTAACTGGAAGCGACTATAGTGCTATATGAAAAAATAATCCACATAAGTTGTTCTTTCTTACCATATGTATGTCACTTCTGCCGACCTCGAAAAAAAAATTTTTTTTGGAGGGTGTCACATTTTTACCTTTTTCAGGATCAAAAAATTATTTTTTCATGAGTGTCATATTTTTGTCAAAAACTACATGAAATTTGCTATAAATATGTGCAAAGCCTGTTTTCTGAACAATCCGGTAAAATAATGAAAAAAATTAATGAAAAAAAATTTTCGAAAAAATTTCATTTTCGAAAAATCTCAATTTTTCAAAAACGAGGTCACGTCACAGGAAAAGCCTTTATGGGCCATTTTGTCTTGAGAAAACTCATCGAATGAGCAAAAAAAATCAGTACTTTAGGGGTAGCAGTCAAAATACATTCCATGTGAGTATTACGTAAAATGTGCCAAAAACGGGAAAATTACCAAAAAAAAAGAAAATTTTTTTTTTCGGAAATCGGAACTTTTCTGAATTATTCTTTTCGGAAATTTCGGAAACTTGGTTTTTCAAGTAAGCAAAAAGTCAAAATCAATAAATATGCAGTAAAAACAAATAAATTCTGCAAATTTTGACGCAGTTGTGACCTTTTGACACCGTTCACGTTGGTTTTGCAGCAATTTCTTCCAATTTAGCACAAATTCCGGTTTTTATCATCATGAAAATAAATGAAATTTCGGAAAAAATCGGAAAAAAAGTTTTTCCGTAAAAATTTCTGAAAGTTCCGAAAAAAAATCGGAAATTTTCCGACGGAAAACAGTTCCGAAAAAAGTCGGAAATTTCCGAATTTCCGAATTCCGTTCCGCACATCTATGGTCACAGTCATAGAGCTCGCTGAGATCTACATTTTGTTCTATTTTTCAGCTCTTAAAACTCAGTTTAAAGCGAGTTTCGTGCCGGCCCGTGTCGACCGGTTTGCAAGAATGCTCCTGAGGATTCAGAATCCCCCCTTGACACCTTACCATCATCATCCGGCATGTACTCATAGGTGGCCGATGCTATCAGTGGCTGAAATGCACTACTCATCATTGCAATACAATCATTGATCATTTTGGTGCGGAACGATGACAATTTCGCTCGTGATTTCTATAAAATTTCGTTTCTTTGCTTAAACTCAGTTGATGTTACCTCCTGTATCTGATCGACATGCTTCACTCCACACTCTTGCATTTTCTTTCCCACATTATTCAGAGTCTTTGCAATGATGAACTCAATATCCCCCACCGCGATGAGCAATTTCTTCGTCGTTATCTCGTTTCCCTTCTTTTGAGTTTCTAGTTGTTGGGGACGTTGTCGGATGAAAAGACGGTCAAAACAGATTTTGATTGAGGTGATCAGACGGAAGAATAGATCGATTATTGTCTCACGGAATAGCTCTCGAGAGAAGAGACACGCCTCTCCAGGGTATCCAGTGGTGGATAGAGCATCTCGGGTACGGGTTAGGCATTCACAGATCTGGAAATATAATAGATTAGGTGCACTTAAAATCACAAGTGCGAAACGGGCCGCCGCGTAGCTCGGTTAAAACTTAATATTATGAGCTGAAAAAATACCAAAATGCAGATCTCAGCGAGCTCTATGTCTGTGACCTACTGGTCGGATGGCGAATCATTAATGTACCGCGGGGCCAGGTAGGATGGCTTTTTTGGTCGTTTTCCCCTTCATATTACCGATCCGTCATCCGGCCCGTAGTTGGTCATGGGCATAGAACTCGCCGAGATCTACATTTTGGTATATTTTCAGCTCATAATATTGCGTCTTAAGCGAGTTACGCGCCGACACGGTTTGCAAGTATGCTTAAAATTGTCAAGGACGTCGTTAATAATGCTCTCGCCATGGCTAATTTCGGAATAAGAAGCCTTATAGCTGGGTTATTTTTAGTTTTACGAACAACTTGAATAGAGATTCAGTATCCCCACGACGTCAGAATACCAAATATATACATTTGAAATAGAATCAATATCACGAGGAATGGAAAATTGAACGTTTTTCTCTACCACCTGTCAAATAGGTAAGGTGACGTCTCCTTATGTAAACGAACACATAAATCAACCTCAGCAGAAACGAGAACATTCTAACCGAGATGACGTCATCTAGGCCACAGCGTGCATTGACTAGTGAATTCTAGGATTTAGCCTTCCAACCGAATACATTTCTGCCAGAACAGAATCTCCAACTTAAGCAAAAACTCTAGTGAGAATGAAAAGAAAAAGAAGAGTTCGTTTGGTACCGCCCGTCGGGTTAAGCTGACATTTCCTTGAGTGAACGAGCGCATAAATCAACGTCACCAATGACGAGAACGTTCTAATTGAGATGACGTCAAGAGGATTCGGAAGGAGCCAGCAATTTGGTTTTATGTGAGTACGGCCTGGATCGATTGCAGGATTTTCAGAAGAAACGTTATAAAAATCGAGTAATTCAGAAGAGCGTTGGTGTGCTGCTCGTTAAAAAGTTAGAAGATGTTTCCTCATGAATACGGAAATCTTCGTCGACAAATTCAATAAATTGGCACCGTGGCAAGAACTCATCTCTCAGTAGATTCGGTTAGACTGCTACAAGTTATAAAAGTAGGACTAAACTTGTTCAAAAAGGCATTCAATCTCTAGAAAAAGGTGAATAAAACTGGAAACTGTAATCTACAGTTCTGAGTTGCACTTGAAAAGATTCAGAAATGAGAGGTGGCTCATTATATTTTAACCCGAATGTGGCATTCAATCACTCAAGATACAGTCACTCATATATCAATGAATCACCTCATGAATATTCAAATCGAATGCACATAAGAATCTCATACTTCTATGCAAATTTGTGTTGATTAATGTCCTTTTTCTTCGAGAAATGAGGAATAAAAATCAGCTGAAAGAGGCTGAAAATTTATAGGATTCTACTGAAAATGAATCGATTCGCTATTCTTTTCCTTATGATGCGAATATTCAAAATGAATTATGTGTTGGGTTACTGTAGATACTGTAGCTACAGTATCTCTATACTCTACCTCATTCTCATAATAATCCGGGAGAATCGTCTTTGTCTGTTGTGCTCTATCCAGAATATCTTGTTTCCAATTGATACGATGAGCGAGAAGAGCCACTCCTGAAAACTCTCTTACTAGATTCTTTCTCTATCTGAGTCTAGGACTCACTCTCAATTCCAGAATCCACAAAATCTGAGACCAATTTCAGTCTTACTGTCATACATAACTCAATCAATGGCTGGACATGAGTCAGACTAAACTGATTCTCCAACAGAGAAGCTATCAGAGATCTAGTAGTTTTGAGACTCTGTTGAAGGTTCGAACGACCGATGTCTGCTGAGACGGCTGGCCACTTTGCGAATTGATTTCCGTATTGATTGAGGACGGAATCGGGGAGAGCTTTTGTGATGAGAGCGTTGAGGACGAGCCACGAGGAGACGTTGATCAGGGTGGTCAGCATTGTCTGGAATAGAGAGGTTTCGGGGGATTCAGATACTCAGAAGCTGAAATTCTAAGAGATTGAAACTAACTAGGTAACACGCTGATTCCGAATATGGAATTCATTTTTGCAAAACGCTTCGGTGAGCCGAGATATATACATTTTAAGTCAATTCCAGTGCAAAAATTTCATTTTTCGAGGGTGTCAAGATCAATTTAGACTCAATTTTTCTCATTTTTTCTGTGTAATCCTTGTAGATAGATAGTTACGTCTGGAACACTCCCTAGTAAGAAAGTTTCAAACTTTGAAGTTTATTTGCGAGAAACGAAAACACAGTGAATTATTGAATCTAGGAGTTTAGAAAATCTAGAAATCACATTTTTTTGAGAAACTGGGAGCATGAGACTTCGGGATTATGGACAGACAGAAAATTGAGATCAGAGATTTTAAAATTGATTAAAATGACAAATTCAGTTATTTTTGAAAGTTAGAAAAAAGACTGAAAAGGCTAAATTCTCGAATTTGGGGAATTCGAAGTTTTGAAATGTTGAAATTTCAGTTTTCTCTTCCTTTTAAATCCCGTTCTTTAGTTTTGTAATTTCTAGAAAATTATATTTTTTGAACAAATATTTTCAGAAAATTCCTTGTGAAAACTTTATTTTTCACAGTATAGTAACCAAAATCCAAAAAAAAAAAGTCGTTTTGAAACTCAAAAAATTAGATTTTTGATGAGTTTTCGACCTACAGTAACCCCCATATCTACAGTACCCCTCAGCTACAGTAATTCGGAAAATAGATTTTTTCCATTTGAAATCTTGATTTCAAGGTCGTTTTCGTTCAAAATAAGTAATGTTTTGGTGATTTTCAGAATTTCAGATTCATTAGGCTACAGTACCCCTTTTACAGTGATCCTGGAAGTACAGTATCCCCAATTCTAAAGTTAGTTGAATTTTTTTTGACAAAGTTTTGAAAACTGAGCTCTTGTCTTTTCGTTAATTTTTTTCGAAAATTCTGAAAAATCGAGTGTCTGAAGCTTTTTCGAGGCGTTCCGAATTCTTGAGCCCTCAAAATATGGGAAAGCTGAGAAATTAGAGTGTCTACGATCTAAAATTATGAATTTTTGCATTTTGAATTTCAGTTTTTTGCTGAAAATAGGAATTCAAAAGCTCAATTTCAGACTTCCTCACATTAATATCCTCCAATCTCTGAATAGCATCTGGGGATGCACTCGAACTATGATACGTGTTCGCCAACTTCCAGAACGACGGCAGTTTACTCAACAATAACTCGACAAGAGTCGTCACAAAATTCTGAATCTCATTCGTCTTCGTCAGAATCATGTGTTGATTCTGTGTGTTGCTCGAGTATCTCATCTTATCCTCTTCCTCTTCATCTTTCGCTTTTTTCAAGAATTTCTCCTGCATATCCCATAGACTTTTCTCCAGCCAAACGTAGTAAGAAGTGATACAATCCCACGTCGGATCGGATTCTGGATCCAGAATTTTCAGATATTTTATGAGTTTCGATTGTTCTTCATAGGAGACAGGTGTGTCGATCAGTTTTCGCTTCATCTCCTCTTTGAACACCTCCATTTTTGCATCGATTTCAGTCATTACTGTAACACTCTTTTCTCCAAATTCTCTAAATCTCTTCTATACTTACACTCTCTAAACAACGGCACATCAGTATCCGAATACAATGATTTCGCTCTCGTATAATCATTTAAAATCGTGATATATTCTCCTTTCTTCATACTTTCCTCGATTTTTGAGGAGAGAAAGAATATGAATTTGAAGCGGACGATGACTCCAAGAGCGTTACGAGTCGCGTCGGCGTCGTCTTTTCGTTTCAGGACGTCGGCGAACACGGATTCCGCTTTGGTTTTTGAGTCTTTTATCTGGAAATATGTAGGGATTCAGGATGTTGGTTTCTTGGAAATTTTTATTCCGCGAAGCGAAATGGTTCAACTTTTTCCAGAATTCATTTTTGAAGGAAGTGCCATCTTATTTTTGAACTAGAATTTACTAGTTAGGGAGACAATCTAGATCTCCATTTCATAAATTGATTAAATGTGTGTATGGTCTCGTTTCAGAAAGTTGCAGACTAAGTTTGAGTGACTGCAAATCAGAAAATTTGAGTTAAAAATGACTGAAATTGAAGGATTTTGATTTGAAGGACTAGGGAAGGTCGTGAAGTCAATTGTGGAGTTACAGGTCGAGACCTGTACCACTAGAAAGCTAGGAAACGCTGATTTCAAATCTATATTCAGATTTTTTCCCTCGAGGCCCGGCATTCGAAAAAAACGGGGACAAAGTTCTGAAAAATGAAAAACTATTATATTATTTTTTCAACACGCGAAAATTGCAAAAAGAATCGCGTGTCAAAAAAGCAATAATTTTTCATTTTTCAAAAATTTGACGCCTTTTTCTCGAAAACCAGGCATTTTAGGCAAAAACTTCATATATATTTGGAAACAGCGTTTTCCCAGCTTTCCAATGGTACAGGTCATGTCTCATAACCTTAAACTGACTCCACGACCATAACTTGTGGGGTTTAATTAAAATAAGCTTCAAAAAGTGGGAATTCGGCCTTCTAGCGTATTTCATTCTGAAAAAAGTGATTGTTGAGTTCTGATATGTTACAGTTCTAACAACATTTTCTTCAAAGAGGCTGAAAATTAAAACTTGTCAGCTCAATTCCGCGAATGATCAAATTTTAGCATTTCGAACTGATACTATCATACTTGCAAACCGGGCCGGCGCGTAACTCCATTAAAATGACATCTTATGAACTGAAAAATATACCAAAATGTAGATCTCAACGAGATCTATGTCTGTGACCTACTCCGGGCCGGATGGCTAGTCGTCGATGTGCTGCGGGCAGGGAAAAGTGCCAAAAAGCCATTATAGCCCGGCCCGCCTTATATCAGAGACATTATGTCTCAGACATAGAACTCGCTGAGATCTACATTTTGGTATAATTTTTAGCTCATGAGATGACGTTTGAATCGAGAAATTTGACGTTTTTTCGAATTATATGTCTCAACCAAAATTTTCTCAAATCTTACCAATTTCGAAATATTCCCTAACGCTGCAAAATGATCAGCATTCTCTCCTTTCTCGAGTGCTTGATGTAGATTTGCGAGTGTATCCACACAATTAATCAGTGAGTACAGATTCGCTTTGTGCATTTCTTCACTCCGTTTCGCATCGTTCTGCTTCGCCAGTTCCATATTTTTGATAGCCGTTCGGAGATCTTCGATTCTAAAAAAAGGTAGATTTTTGATAATTTCGGTTACCAGATCCGTTTGAAAACTCACGTAGCATCAGCGTGATTCTCCAACAAATACCATTGCGGTGAGAAGTTTTCCATCCGCAAATTGCCACTACAATCGGGAAAATCACGGGAGAGAACGATTTGATCCATTCGTTTCTGGCTGGGGACAAGACCGAGAGCGTCGCGTTCGTCCTGTATAAAAAGATTGAAATTTTGAGGTTTTTTGATTGAAAATTGAGATTTTTTGACTGAAAAATTAGGATTTTGATTTAAACTCGAGGGTTTTAGACTGAAAATTTGAGCTTTTTTGACTGAAAATTACAGTTTTTTTTACTGAAAATTGAGGTTTTTCGGCTGGAAAGTGAGGTTTTTGACGGAAATCTTGAACTTTTCTGACTGAAAATTGAAGTTTTTGACTCAAATTCTAAGGATTTTTGACTAAAATTTTGAGGATTATCAACTAAAAATTGAAGTTTTTAAAATGAAATTTGAAGTTTTTGGACTGAAAATTGAGGATTTTTGACGGAAAATTTGAAGTTGCCAACTAAGAATTGAGATTTTGGAAATCGACATATTTTGGCTGAAAATCAAAGTTTTCTCAGAGAAAATTGATGTTTTTGACTGAAAATCGAAGTTTTTTGACTGAAAATTGAGGTTTTTTGCATTTCTTCCCCACCTGAATCTGTGGAACACTCCGTATCGCCTCTCTCCCAGGAACCGTCCTCGTCTCATCAACCCACACGGCAGACTCTTCTAACGGACCGATTTGTGTGATGAATACACGAAATTTCACATTCGAAGTTCCTTTTCCACCGGATTTTGTGACGATTCGAACCTCACCGGGACCACGAGACGCCGCACCGACGCGAGCGATGATTTTTGATGGGGATTTCCATCTGGAAATTGAATTTTTGAGATTTCAGAAGAAAAAATTGAATTTTTTAGGTAAAATTGTGTAATTTTCGTCTGAAACCAACAGAAATCGAGTTTGGAATTGATTTTTAGCGAATTTTAGAGATTTTTAAGTTTCGAGCGACTTTTTGGGTGAAAAATTTGCTTTTTTTAGTGAAGATTGTATAAAAAAGAATTTTTGAGTTTAGTGGCGAAAATACAAAAAAATATATTTATTTTGTCTAATTTTTGACTGAAAATTACAATTTTTAGCTGTTATTACATACTTTACTTTTTTTAATTTTCTATTTTTTTTTGAAAAATAAGTTTTTGTGTATTTTTCAGCCAAAAAAACTCTCTCACTTCATACTCCACAGACTATCGATTCCACAAATGAAGAGCATTATCACATCGTTTTGATCGCATCCTAAATTCTCTCCTCGAATCGTTATTTGAGTTCCCGGTACTCCTGAAACACTTTATTTTTATTTTTTTAATAAAGATGAAAAACCAAACCCTCAGTTGGTGATAACCCAGTCACGGTAGGAGGGAGTCTCTCACTGAAATTCGAATTCTCCTCCATTTTTTACCTGAAAATCCAAAAATTTAATGAAAATTGTGAAATACGATTTAGATATAATGGATTTTAAGATTTATACAATGCACAATATGCCAGCTTTTGTCCGAGAGGAGTACACGGAGTCTCGCTAAACAACACGCAGTGCGGAATAACGGAGTGTCGTTGCAGATTTCCAATCAATTTTCTACAATTTTATTCAAATTTCAGCCGTATTCAAGCCATAATACTTGGAGTTTTGCAGGGTTTTTCAGCGAGTGTCATGTCCAATAATCACTATAATTATTATCGACCCCGGCCGCATGATCGGTTACCCGGAAAACGATTTCCAGACAGGTGAGAGGTTTGAAATATTAAAAAATTCCAAAAATTAGTTTTTTGTAAGATTTTTGAGTAAAAACCATCGCAAAGAGGGAAAGTATCGTTTTCACATCAAAATTTCAAAATTTTCAATGCACAATTCTCAAAAAATCAATAAATTCTTGCAACTTTCAGATGGAACATCTACGACAACGTCGGTCGCGACATCGAGGGAACCCGTTTCGTTCCATTCAAAACTCCACTCGATTCGTCGTTTTTCGACGGGAAGAATATGCCAGAAGAGCTGCAATTCGGTGTGAAATCACTGATGAATATGGCGAAACAAGCGAATAAACAGATTGGATTAGTCGTCGATCTCACGAATACTGATAGATATTATAAGAAGACAGAGTGGGCGGATCACGGAGTGCAATATTTGTAAGTTGCCTAAATTTTTACTTTTTATCCGAAAAATCAATAGTTTTTCATTTTTATTCCAGAAAACTGAACTGTCCGGGACACGAAGTGAATGAAAGAGAAGATCTTGTGCAGGATTTCATAAAAGCTGTCAAAGAATTTGTGGAGGATCCCGAAAACGGTAAAACGAATTTTTGAGGTGTTTTAATGCGAAAATTCCGATTTTCAGAAGGAAAACTGGTAGGCGTTCACTGCACACATGGTCTTAACCGAACGGGATATCTGATTTGTCGGTATATGATTGATGTAGATGGTTATACGGCTGCTGATGCGATTTCGAGTAAGAATTATAAGAAAATGACCAAGTTTTTTAGTTTTTCATCGATATTTTACAGTGATCGGGGTATTAACAATACACCCCTCTTACAACTGCGCCCCATCACAAACAAGAGCAAGAGAGACCCAGAGTTTTTTCATGCGCGAAGCAGATTTTCAGCATTTTTGATCTATTTTCAGAAGTTTGAATGACTTTTTTCGCTGATTTTCGAGAGAAAATTATAAAAAATGGATCAAAAATGTTTAAAATCTGCGTCTTCCTCGTTTGCGGTGGGGTAAGAGTGGTGGACTCGACTTCTAATATCAAAATCAGTCATTTTTAACTGAAAATGAAAAGAAAAATATAATTTAATGTGCTAGAAAGCGATTTCCTTCAGTTTTTTCGAGAAATTTCATATAAATCAAATGAAAAAAATCCTGGAAAAATAGTAATTTCCGTCGGAAACCAACCCAGAAAGAGCCCCATAATTTTAATATTTCGAGGACTAGTTTTCCCAAAGTTTGGAATTCTAGGCCACGTGTTAAATAACTCGGCCATCGGTGATTTTCAGTAGTTTTTTACTCTAAACTATGAAAATAACCCCTGAAACAACTTTTTGGACTCGTGACTTGGTTTTTTCAAAATTTGGTTTTCTAGGCCACGAGTCGAAAAACTCGGCCATATGCTTTTTTGGTGGTCTTTTGTTGCTCTATAAACGCTGAAAATGTCAAAAACTGGCCGTGGCAGACCTTTTTCGACTTGGGGATCATTTTAAAATTCCATTTCAATTCTAAACATTTCCATTTCCAGTGTTCGAATACTATCGTGGACATCCAATGGAACGTGAACACTACAAAGTGTCACTCTACGAGGCGGAAGTGAGGAAAAGGACGGCGAAACCATCGGAAGAAATACAGGAGAAAAATGAGAAAGAAGCGCCGCGTAAAGAAAGTGGAGATGTCGTTGCGAATTGATCAAATTTTTCACTTTTTTTCCACTTTTTCCGGCTTTTTCACACATTGTTCTCTTATTATACCTTGTTGACTTTTCAAATTCCCTCTCTTTGTTGTCATTATTTTTTTCGCTGAAAATCCCTGAAACGTTCCGGGTTACAATTGTTTTGAGAGGTTTATTGAACAATGATTGAAAAAATGCGTTTTATTAATTTCGTTTTTGTGAACTTGGCACGTTTTTTCAGAGATTGTCTGAATCTCCATAATTTCGAATTTTGAGATCTTTCATATGGTTACTGTAGTTTCGGGGTTTACGGTAGCTTTTTTTAATTATCAAGGCTTCTTAAACTGCTGTGAAAAAAATAAAGTTTCGACAAGGATTTTCAGCGCATGAAGTTGTGGGCGGAGCTTAAACTGCAATCTTAAAAAAGCGGCGCGTATCTAATTCCAGTTTTTCATTTTAATTAAGAACCGCGCCGCTTGCAGTTTAAGCTCCGCCCACAACTTCATGCGCTGAAAATCCTTGTCGAAACTTTATTTTTTCACAGTAGCTAGTTTCTACTTTTTTGTGGTTTCCGCACCGTTTTGCTATTTCATGAATTACTGTAGCCCCGAAGCTCTCGATTACTGTAGTGTATTCAGATTAGTTTCAGATTCATTTCTACTATCTTTTGCAAAGATTATGGTTAATTGTATCTTCCCGGGAGCTCGTAACGTTTCACAGAGTCCCGCAGACGGTATGGACGTGGGAAGATGAACAGAAGGACTTTTTGTGCAAACAGTTGTCCGTCCTTGCATAAGAAGACCGCTCTTTATATTGATTTGTTGAGTTTTTCTAATATTCTATGGCAAACGCCTTCCTTTTATTTTCTCTTCCCTATGTTCCACTGAAACAAGTTTTGGATCATTTTGGAGCAAAAGGAGTGTGAGTTCAATGCGTCTAACAATTATTAAGTCGGTACATACCGTAAATATTGTATTATGACGGCATGACATTATATTTTTCACCTGCCTCCCAGAGAAGTTTTGTGGTTTCAGAAACTCATTGAAATTAAACAAAAAAACTTTTTGGGCGTTCCGTATGCTGATCTAGAAGTTACTAATCACGCTGCTTCTTCTAAAAAAAACACCGGGATAGTCATACTTATGAATTCTGAGTATATATGGGGTGCCGTTATAATACAGTATTTACGGTAATTTTCTTTTTTTTTATTGTGAAACCTTTGGCATAACAATTTTCAGTGGAGTAGTAGTTCCATAATCTTCGAAGAAAATGATGATCTACCGTACTGGCCATAAAGAATGCGACACTTGCAGTTTTTGGTTGAATATGGTCAACTTTATGAGTGTGAGATGGCCTTCCTGATGATATCACAATATCGATTGTTTATGGAGTGTATAGATCACAAGTAGAGTTTCATTTTTGTAGTTGACAACTTTTTTGCACGAGCACATCCTAAGAAGTTACAGGCAGTCTATGTGAACAGCTCAAAAGTTCCTCCTTTTAGCACTGAAAAACGACAACAACTGCGAGAAATTTCTTTGACGATTGATAGCTTCTTAGGATGTGACCGTACAAAAAAGTGGTCAACTACAAAAATGTAGATCTACTTGTGATCTGTATAGTCCAGAAACAATCGATAGTTTGGTATCATCAGGAGGCCATCTCACACTCATGAAGTTGACTATATTCAACTGAAAACTGCAAGTGTTGCATTCTTTATGGCCAGTACTGTAACCTAATACATATCTAAATGGCTTTGTTTCAGAATAAATATCTCCCTGTGCTCTCAAAAATCGAAAAGTGTTGCAGTTTCATATAGAGGCCCTTCCAAAAATGTACAACTGGAGCTGTATTTTGGAATGGGCGATTCTCTGGAGCATTACATTGAGAAAAATCAAGTTTTTTTTGTTTTAAAAACCCTTGTCCAAACTTAATTTTTTACAGTACACACTCTTTGAGAAATACTATCTTCTAAGAGTGGAAGAAATGTCAAAACTCCCGGAATCACACAAATTGAATACAGTAATAATTGGTGGCTTTCAAAACGTTCCAGTCGAAATGGGAGACAAATGTTTGAATACATACTGGAATGATCGAGTGGTTGGGATGACTGCAATTGGAGACTACGGTCGAGAGATCTTCAATCGAGATATACATTCGTTACTACTTGGGAATGAGAATAAGCAAAACGATCACAAACGGGCGGTCGACTGGGTGATGGAAACGCAACAATCAATTGCAGATCTTTATTGTGAATTTAAACCAAAAAACCGATAGAGACGTAGACTATTTGCTAGAAAACTGCAAAAACACTCAAGACCTGACGCTTTTCGTAAAACCAACTGATGCGTATTGTCCTGCTAAGATGCCTAATTTCAGTCTTAATTATTTATACATTTCACCGAGTTTTTGGATCAAACCTCAACATTTATTGGTGCTGAACTGCAAAACTATATTGCTTCAAGATTCAAAATTGACGCACCGCGAACTGAATTCTTTTTTGAAACATTGGATGAATGGAGGATGTTTTCAATTGAAAGATCTAAAGGTGTACGTAGAAGAAACGTTGAACTATGAAATTGCTTTGGATGGACTGAGCTTCACAAGAAGAGAAGACGAAGTGGACAAGGAATATGTCAAGTAAGTAGAACACTTTTGATTTTTTCTTGTCTTCCAAAAGCTCAAATAGGAAAAAGCCTACAGTACCGGTCCAAAATGTTGTAAACTTTGGCCTTTTCTGTTGAAATTGGCCAACTTTGAAAGTGTGGCAAGGTAATACTGATTGTCCCATCAAGTAGATTTTTAATGAATTATACAGATCAAAAGTAGAGCTTAATTTTTGTAGTTGACAACTTTTTTGTACGGACACTCCTTAGAGAGTTACATATCGACCAATTTCAATGTAAAACAGTGTGATTTTTGATCTGATCCTTTATAATGATCATAACTCTCTAGGGAGTGACCGTACAAAAAAGTTGTCAACTACAAAAATGAAGCTCAACATTTGATCTATGTGATTCATTAAAAATCTACTTATTGAGACAATCAGTATTATCATGACACACTCTCGTGTTCCCATTTCTTGTATCCGTAGCACAAATCCAATTTTTTTAAAATTTATTGGAACAAACGTTTTTTCGTGGAAGGAGGTAAGTTGGCATGCTTATATTAGCAGTCCACCCTCTTACAACTGCGCCCCATCGCAAACGAGAGAGTATCCGCGAGAGACGCAGAGTTTTTTCTGGCGCCAACACAGATTTTCTCAACTTTTGACCTATTCTCCCATTTTTTCATAAGAATTTACAGAAATACAATGAAAAAATGCGAAGGGAGGTCAAAAACTGTGAAAATCTTTGTCGGCGCGAGAAAAACTCTGGGTCTCTCGCTGATACTCTCTCGTATGCGGTGGGGCGCAGCTGTAAAAGGGGTGGACTGCTAATAGGTCTTGGACTCCTCCCGTTACGATTGGAACAAGAAAGATCTTAACGAAGACTCGGAAAGTTATCCATGTTCGACGTCTGATTTTCATGACCTTTTTCCTCTGACCTTTCCAGCGTTGCTTGAGTTTTTTCAGCTTCCTCTTCCTAATTAACTTATTTAGTCACGAAAATACTCCCTATGTTATAAAAAATGGATTCAACATCAAACGGCAAGACGTCACTGCGACTATAAGAGACGACGGTCCGGACTCGAAACGATTTTCAATGCTTGTTTGGCCAGATTTCGTGGGTAATTCATACGAATGAGTTGCAATATTTCTAATGAAGGTATTCTGTCGAAACCGACGCGTGTTTGCGGACTCAGTGGAAAATTTAATAATTTAGTACTATGTCCGCAAACACGCGTCGGTAAAAAATGTCGGAACTTTTTTGTCGCGACAATATTTGACCCATAGAAGATATTTTATTTCAGGTCGAAAATACTCTATTTCGCTTACAGTCTCTCACGCAACTCCTAGACAATCATCATCATCGACTGTCACCCCGGCCACCCCCCCCCCTCCTTTCATTATATAAGCCGACGTTTCTCTGAAACTAGGCAGTTCTTACTGGGTCTGTACCCGAGACCGTTTTCCCGCTTGTAATCGCCTTTCACCCTTTTCTTGTAACTCGCTTTTAAGACCGCTAATGAATTAGAAGTTTGAAGTACAAATGTCTTATTGTCTGTTACTATAATACAATTAAGATGAACATTTGCAAATTGGGTCTTTTGAAGGCTCTGAGGCATTTTAAAATGTCTCGGTTCACAAACGTATGGTTTCGCGACGTCCCGGAACCCTCTTGAATGGAAAATTGAAGCTCAAAAGTGGCGAAAACGTCAAATTCGTTTCTCGCAGACAGGGTTTTTTTATTCAAATTGTATGAAGTTCAACCGAATAATAGTTCCATTGTGGAGCGTTGTTCAGTCTGGTCTAGAATGCATATATTTTATTAAAATAGAAATCGAGTTTGGTTATTTAAAAGATAATATTTGACTTGCTTGACCACAAGACACCAGACGAAGCCATTTCAGCCAAACTTATCTATTCTGGTTCCTTTTTTGATATGTTATCACTCAGCGTTTTCTATTTATGTCATACACCATTAGGATCCGCCTCCTTTGGCATACCGAAACGATCCATTGAAGTTGAAAAATGATTTTTTTCGAAAGATAGAATCACTTTCAAAAGTGAATTGCCAGTCTTATTTTGTGCATTTTTAAAGATGACATCTAATTTCCAGCTCTCTTGCATCATGTAGAAAAATCCATTTTTGGAAAACGTTCTCTTTTTTTTCCTTTTTCTTTGGATTTTTCAGCAGGTCAAAGTACTGCGGCCCAAAGTAAATTTTTGATGATGAAATTCATATTCGTGTTGGCTATTTGAAAATATCAATACCTTTCCCAGATTTCAGTGTCTAGGGGAGTAATGATCAAAAAAGTGAACGATTTTTATGGATTTCGGTCCCCCTTGAATAAAAGATTTGTATTTTTAGTACATTGCACTATTCTTCTGAAGTGTTTGAAATTTTGAGTCAAAATCTAGAAAGCTACGAAAACTCAAACTTTTCAACTCGAAAAAATGAAGGTCAGTTTTTGAAGTGTTTGTGACTTACTGAAACACGATCAGAACATGGGGGATTCCGAGATAAAGAGCGTAATAAATGGGTCATTGTTATCATGTGTACTGTTATTTCCGGTTGCATTGCTTATCTTACACAAAAATAGTCATTATTCATCTTAGGTTGCGTGATAATAATGGATTAGGCAATAGTCTCCGACCGCTCTTACTTGCCTTCTCCACAGGGTCAAGCTAGAGTCTAGAATCAGCCCCCGTGGGAGAGGGGGTGGCAATGTAGAATCCATAATAGCCGCCCACCTAGTTGATCATCCCTAGAAGCTTGCTCAGGCCACTGGAAGTAGCGATTACCTTAATACACGGAAACCTAGGACCTTGCTTTAACTTGGAGTGTGGAATCAGCCCCCGCGGGAGAGGGGGAGGGAATTTAGAATCTATAATAGCCCCCCACCAAGGTGATCATGCCGAGAAGCTTGCTCAGCACACACCCGCTTGCTCAGCACCCTGGAAGTAGCGATTACCTTAATACACGGAAACCTAGGACCTTGCTTTAACTTGGAGTGTGGAATCAGCCCCCGCGGGAGAGGGGGAGGGAATTTAGAATCTATAATAGCCCCCCACCAAGGGGATCATGCCGAGAAGCTTGCTCAGCACACACCCGCTTGCTCAGCACCCTGGAAGTAGCGATTACCTCAAAACAGGGACCTCCAGGAGCTTGCTTTAATTTGGAGTCTAGAATCAACACCCTGTGGGGGAGGTTCTAGACGGATCTGGTGGGGGGAAATTTTAAGCCGACTAGGGGTGCAAATGTTGAAGTATACTGAAGAATTTGGAGAAGCCCCCCATTTCAATAATGGAGTGGGGCCAATTCCATACTTTTACCCTTTGGATGTGTCTAAGATAGGGATGCAGATACCCCGGTTTTTCAACAGTTCTTGATTTTCTCTGGCCAGTATTAGCGAGAGACTGGGACTAGTAAATTTCAAGGATTAATGTTTTGCTAGTGCTCCAAGTAGTAAGCTTTATTGAATAAAAGTTGTTTATTGGGTAGTTGTTGAACATGAGTTTAAAAGATATTACAAGATATTTAGTGTTGATTAGAAAAACTTGCAAGACTGGGTTCTAGTCCGAAATATAGTGATTAGATAGGAAACATACTCGGAAAGCGTGAATTGTACTAGTTAACATAGTTCTGTGGGTTTGTATGAAGAATTTTGAGAAATAGGGTGTAGAACTTTAAGGAATACGGGTGCTAAAACATAGAATAGTGGTGACTAGTAAAAGTTATAGAAAGGCTTCGGTAAAGGAATAATAATATAGCAGAAAAAAGTTAGTGTTTTGTTGTTTGAGTGAACAGTCCATGTGGAAAAAATAGAGACATGGGTCAATTGATGTGGGTAGATAGGGTTAACGACTCCTGGATTGTTTAGGTTAATCTTGGAAATCTAGTGGACTCTCTTTTAATTTTTAGCAAACCAAAAATGTGTTGTGAAACAGAGAGGAAGAGAAAGAGCAATTCCTCACTCCACATTTACTGTACTTCCAATCCAGTGGTATCAGGAAATCGAACATTCCAGACATAAAAAACCAACGAGTTGACTCTATTCGTCAGAATTGTTGCCAATGCTCCATCATGCCGAAGGATGTCGTATGCTTGAGAACAGTCTAACGCCACAGTATTCAATAATCTGAAAGTTTTAATTGTGAATAGCTATTCAGGAAATGCTAGTTTTGGATTTTTACATGTGAAGAATTCATAAAAACTAACCGAAAGTTTTGACTTCTTCTATTTTCATTCCATGCAAACGGCTTGAATTTCGAGATGTTTAGACTTCCAGGATACTGTTTCCAGTTGATCATAAGTAGTTCAAATTCAGTATCATCAGATCGATACCATCTATCCACAAACCGATCAAAATCGTTTGCGTTCAAGTTGCGAGTATTGCTACCATATAATTGAATTCTTGAATTTTTAAACTTGAATAAAATATCTCGAGTAATCCAACCAGTTGAAGTATTTCCAAATATTATTTCTCCCTTTTTGAAATTAATTGGATCACAATAAAAGTGGCAGTCAACTGGAATTGTAAACGAAAGGTGTTCTTTTATGTTGACGTTTTCGATAAAGTTTCTCATATATTTTTTTAAAATTGGTTTCTTTCCGGTGATTATGACTTTCTGACATTGATTACATCCTGGGAAAATAGATGTTCTGGTTTCAGGAAAATCATCGGGAGCTATCAGAACATCGCGAACATTGATATCGAATAAATTTGTGAGATAAGAAACACTCGAATTCAGTGTCTGTTGAGGATCAACAGACAGGAACGGCCAGTATTTGAGACGTTTTCTGAAGTTAATTCACATATAAAAAAATGTATTGAAGCAGTAAATCCAAAAGGAATATTCACGGCTGGATTCGAGTAAATTCTAAAATAACGCGTTTTCCGTGAGATCCCAAACAGAAGTACAAGGAAAAGTATACGTGAAAAAATCGTGTTTCAAATGCGCTGTTTCTGCATAAACGGGGAGTCTTATTAGCTCGGCACAGTTCTTACAACTGCGCTCCACCGAAATGCCCTTGAAAAATGTCACTTTTTCTCTGAGTCTCTCAATTTCGCACACAATTTATTTGGTTTCTGTGGAGCGCAGTTGTAAGAAGCGTGCCGTGCTAATACGTTAGAGTGAAAAACAGCATTTTCAGTGCAAAAAAATATTAGTACATTTTATTATGACCCAAGATGTGAAAATTCACATTACTCTTGAAATCAGAAACTGACCATTTTCGGACATGGTTGAATTTAAAGCGTAATGCTACAGTTTATCAAAAACCCCGAAGATTTTCCCTTAAAACTTACACATTATCAACAAAAATGTCGTCTTTTGTAACCTGAATAGTTCTCCAATAGCGTGGTTCTCCAAAATTGAACATCCATGATCCATAAATTTCATTGGCTTCCAAGATAAATAATACTTTTGTATAATCTTGTTTTAGTTCAATATCAAAGCACATCAATTGTTTATTTCTCAAATTCTTGAGTAGCCAGGCACATTTTTTCGATAAAAAAGATATATTGATTCTGGAAACAAGCAGCATAACAGAAAATTCAAAAAGAAAGTTAACTCACTGATCAAAAGGTTCACACTGACCTAAAATTTTTTCAAAGCAAAGAATCGGAAGCTTGAGAATAGGAAATCCCGTAAATTTTGTCATTTTCGAGTGAATCAAAGCGATTCTCTATTGAGGAAAAATTGTGTCTATTGATTCTTCTCTAGACCACTAGACCACGGCCTCCTGCAGAGGCCCTCTCAACGTACTGCGCGTAGTGTATTGAGAGGGCCTCCGCTGGAGGCCGTGCTAGACGGTATTATGGTGCATGGACAATAGAGCACGTTTTCATCAATTTGAGGACCATCTGCTGCTTGACTCTCAACAGACACAAAATTCGGGTGTAGCCCATCTCGTAAATTTGTTCGATGTTAATGTTTCCAATCAGAGTTGCGCGGAAGTTATTTTTTCTAAAACTGAAGTCGGAAGTAAAATTTGTAATTCGGAAGTCGGAAGTCGGAAGTAAAATTTCTAATCCGGAAGTCGGAAGTCGGAAGCAAAATTTTGAAAACGGAAGTCGGAAGCTGGAAGTCGGAAGTAGATTTTTCGCAAAGATTCAAAAACTTCTAGAAAAAGTTCATAAAATTGGCGAAAATCAGTGGAAAATTAGTTTTTGGCTGAAGAAAAGCTCATTTTCTGTCTTATTAGACCATTTTTCCTTCTATTTCTGCGAGATGTACTTTTCCGATATACCACAATTATGGAATGACGGAAGTCGCAAGAAAACATCCGAAAACGGAAGTCGGAAGTCGGAATTAAAATTTTGAAAACGGAAGTCGGAAGTCGGTAGTCGGAATTCCGCGCAACTCTGTTCCCAATGTTCTGATAGCTCCCTAATAGATAAACAGCCTTGCATCGTTTTGTAATTCTTCTGAAACGGAAGACATCCGGACCTTCGGAAATCTGGAATCCGGCTCCGGGAAGTTTTGAAACCGTGCTATCTAAATACTGAGATTTCTCGAAGATTTAATAGATTTGTCCAAGAATAGCAAAATTCGCACATCTCGATATTTGAACGCACAGAGAGACATATACAGAACCGACCAAAATGATATCATATTTTTCCCTTTTCAGTTGAAAATGATCAACTTTGAGAGGGTGTCATGGTCAAACAATTCTTCCAACAAAGTAAATTTTTTATGGATCGAGAAGATTAAAAGTAGATCTTCATTTTTGTAGTTGACAACATTTTTTCTTCATTTTTGTAGTTGACAACAGAGAGTTATGGTCATTTTAAGACGACAGCTCAAAAATCGCACTATTTTGCACTGAAATGGGTCGGTTCAAGGGAGAAATCATTTTTTCGAGATTTTACTTGCTAGGGAGTGCTCGTCCAAAGAAAGTTGTCAAATATAAAAATGTAGTTCTACTTTTTGTCTGTTCGATCCCCAAAAATTTAATTTTGTGTGACAGTTAGTTTTACTATGAGACACTCTCAAAGTTGGACATTTTCAACTGAAAAAAAGGGAAAATATGATACATTTTTAGCCGGTACAGTAGTTAATCAACTTTTAAGTCTTAAAAGACGTTTTCAATCTATCGAAACTGTAGACATTCCGATGTTTCGGCATCTGAATCCTCAGTTTTTTCGAAGAATAGAGTTTCGAAAAGAAGATTATCCGAAGCCAAGAATCTCGAAACTTGTCAGTTTTCAGTTCAAGATTATCCGGTCTGAAAATTGTAAGAGATGTCTCGGTTTTGAAATTTCAGACAGATGGACATCTCGAAACAAGAACAGACTATCCATAAATAAAAAATTATTTCCCAATTCAAACGTTTCGTCAAAAATGAAGCTCAAAAGTGGCGAATTCGTCAGATTCATTTCTCGCAGACAGTTTTTTGATCAGAAAAATGGAATAAGAAGACGAAAAGAAAGAGTAACCATAGAATAAGATGTAAATCAACGAGCTCTTTCGATTGGTAACTTCCTTTTTATTGTACGATCAAAGTGAAATGAGATATTTTGAATTTCGTCAAAAATGAAGCTCAAAAGTGGCGAATTCGTCAGATTCATTTCTCGCAGACAGTTTTTTGATCAGAAAAATGGAATAAGAAGACGAAAAGAAAGAGTAACCATAGAATAAGATGTAAATCAACGAGCTCTTTCTATTGGTGGTTTCCTTTTTATTGTACGATCAAAATGAAATGAGTTATTTTGAATTTCGTCAAAAATGAAGCTCAAAAGTGGCGAATTCGTCAGATTCGTTTCGCGCAGACAGTTTTTTGATCAGATAAATGGAATAAGAAGACGAAAAGAAAGAGTAACCATAGAATATGATGTAAATCAACGAGCTCTTTCGATTGGTAACTTTCTTTTTGTTGTACGATCAAAATGAAATGAGTTATTTTGAATTTCGTCAAAAATGAAGCTCAAAAGTGGCGAAAACGTGAAATTCGTTTCTCGCAGACAGTTTTTTGATCAGAAAAATGGAATAAGAAGACGAAAAGAAAGATTAACCATAGAATGTGATGTAAATCAACGAGCTCTTTCGATTGGTAACTTCTTTTTTATTGTACGATCAAAGTGAAATGAGTTATTTTGAATTTCGTCAAAAATGAAGTTCAAAAGTGGCGAATTCGTCAAATTCATTTCTCGCAGACAGTTTTTTGATCAGAAAAATGGAATAAGAAGACGAAAAGAAAGAGTAACCATAGAATAAGATGTAAATCAACGAGCTCTTTTGATTGGTAACTTCCTTTTTGTTGTACGATCAAAATGAAATGAGTTATTTTGAATTTCGTCAAAAATGAAGCTCAAAAGTGGCGAATTCGTCAGATTCATTTCTCGCAGACAGTTTTTTGATCAGAAAAATGGAATAAGAAGACGAAAAGAAAGAGTAACCATAGAATAAGATGTAAATCAACGAGCTCTTTTGATTGGTAACTTCCTTTTTATTGTACGATCAAAGTGAAATGAGATATTTTGAATTTCGTCAAAAATGAAGCTCAAAAGTGGCGAATTCGTCAGATTCATTTCTCGCAGACAGTTTTTTGATCAGAAAAATGGAATAAGAAGACGAAAAGAAAGAGTAACCATAGAATAAGATGTAAATCAACGAGCTCTTTTGATTGGTATTTTCCTTTTTATTGTACGATCAAAGTGAAATGAGATATTTTGAATTTCGTCAAAAATGAAGCTCAAAAGTGGCGAAAACGTGAAATTCGTTTCTCGCAGACAGTTTTTTGATCAGAAAAATGGAATAAGAAGACGAAAAGAAAGATTAACCATAGAATGTGATGTAAATCAACGAGCTCTTTCGATTGGTAACTTCTTTTTTATTGTACGATCAAAGTGAAATGAGTTATTTTGAATTTCGTCAAAAATGAAGCTCAAAAGTGGCGAAAACGTGAAATTCGTTTCTCGCAGACAGTTTTTTGATCAGAAAAATGGAATAAGAAGACGAAAAGAAAGAGTAACCATAGAATAAGATGTAAATCAACGAGCTCTTTTGATTGGTATTTTCCTTTTTATTGTACGATCAAAGTGAAATGAGATATTTTGAATTTCGTCAAAAATGAAGCTCAAAAGTGGCGAAAACGTGAAATTCGTTTCTCGCAGACAGTTTTTTGATCAGAAAAATGGAATAAGAAGACGAAAAGAAAGATTAACCATAGAATGTGATGTAAATCAACGAGCTCTTTCGATTGGTAACTTCCTTTTTATTGTACGATCAAAGTGAAATGAGTTATTTTGAATTTCGTCAAAAATGAAGCTCAAAAGTGGCGAATTCGTCAGATTCATTTCTCGCAGACAGTTTTTTGATCAGAAAAATGGAATAAGAAGACGAAAAGAAAGAGTAACCATAGAATAAGATGTAAATCAACGAGCTCTTTCGATTGGTAACTTCCTTTTTGTTGTACGATCAAAATGAAATGAGTTATTTTGAATTTCGTCAAAAATGAAGCTCAAAAGTGGCGAATTCGTCAGATTCATTTCTCGCAGACAGTTTTTTGATCAGAAAAATGGAATAAGAAGACGAAAAGAAAGAGTAACCATAGAATAAGATGTAAATCAACGAGCTCTTTTGATTGGTAACTTCCTTTTTGTTGTACGATCAAAATGAAATGAGTTATTTTGAATTTCGTCAAAAATGAAGCTCAAAAGTGGCGAATTCGTCAGATTCATTTCTCGCAGACAGTTTTTTGATCAGAAAAATGGAATAAGAAGACGAAAAGAAAGAGTAACCATAGAATAAGATGTAAATCAACGAGCTCTTTTGATTGGTAACTTCCTTTTTATTGTACGATCAAAGTGAAATGAGATATTTTGAATTTCGTCAAAAATGAAGCTCAAAAGTGGCGAATTCGTCAGATTCATTTCTCGCAGACAGTTTTTTGATCAGAAAAATGGAATAAGAAGACGAAAAGAAAGAGTAACCATAGAATAAGATGTAAATCAACGAGCTCTTTTGATTGGTAACTTCCTTTTTGTTGTACGATCAAAATGAAATGAGTTATTTTGAATTTCGTCAAAAATGAAGCTCAAAAGTGGCGAATTCGTCAGATTCATTTCTCGCAGACAGTTTTTTGATCAGAAAAATGGAATAAGAAGACGAAAAGAAAGAGTAACCATAGAATAAGATGTAAATCAACGAGCTCTTTTGATTGGTAACTTCCTTTTTATTGTACGATCAAAGTGAAATGAGATATTTTGAATTTCGTCAAAAATGAAGCTCAAAAGTGGCGAAAACGTCAGATTCGTTTCTCGCAGACAGTTTTTTGATCAGAAAAATGGAATAAGAAGACGAAAAGAAAGAGTAACCATAGAATAAGATGTAAATCAACGAGCTCTTTCGATTGGTAACTTCCTTTTGTTGTACGATCAAAATGAAATGAGTTATTTTGAATTTCGTCAAAAATGAAGCTCAAAAGTGGCGAATTCGTCAGATTCATTTCTCGCAGACAGTTTTTTGATCAGAAAAATGGAATAAGAAGACGAAAAGAAAGAGTAACCATAGAATAAGATGTAAATCAACGAGCTCTTTCGATTGGTAACTTCCTTTTTATTGTACGATCAAAGTGAAATGAGATATTTTGAATTTCGTCAAAAATGAAGCTCAAAAGTGGCGAATTCGTCAGATTCATTTCTCGCAGACAGTTTTTTGATCAGAAAAATGGAATAAGAAGACGAAAAGAAAGAGTAACCATAGAATAAGATGTAAATCAACGAGCTCTTTCGATTGGTAACTTCCTTTTTGTTGTACGATCAAAATGAAATGAGATATTTTGAATTTCGTCAAAAATGAAGCTCAAAAGTGGCGAATTCGTCAGATTCATTTCTCGCAGACAGTTTTTTGATCAGAAAAATGGAATAAAAAGACGAAAAGAAAGAGTAACCATAGAATAAGATGTAAATCAACGAGCTCTTTCGATTGGTAACTTCCTTTTTGTTGTACGATCAAAATGAAATGAGATATTTTGAATTTCGTCAAAAATGAAGCTCAAAAGTGGCGAATTCGTCAGATTCATTTCTCGCAGACAGTTTTTTGATCAGAAAAATGGAATAAGAAGACGAAAAGAAAGAGTAACCATAGAATAAGATGTAAATCAACGAGCTCTTTCGATTGGTAACTTCCTTTTTGTTGTACGATCAAAATGAAATGAGATATTTTGAATTTCGTCAAAAATGAAGCTCAAAAGTGGCGAATTCGTCAGATTCATTTCTCGCAGACAGTTTTTTGATCAGAAAAATGGAATAAAAAGACGAAAAGAAAGAGTAACCATAGAATAAGATGTAAATCAACGAGCTCTTTCGATTGGTAACTTCCTTTTTATTGTACGATCAAAGTGAAATGAGATATTTTGAATTTCGTCAAAAATGAAGCTCAAAAGTGGCGAATTCGTCAGATTCATTTCTCGCAGACAGTTTTTTGATCAGAAAAATGGAATAAGAAGACGAAAAGAAAGAGTAACCATAGAATAAGATGTAAATCAACGAGCTCTTTCGATTGGTAACTTCCTTTTTGTTGTACGATCAAAATGAAATGAGATATTTTGAATTTCGTCAAAAATGAAGCTCAAAAGTGGCGAATTCGTCAGATTCATTTCTCGCAGACAGTTTTTTGATCAGAAAAATGGAATAAGAAGACGAAAAGAAAGAGTAACCATAGAACATGATGTAAATCAACGAGCTCTTTCGATTGGTAACTTCCTTTTTGTTGTACGATCAAAATGAAATGAGATATTTTGAATTTCGTCAAAAATGAAGCTCAAAAGTGGCGAATTCGTCAGATTCATTTCTCGCAGACAGTTTTTTGATCAGAAAAATGGAATAAGAAGACGAAAAGAAAGAGTAACCATAGAATAAGATGTAAATCAACGAGCTCTTTCGATTGGTAACTTCCTTTTTGTTGTACGATCAAAATGAAATGAGATATTTTGAATTTCGTCAAAAATGAAGCTCAAAAGTGGCGAATTCGTCAGATTCATTTCTCGCAGACAGTTTTTTGATCAGAAAAATGGAATAAAAAGACGAAAAGAAAGAGTAACCATAGAATAAGATGTAAATCAACGAGCTCTTTCGATTGGTAACTTCCTTTTTATTGTACGATCAAAGTGAAATGAGATATTTTGAATTTCGTCAAAAATGAAGCTCAAAAGTGGCGAATTCGTCAGATTCATTTCTCGCAGACAGTTTTTTGATCAGAAAAATGGAATAAGAAGACGAAAAGAAAGATTAACCATAGAATAAGATGTAAATCAACGAGCTCTTTCGATTGGTAACTTCCTTTTTATTGTACGATCAAAGTGAAATGAGATATTTTGAATTTCGTCAAAAATGAAGCTCAAAAGTGGCGAATTCGTCAGATTCATTTCTCGCACACAGTTTTTTGATCAGAAAAATGGAATAAGAAGACGAAAAGAAAGAGTAACCATAGAATAAGATGTAAATCAACGAGCTCTTTCGATTGGTAACTTCCTTTTTATTGTACGATCAAAGTGAAATGAGTTATTTTGAATTTCGTCAAAAATGAAGCTCAAAAGTGGCGAATTCGTCAGATTCATTTCTCGCAGACAGTTTTTTGATCAGAAAAATGGAATAAGAAGACGAAAAGAAAGAGTAACCATAGAATAAGATGTAAATCAACGAGCTCTTTCGATTGGTAACTTCCTTTTTATTGTACGATCAAAATGAAATGAGATATTTTGAATTTCGTCAAAAATGAAGCTCAAAAGTGGCGAATTCGTCAGATTCATTTCTCGCACACAGTTTTTTGATCAGAAAAATGGAATAAGAAGACGAAAAGAAAGAGTAACCATAGAATAAGATGTAAATCAACGAGCTCTTTCGATTGGTAACTTCCTTTTTATTGTACGATCAAAGTGAAATGAGTTATTTTGAATTTCGTCAAAAATGAAGCTCAAAAGTGGCGAATTCGTCAGATTCATTTCTCGCACACAGTTTTTTGATCAGAAAAATGGAATAAGAAGACGAAAAGAAAGAGTAACCATAGAATAAGATGTAAATCAACGAGCTCTTTCGATTGGTAACTTCCTTTTTATTGTACGATCAAAATGAAATGAGATATTTTGAATTTCGTCAAAAATGAAGCTCAAAAGTGGCGAATTCGTCAGATTCATTTCTCGCACACAGTTTTTTGATCAGAAAAATGGAATAAGAAGACGAAAAGAAAGAGTAACCATAGAATAAGATGTAAATCAACGAGCTCTTTCGATTGGTAACTTCCTTTTTATTGTACGATCAAAGTGAAATGAGTTATTTTGAATTTCGTCAAAAATGAAGCTCAAAAGTGGCGAATTCGTCAGATTCATTTCTCGCAGACAGTTTTTTGATCAGAAAAATGGAATAAAAAGACGAAAAGAAAGAGTAACCATAGAATAAGATGTAAATCAACGAGCTCTTTCGATTGGTAACTTCCTTTTTATTGTACGATCAAAGTGAAATGAGATATTTTGAATTTCGTCAAAAATGAAGCTCAAAAGTGGCGAATTCGTCAGATTCATTTCTCGCAGACAGTTTTTTGATCAGAAAAATGGAATAAGAAGACGAAAAGAAAGATTAACCATAGAATAAGATGTAAATCAACGAGCTCTTTCGATTGGTAACTTCCTTTTTGTTGTACGATCAAAATGAAATGAGTTATTTTGAATTTCGTCAAAAATGAAGCTCAAAAGTGGCGAATTCGTCAGATTCATTTCTCGCAGACAGTTTTTTGATCAGAAAAATGGAATAAGAAGACGAAAAGAAAGAGTAACCATAGAATAAGATGTAAATCAACGAGCTCTTTCGATTGGTAACTTCCTTTTTGTTGTACGATCAAAGTGAAATGAGATATTTTGAATTTCGTCAAAAATGAAGCTCAAAAGTGGCGAATTCGTCAGATTCATTTCTCGCAGACAGTTTTTTGATCAGAAAAATGGAATAAAAAGACGAAAAGAAAGAGTAACCATAGAATAAGATGTAAATCAACGAGCTCTTTCGATTGGTAACTTCCTTTTTATTGTACGATCAAAGTGAAATGAGATATTTTGAATTTCGTCAAAAATGAAGCTCAAAAGTGGCGAATTCGTCAGATTCATTTCTCGCAGACAGTTTTTTGATCAGAAAAATGGAATAAAAAGACGAAAAGAAAGAGTAACCATAGAATAAGATGTAAATCAACGAGCTCTTTCGATTGGTAACTTCCTTTTTGTTGTACGATCAAAATGAAATGAGTTATTTTGAATTTCGTCAAAAATGAAGCTCAAAAGTGGCGAATTCGTCAGATTCATTTCTCGCAGACAGTTTTTTGATCAGAAAAATGGAATAAGAAGACGAAAAGAAAGAGTAACCATAGAATAAGATGTAAATCAACGAGCTCTTTCGATTGGTAACTTCCTTTTTGTTGTACGATCAAAGTGAAATGAGATATTTTGAATTTCGTCAAAAATGAAGCTCAAAAGTGGCGAATTCGTCAGATTCATTTCTCGCACACAGTTTTTTGATCAGAAAAATGGAATAAGAAGACGAAAAGAAAGAGTAACCATAGAATAAGATGTAAATTAACGAGCTCTTTCGATTGGTAACTTCCTTTTTATTGTACGATCAAAATGAAATGAGTTATTTTGAATTTCGTCAAAAATGAAGCTCAAAAGTGGCGAATTCGTCAGATTCGTTTCTCGCAGACAGTTTTTTGATCAGAAAAACGGAATAAGAAAACGAAAAGAAAGAGTAACCATAGAACATGATGTAAATCAACGAGCTCTTTCGATTGGTAACTTCCTTTTTATTGTACGATCAAAATGAAATGAGATATTTTGAATTTCGTCAAAAATGAAGCTCAAAAGTGGCGAATTCGTCAGATTCATTTCTCGCAGACAGTTTTTTGATCAGAAAAATGGAATAAAAAGACGACGTCTTAATGCGCTTAGTTTGGAGGATACGGTGGTGGAGCCGACTGTGAAGGAGGCGGAGTCGAAGAGGGCGGAGTCTGGAGGGGCGGAGCCTCTTGTGAGAGCCAAGGAGAAGATGATTCGGGAGGAGGAGGAGCCTGAGGGGGCGGAGCTTATTCAGGAGGCGGAGCTTAAGGAGGCGGAGCCTATTCAGGAGGAGAAGACGATTAGAGAAGAGGAGGAGCCTGAGGGGGCGGAGCCTCTTGAGAAGGAGAAGACGATTCGGGAGGAGGCGGAGCCTATTCAAGAGGAGGAGCCTAAAGGGGCGGAGCCTATTCAAGAAGAGCAAGAGGAGGAGGAGGAGCCAGAAGAGAGAAGAAGATGTTCGTTTTATGGGAAATTTGATGGAAGAGAGAGAAGAGGATAGAGAAGAGAACTTGAGTTTTTGAGAAAAATATGAATTATTTGGGAAATTTTTGGGTTTTTTTCGGGAAATTGCGTTTTTTGACTGAAAATTTCAGTTTTTTAATCGATTTTGGAGAGAAAAATGGAATTTTTAATATGAAAATCTAGATTTTCACCTAAAAATTGCGTTTTTATAGCGAATAAATCAAAATTTGAGTGTTTTTCACTTGAAAAATGCATACTTGTCAACGGGCCGAAACGGGCCGACACGGGCCGGCTCGTAACTCGCGTCAAAATAAACATAATGAGCTGAAAAATATATCAAAATGTAGATCTCGACGAGTTCTATGTCCATGACCTACTACGGGCCGGATGGCTATTCGTTAATATGCCGCGGGCCGGGCTAAAATGGCTTTTTTGGCCATTTTCGCGTTTTTTGGCACTTTTTCCCGGCCCGCGGCACATTAACGAATAGCCATCCGGCCCGTAGTAGGTCACGGACATAGAACTCGTCGAGATCTACATTTTGATATATTTTTCAGCTCATTATGTTTATTTTGACGCGAGTTACGAGCCGGCCCGTTTCGGCCCGTTGACAAGTATGGAAAAATGCAATTTTTGCTGGGAAAATGGAGCTTTCAGCTGTATTTCAGAAAAATTTCCATCTTTTTCGGATGAAAAACTCCAAATTAGCAGCATTCTTACAACTGCGCTCCACCGCAAACGAGAGAGTATCGGGCGAGAGAGACGCAGAGTTTTTTCTGGCGCGAAACAGATTTTCACCATTTTTGATCTATTTTCACAAGTTTTAATTATAAATTTGCCAATTTCCGAGAGAAAATTATGCAAAAATAGATCAAAAATGGTGAAAATCTGTTTCGGCGCCAGAAACAAACTCTGCGTCTCTCTCTCCAATACTCTCTCGTTTGCGGTGGGGCGCAGTTGTAGTAAAATGGCTCTGCTAATATAGGTTTGAAAATCATCGAAATTCGATCGAAACGCGGCCATTTTTCATAGAAATTTGTACGATGAGACGCAGCCGTCCTCCGCAGATGCGCTCTATTGAGAAATTGAGCGCGTCTCCGTGGGTAGGCTGGCCATTATCGTGAAATTGGACCATTTTATCTGAAAGAGATGGAATATCAAATGTTGATCTTCTCGCTACAAAAACGCTGAATCAGCATATATTTGGTCGAATTTAGCTGAAATGTGACGAAAAAATTGGCAATTTTTAGGTGAAATGCTAGATTTTGCATAATTTCCGATCATTATTTTGTTCAATTTTTAATAGAAATCTGTCAGAAATACGATTTTTAGCTCCGGAAACAGTGAAAATCGATTGAAAACTGAATTTTTTGATAAAAAATCAAAAAATGTAGCTTATTTTGGTCTAAATCTGGTGAAAATCATCACTTTGCGAAGCTCCAGCCCCAAAAATTACTGTATTTGGCCTATCAGCACGACACGCTTCTTACAACCGCGCTCTACCGAAACCTAAGAAAATAGTGTGCGAAATTGAGAGACTCAGAGAAAAAGAGACATTTTTCAAGCGGATTTCGGTGGAGCGCAGTTGTAAGAACTGTGTCGAGATAATAAGCTAATAATGTTCTTACAACTGTGCTCCACCGAAATCCCCTTGAAAAATGTGTATTTTTCTCTGCGTCTCTCAATTTCACACACTATTTTCTCGCGGTTTCGGTAGAGTGCGGTTGTAAGAACTGTGCCTCGAGCTAATAAATCCATGTATTTCTATTCCAGCACGCCGCCGAAAAACTCCAACAATTCACACCGATGACGATGAGAACGAATCGCTGGATGCCAATGGGAAGAAGTGGAAGAAACCAAAGATTTCAGGCAGTAAGCGGATTCTGATTCTCGTAAAAATTTCAAAATTTCGACATTCAGAATCACCAGAAAAAGAAGCGAACATCTCCTCAGCGAACGTCACCGTCCGCAGAAGTCGACGTGGTCGTGCTTCAGAAGTCACTTCAGAAGACGTCAGCGTCGTTCCGAAGCAACGAAAACGGAAGGCTGTGGAAGAGGATTCAGATGAGCCAACGACGACACCACCGACGTCATCTGAATTGCCTTCAGAAGGCGTCCGACCGTTGTCACGTGTGATGACTCCAATGCTATTCGACGAGACGAAAGTGGGCGGACGTTTTTGCTCGACGCCAATACGTGGAAGAGATTCGGATACTGTAGGTGACGTCACGTTCGATGACGTCAATCTGTCGGCGATCACTGAGAATGAGCCGGTGAAGAATAGAAGTGAGTGGGGGGCGGGAGGGAGGGAAGTGCGCTCTATTGAGAATTGGAAATTTTGGAGTCCACGTGGACAAATGCCTTTAATTTGCTGCTTTTTCTGGGATTTTTAAGCAAAAAAAGTGGTTTTTAACCGAAATTTTTGGCAAAAACATTTAAAAAACTATAATTTGCTGGGTTTTTAGAGTAAAAATACAGATTTTTTGTGAAATTTTTCGTCAAATCCAGAATTTTCTGGTTAAAATACTGTATTTTTCACAAAAAAACAGTGAAAAATCGTGAAAATCGACGATTATTAGCTATTTTTTATGTTTTTTTCACTTGAAAATCACATAAAACTGATAATTTTCAGTCAAAATCAGGGAAAAATCGTGAAAATTTCCCCGATTTTCATATACCAAAGTTGAAGAATAGAAGTGAGTAAAGGTGCTCTATTGAGAATTGGAAATTGGAGTCCACGTGGACAAGATTCAAACCGTTTATTGATGGGTTTTGAATGAGAAAAATGTGAAAATCGGAGAAAATTTACCGTTTTTTCACTTTTTTGACTGAAAATTATCATTTTTCAGAGAAAAATTCTCAAAATTGCTTAAAATCGTCAATTTTCTTTGAAATTTAGAAGTTTCTATGGGATTTTTAGAAAAATAGAGATTTCTACCTACATTTTTGTAGAAAAAAACACGAAAAATGAGTCAAAACTTAGCTTTTTGACTGAAAATTTGAAATTTCAACGAATTTTTCGGCAAAAAACAATAAAAATCTTTAATTTGTTGCTTTTTTGAGTGAAAAATGTAGTTTTTTCTCCTTCAAAAACTTAAAATCTTGTCCACCCGAACTACACCCCCCCCCCCCTAATTCTCAATAGAGCGCACATTCAAACTTAAAAATTCAAAATCTCTAATTATTTATATTTCTTCAGAAAGCCACGCCCAATACCTGCAACAAATCTTCGAAGAGGACGAAGAGAACTAATCGATTTCTGTCTGTGTGTCTGTACCAAAGTTTATTATATCTCCCAATTTATATCCTATTTCTTTGCTCTATTCCGTATCTATTCAATTCACTTTTTTCTCAAGCCAAAAATTCAAATAAATTTCTGTCTAATCTTATTCAGGAGTGATATTCATTTAATAGGATACTCTCAAGATGTATCAAATACGGTTAGAATAAAAATACAAATGAAGGACGGGGGGAAATAGAGATTACAATACAGAGAGAGAGAGAATTCCCGTCTTTTTTCTTCTTTTTTTGGATAAAACATGTTCAATTCGACAGGTAATTAAGGGGAGGGTAATTATGCAATTATACAGACAATTAATGAGATTTCGAGTGACGAATCATTTCTTGTTGTGGAGAGCCTTCAATCCGCCCATATCCGACTCGATTCCACCAATTTCACGTTTGATTCGCTCCTGCACGTCGGCGCCGAGATTCTGGAAAAAACAGAGATTGAATTTCTGGATATCCAGGTGCCAAAATCGATAAAAATAACAATTTTGAGGCGAAAAATGACGGAATTTATCAGCTCAGCACGTTCTTACAACTGCGCTCCACCGAAAGCCCCCTAAAATGTCCAGTTTTCTCTGAGTCTCTCAATTTCGCACATTATTTTCTCGCGGTTTCGGTAGAGCGCGGTTGTAGGAAGCATGCCGATAGTCCAAATACACTAATTTTTGGGGGCGGAGCTTCGCAAAGTGCTGATTTTCACCAGATTTAGACCAAAATAAGCTGAATTTTTTTGATTTTTTATCAAAAAATTCAGTTTTCAACCGATTTTTACTGTTTTCGGAGCTAAAAAATCGTATTTCGGAAAGATTTCTATCAAAATTGAACAAAATAATGATCGGAAATTGGAAGAATTGACATTTTACGGTTGTAACCTTGAAAACATTTAACTTCGATAAAATTCAACTCAAAAAGGTTAAATTTTGGGGGAAAGAACCCGGAAATTTGACAACTTCAAACGATTTTATCAATTTTCGGTGAGATTTCCGTAAAAATTGGCTGAAAATAATAATTTCGGCTCTTTTTTGGCTTACCGGAATGACAGTTTTCGTGAGTTTCAACTCCTTTTTATACTTCTTAATCTGCTCTTCAAGAATCAAATTATCCTGAAGATATTGTGCGAGTTTCTCGACCAACTGATCCACCGAATCATTCTTCCACATCGTCATATCGATTCCCTTGAAAAGGATCAACTTCTGATGGAGGAAGTCACGGACTCCACGGGATTCAATGATCAAGTTTCCAATCGTTTCTTTCAGTTGTTCTCCCATTCCAGACATCGTATACGTCTTTTTCAGCTTCTGCACAATCGAGTCGACCGCCATCGTTGATTCGTGAAGGAGTTGACAGGTGGGATTGACAAAGTCTGGAAATCAAAGGGTTAGAGGAAAACTGAATTTATCAGCCGAAAAACTCGATTTTTCGGTAAAAAACTGGATTTTTTCACCAAAAATAGGATTTTTCAGCCGAAAAGCTAGATTTTTCAGCTAAAAGACTGGATTTCTCAGCTAAAACTGGGTTTTCCAGCAAGAAAACTGAATTTTTCATCCAAAAAACTGAATTTTTCATCCAAAAAACTTAATTTTTCAGCCAAAAAAAGCACGTCAAACTTACTAGAAGCAGTTGTCGTCGATGTCTTCTGACTGGATGATGGTGGAGCAGTGATTGGAGCCTCCGACGACGCCACCCGTGGCGGTGCGTTCTCCTTGTTATTAGAGGTCGATGATTTCTTGAGACTCCTTGAGACTCCCTGATCTTTGACTGCATCTCGAGATTCTCCTTCTGCAGCTGCTCAATGTTGTCATTCACATATTTCATCGTCTGCGCACTCTCGTGTTGTTGTTCACGTTCACGGGTGAGGCGGCGGCAGAGTTCATCGCAAACGAGACGGATCGACGAGGCATTCCTGAAATTATATTATTGGGTCTAAAAATTCTGAATTTTGACAGAGAATCGTGGAGAAATTCAACGATTCACTTGCACCAAAACACCCCAAACGACGCGCCAGATTCCCATGCTACGATACATTTGGAAAATAGGTCTAAAACTGAAAAATCTTTGAAATGAGTTCGAAAACTCGGAAATTGTGCCGACAAATCACCTAGAACTCATTGATTTTCGTGGTAGCAGCAAAATGCTCCAAACGCGCGCCAGCCATTTCCTAAATCTATTTTATAGAAATTCTTCTGAAACTGCTGGAATTTCAAAAAATTGACAATTTTTACACAAATCCATGAAAAAACCAGAACATTTTTAATCAGAAAAACGGTCCAGACTCCCAAAAATCGTCGAAACACGAGAAATTCTGCTTCAAAAACGCTCCAAAGGCGCGCCAGTCTCCCCTGCATTCCAACTCACCCCGAAATGATCTGTGTCTTCAACGTCTTCTTTGTCAATTCGACGACCTCCTTTCTGACTCTTTCCAGCCCTTCGATCGCCGCATTCACCATATCCTTGGCCTCATTCTCAAACGCAGCCGCCCTCAACATCTTCTCTTTAAATGACACAATCAGTTTGGCCATCTCGTGCTTCTCGTTCGCAGTTCGTTCCACTCGTTCCTCCATCCTCTCCAGATGATCTCTCACCGCGTTTTTCTCGGCAAGTGCCGTCTGCAACTCACTCGACAACGACTCGATGATCGCCTTTTTCTCTCGTTCGACGAGTTCTTTTGCCTCAGTCACTCGATAGTCCACCTCGATCATAATAGCATCCGCTTGCTCTTTCTTCAACACCTCAACCGAGCGCTTCGTGTCCTCCAGAATCTCCTCGGCATTGAGACGAGCGTTGTGTTCTTCGGCACATCGGACGAGCGTGTTCTCCCTCTGCCGCTTTGCCTCATCCAACTCGCCGACGAGTCGGCGATGAGAGTCCTCGAGTCTCGACAGCTCCATCAACACCTCTGCCTTCTCTGCCTCCACTTTGTTGAGTGTCGCTTGGCACACTTCGAGATCCTCAAAGTTCTGAGCAGCTTTGAGTTGAACATCGGAAAGTCGTCCGGATGAGTTCTGAAGTGGAGACTTCATATCTCCCATCTGGAAATGGAGAGACGGGGATAATTGGTGCATTTTTCAGTTTCGGGACAGACCAAAAACGAGATTTAAGACACTTTTTAGGGCATTTTCTAATGAATTTTTTGATAAAAAGACAAAAAAGCCTACTTGAAAACCGGGCCGATGGGTAAATCGCCTTCGAAATGAATATTATGAGCTGAAAAATATACCAAAATGTATATCTCGGCGAGTTCTATGTCTCTGATACGGAACAGCTCATAATATCCATTTCGATGGCGAGTTACGCATCGGCCCGATTTTCAAGTAGGCTTTTTTGTCTTTCTCATTTAAAAAAATTCATTAGAATGTCCTAAAAAGTGTCTTAAATCTTGTTTTTGTCGGCATGGAAGACATCACAAATGTGTTTTTGAGCAGTTTGGGGCTAAAACTCATGAAAAACTCCGGACTTTAGGCCATTATCTTACAAAAATCCTAATTTTGTGTAATCTGAGTTATAAAAGGTGTCAATTTTCCTACCTTCTCCAAAACATCCTCAAACAACGCTGCGGATGACTTCAGACGCTCGAAAACTCTCGACAACGCATCTCGAATCTGTGACATCTTCTCCTGCATCTTCTCCACATTCGCCGCTGCTTCGTGTTGTCCTTTGAGTAGGATTGCGGACGAATCGAGTATCTGCTGCATGTCCTGAAGCATTGGAAAAAGAAGAGATGGATGAGACGCTGATGATGAGATGGCTGAGGAGAAAGGCTTCGGAGTCGACGTTTTTGGAAAGTTTTTGGAGTTGCTTCGGCTCAAGCAGGGTGGAGGAATCGATGAGTTGAAAGAGCCTGGAAATTTACAGATTTTGGTCAAAAATTCCGAAATTCCGGGTAAAAAATGATGAAAAAACTCACTTTCGAGTGTGTTATTGTCATTGTTCAGAAGACCCTCCTTGATTGATTGATAGTCGTCGTACGCGGCGTCGAACGCTTGTTTCTGGAAATAAAATACGTAATTTTTCGGAAATTTGATCGAAAAATGACGATTTTTCTCAATTTTGAGATATTTTCAACGGTTTTTAGACCAAAACAGCAGATTTTCAGCATTTTCGATTCAGACAATCGCTGTTTCTTTCAATTTTCGAATCAAAATTCATGATTTTCTGGCTATTCTGAGAGTAAACTCCCATATTTTCACCGCTTTTCGACACAAAAAGCCAGGATTCTCAGGCTGTTTTCGGACCAAAATAGGTTATTTTCAGCATTGATTAATCAAAAAATCGCCTTTTCTACCAATTTTCTACCCAAAAACCAAGATTTTCAGCTTATATTCAGTTGAATAACGCCCATTTTGACCCAATTCAAACTCACACTTCTCACCGCCGCAGTCGTATCCATCAGTGGCAGTTTGCTCTCATCAAGCTCCGCCTCTAAATGACTTGCTCCTCCACTGCTCGGCACAATTCTCATCGAAATACCGCCCGTCTCATTCGAATCAGCGAGATCTCTGGACGAGATTCCAGCCATAAGACGACTGTGACCGAGGAGTGATGAGCTGGGATTCCCATCGTCCGTCTCTTCATTCAACTGATGACAACGGATACGGAGTTCACGGTTCTCTACTCGCAGACCATTTAATTCTCCGTATACGTCAATGATCTGCGCCTTCAACTCTTCAGAAGTTTGTCCCATTAGGGGAGACGGCGACCGATTCTTCTGAATTTCAAGCATCTCGTTCTCCAGTTTGCTGCATCTAGTCCTGAACTTTTCCAGACCCATACGAGAAATTTTACTTTCGGCTTTCGAGTTCTTCAAGTTCGTTTCCAACTCGTTGATGTCCTGGAAAATAATGGGTTTTTCGATGGAAAATAGGGGATTTAGGGTTGAAAAATCGCAGTTTTGAGTCGAAAATGAAAATTCAAATAAGAAAAACGTTTCACAAGTGATCATTTTTTGATTCTCTAAGTGGTTTTGTCGGTTTTTTATCAATTTTCCGGCCAAATCTTCTTTTTTAAAAGAGAAATCTCTATAAAACAGGGTAAAAACGCAGAATTTCACGTGCATTTTTAGACTGTGCGAGTCGTGCCGATTGATTTTTGACTTCCTCCAGCAGATTCTTCACTTGTTCCTCCAATTCGGCCACTTTATCCATCTCACTCATCAGTTTTCCCTCCAACTCTGCGATTTTCTCGTCGTAACCTGAAGTCAACGTGAAATCCGGGTCGTTTCTCTTCATAATATCGTCGAGAGTGCCTCGAAGGCTTCCACACGTCGTATTATTCACATCTGACGTCACAATAGCTCTCTGTTCTTGTTGCTCCGTCAATGAAAGCTCCAACTCTCGAATCCGTTGCTCCATCTCCGTCTTCTGCCGTGAACACTCATCAATATCCATTTCCATCTGCTTATACTCCCGCATCTTCTGTTCCCAATCATCCTGAGCAATCTTCATCGCCACATACTCATCCAACACATCCTGCACATTCCGATGGCACAGTCCCTTCGCTTCCAGATATTTCCGCTCGTGCATCTGCACTTCACACCGCAGAGTATAAATCTGCCCTTTCATCTCCTCATTCTCGTGCCACGTCTGTATAATTGGGATACTGCGGACGTTCGAGGCGGAAAACACGTTGGAAAGCCCTTCTTTTTGTTCGCCGACACCAGCAAGAGACGGCTGAGACGTTGATTTGGAGGGCGCCGACGCTGAAAACCCGATAATTTTATTGAAAAATGAGGAAAAATCAATAAATTTACCAGCGATATCCTCTAAATTCGAGTCCTCATTCAATACCGAGTTGTCCTCCATTGAGAGATGAGTTTTCTGGAAATTTCACAGATTTTCACCGATTTTCACCGATTTTCAAAGGATTAAAGTGCGAAATGAGCAAAAATGAATGAAAACCACGATTTTTCAACCGAAATGCGAAAAAATCCGCGAAAGATGAGTTTTCTGCATTGTCACCGATTTTTCACCAATTTTCAAAGGATTAAAGTGCGAAATGAGCAAAAATGAATGAAAACAACGATTTTTAACCGAAAATGCGAAAAAATCCGCGAAGATGAGTTTTCTGCAATTCTCACCGATTTTCACCGATTTTCAAAGGATTAAAGTGCGAAAATGAGCAAAATGAATGAAAACCACGATTTTCAAACCGAAAATGCGAAAAAATCCGCGAAAGATGAGTTTTCTGCAATTTTCAACCGATTGTTCATCACCGATTTTCAAAGATTAAGTGCGAAAATGAGCAAAAATGAATGAAAACCACGATTTTCAACCGAAATGCGAAAAAATCCGCGAAAGATGAGTTTTCTGCAATTTTCACCGATTTTCACTCGATTTTTCAAAGGATTAAGTGCGAAAATGAGCAAAAATGAATGAAAACCACGATTTTCAACCGAAAATGCGAAAAAATCCGCGAAAGATGAGTTTTCTGCAATTTTCACACCGATTTTCACCGATTTTCAAAGGATTAAAGTGCGAAAATGAGCAAAAATGAATGAAAACCACGATTTTTCAACCGAAAATGCGAAAAAAATCCGCGAAGGATGAGTTTTCTGCAATTTTCACCGATTTTCACCGATTTTCAAAGGATTAAAGAGCGAAAATGAGCAAAAATGAATGAAAACCACGATTTTTCAACCGAAAATGCAAAAAAAAATCCGCGAAAGATGAGTTTTTTGCAATTTTCAACGATTTTCACAGATTTTCAAGGGAATAAAGTGCGAAAAAATCTGATTTTTAATAGTTCCGGACAAAAAAAGGAGAAAAATGAAAATATCTTAGCCAAAATCACTTCAAAATCTCATTATTCAGCCAGAAAGCATAAAAACTTGACTCAATTAGGCAAAAAGTGAACCAAAATCCAGTTTTCCATAAAACTCTTCATTTCGACTCAAGTTTTGAGCCATTTTTTGCTTTTTTTTCGGCGAAAAATCACTCAAAATTCGTATTTTGCACCTGAAAATCACAAAAATCTACTCAAATCGATGAAAAACTCAAAATTTGAGTCATTTTTCAGCTATTTCCGTAGATTTTTCGACTTAAAATCTCTCTAAATTGATGTTTTTCTCCTTAAACAAGCTTTTGAGTTATGTAGAAACTTGGTAAAGACTGAAAAATTTGGAATACTGTGTGAAAAAAAAGAAGATTTTGTCAAAAACTCGCACAATTTTCAAAAATCGAAAAATCCCTGAAATGCATTGAATTTCCAGAAGAAATGATGGACTATTTGATGAAATTATTATTTTAAGTTTTTAAGCAAGAAAAACAACGGCAAAAAACAAGCGAAAACACGACAAAGACGTCATGTGCGGTAAAAATCAAGTATAGAAAATGTGGAACGAAAAAAAAATGTGTACAGTAGTATATTGAAAGGCGCATACCTGAAATTTATAAATGGGTCTCGACGCGATTTGAATTTTTCAGCTGATTTTTTGTGAAAATTGACGATTTTCAAGTAGAAGAAGTTGAATATTCATTTTTAAAAATACAATAAAATAATTATCACAATCATTTCGTCATAAAATTTATTTAAAATTATTTTTTCAAAAAAAAATGTTCAAGTGATAATTAATTGAATAAAGTTTCTTTACATTTGCGTTTGACATTTTCTGAATAAACGAATTAAGTTCCACAAAAGACGAATCAAAAATCAGTTTTGAAGAGAAAAACTGTATTTCGGGTTACGGTAGTTGATAAATTGGCGAGTTGCGTACAATGCATTTGATTTGACGAGCAAACTTAATTATTGCGTTTTTATTAGAAATAAAGTAGGAATCGCTTATTTTCACTGGAATACGGCTGAAAAATGGTGTGGAAATATATAAATTTTGGAATTTTTATAGAATTTTTCAAAAAATAAATTTTTTTCTTCATAAGTGCGGAGTAGTTGAGAATCTGCGCAGTTGTGCTCATTACATTCGATCTGACAATCAGGCGCTTGAAATTCGGGGCCGGAAAAATTTACTCTTTTTTAGTCCGATTATGAAAAATGTTTCTGAAAATTAGAGAAAAAAACAGACAACATCAAAAATTCTTTATTCTCAAGTATCGATAGCCGTTTCAATCTTCGTCTGGAGCATTCTGAAGGTTGTTTCTTCGTTGCCTTCTTCTTCGAATCCACCTGGAATCTCTGAGATCTCCGTCACTCCTCTTCCTCATCCACTTCGTTCTCCGAACTTTTCGTCGTTTCCGTTCTGCTAAAAATAAGAAAACCTGGCTTCATGCAATGGTCCTTTGTCCCATATTTTCATATCAGCTATTTATGCGAAGAACATTGAAACAGTGTACAGTGTTTTCCCAAAACCTCGGATTACTGTAGTTTTCTTCGCAAGACCTTGAATGCGTCCAAAGTCAACAAGCAGTGAGAAACTGGCTCTCGATCGATATTGCCCCCCTCTGCCATCTGTCTTCTCGTTTCAGTTTACCCACAGAGCATATTCATTCATTCCTTCCATACCATGACAGATTCCAATTCTTCGGAGATTTTCGATGAATCCCTCAGCTCGAAAGTATTCGATAACCCCCATCTACTCGAAATCATTGTCAGCAATCTAACCTGGAATTGTGAGAGTAATTTAAGCACCCGATTAATCAATAAATCATTCAATTACTTATTTCTTCGAATAATTAGAAGAAATCATCGGAAAATGAAAATTGAGTCTATCGGAAAACCGGAGAGATGTGAGAAAACTGCCAAGGATTGGATTTTCATCAACTATCGGAAAATAAAAAAATCAATAATTCCCGGATATTTCAAGTGAGTTTACTCTTTTGTAATTTGTATCGAAATGGATTCCAGTTTTCTCAACAAAGTGGTGGGTGTAAAAGTGGAAGAAATTATCACCAAGAACTTATTTGAACCTGAAGAGATGTTCGCTCGAAACCTCCATAACATTATTCACTCGGATTTAATTGGCAGGAATCGTAAGTGTTCAGGTGTGACCAGGAGGTTAGGCCGGCCAGGTTTTAGAGTCCGGCAACCGAGAGAGAGAGAGAGAGAGAGAGAGAGAGAGAGAGAGAGAGAGAGAGAGAGAGAGAGAGAGAGAGAGAGAGAGAAGGAGTTACTCTAACTAGCTAACTAACTAATAGTAAGATCACTCCAATACTTTGATGGAAAATAGGCCTAACTAAAACATACCCAATAATATCAGCTGCACATAAGATGTTTCCATGAAAATGGCAAGCAAATACTTTCTTTCCAAACATTCAAGTCGATCCACTGTGAACCAACAAAAGCATGAGACCTCAATTGTAGCGTATATTTCCATCTTTCAATTCCAATTTAGTTTTGAAAGATTGTCGTGAAATAAACAAAGTTATGATGTTTCACAGTGGATCGACTTGAATTTATAGTAAAAATGAATTTCAAAACTCACGCTCTGGAGTCCACGAACGACGCGTCAGTCAAAGAGCTATCTAATACATTACAGGAAGAAGTGTCCGCAAACTGATTGGACTGGAAGAAGTGTGTGAAGGATGTGTTGATTGTATGGATATGGCGACACGATGTGTGGAGTATGGACCATTGAGATTTAAAGTGCTCAAAGAAATCAAGAAGCCAATTCATTATAAAAAACTGCATATTTCAGATAAGTTAGTGTAAACTTTCATAATTGGGTTAGTAGATGTGTTAATTCAGATTACTTGAAATGGTCGCCAATCACTGTACACTGAAATTGACTACAAAAAGGAGTGTTTCGAAAAGTTAAATAATATCATACGAAGCACTATTTCATGTGACACACTGCTTCTGTGGATATGTGAAACGAAAGAGTGCTACGTTAATGGAGTTCAGGAAAATGCTCACTTCTCAATGCCACGAGAAGTATTGGATGTTATGATAAGGACATGGAATGTGAAAACAATACGAATGAATATGATTGCATGCACAAGTGAGAAGATATGCCATGAGAACTGGATAAATAAAGGATATTTTACGAAGATCAAGTTGGATGATCCATACTGGAAAACGGGTCAATCCAGTGACTTGAAACTCAAACATGTTTCCGTCAAAGTGACGGATTCATACGATTGTGCTGGTGGCCTAATTTACAGTATCCCGAAAACTGGTTACGAGAAGAATTTTGAGAACTACATTGCAAATCTCCGAAGACTATTCCAAATGGACAAATTATCGATTGATTTCAGTCACTGGAGACATAGACACAGTGCTAGTTTGGAAGACTTCATGACGAATATATTGAGAGTGATTCAATTGGAGAAACAACGGAAACTCGAAGTGAATATTCAGTTTTTCACCGAGACTTGCAGTTTTAAAGTGGGGAATTCTGAAAAATTGGCTGAAATTCCATCGGAATACTCGTTGCTCAGTGATCGAGTGGAGTGTAACCGAATGTTTGTCCCATCAGATGTTGTCGAAAGTGGTCCAGAGAGATTAAATATGATTAAATGGGTTGGCAGACGATTTCAGGTGAAGGATATGGATAATCATTTCACACTCAACTTGAATATTTATGTGAAGGAAACAGAGTTGAGGAAGTTGGATAAGGGATTGATGGAGACACATCCGAATAGCTTGATTGGAGTGTTTTTTCCTCAGAAACCTTTGGAAATTTCTCGAAAACTGATGGCGAAACGTCTGGTGGCAAAATGTCTCGGAGCCGAATCAATCAAGATTGGTCTTCCGAGCAATGTGAATGACATCATTGAAAGCAAGTTTTTTTAAATGAATTTCGGTTTAAAATTGACCAATTTTCATCATTTTTACACTGAAAATCCCGAAGTTTTGACCGATTCTCAGTTAAATTCTGTAAATTTCAGTATTCTTCCAGGTTCATCCAACTCATCGATGCCACATGACGCCACCCAGTCATTCTTGAACCAAAAGAGCTTCAAAAATTCTCCCCTCGCGGCTCCTCAGAAACCTAAACCACTCCAACAACTTATGACGTCGTCAGGAGCCGATCAGATTCAGAATCACTCGTTCTCCACAAAAGCTACGGCGTCACCTCATCCATCTTATCTGCCAATGCTTCAAGACGTGCAACAGATTCTCGATTCGTCTGCAATTCTACTCGACGGACAACACGAAGCGGCGGCGAATGTGAAGAAGATGCAGGCGAAGATGCCACATATTCGCGATGCGTTGTCGCCACTTTTCGAGCGGATGGAGTCCTCAGCAGCACTGTTAAAGGACATTTTGGAGAAGGTAGGGAAAATTGACAGATTTTATAAGTTGAAAATTACCTAAAGCCCGGAATTTTTGTGGATTTTAGCCCCAAACTCCTCAAGAACACATTTGTGATGTCTTCCGTGCCGACACAAACCAAGATTTCTTGAATTTTTTAATGAAAAAGACAAAAAAGCCCACTTGAATACCGGGCCGATGCGTAACTCGCCATCGAAGTGAATATTATGAGCTGAAAAATATACCAAAATGTAGATCTTGGCGAGTTCTATGTCTCTGATATAATAGGGACCGGCTTAGGATTCATCATTATACCGCGGGCCGGACTAAAGTGCTGAACAGACGACAATCGTCAAAAAAAACCTGTTTAGCATCGGTCCACGGTAAAATAATTAATCGTATCTCGTTGTTTGGTCTGTTCCAAAACTGAAAAATGCACCAATTATCCCCGTCTCTCCATTTCCAGATGGGATCGAGTAATCCACTCGTCGATTGTATCAAACAAAAAAATGGGGCGTCATCGTCGCTTTTCAACGCTTCCTATAGTCCGATCTTCAAATTCTCGAATAATGTTATGGAGGTTGAGAAACTGCAGAATGAGGTTGCCGAGTTGAGGAATGAGTTGGAGAAGGAGAGAGTGAGAGGAGATATGAAATCTCGTGAAGCTGCTCAAAACTTTAAGGATCTCGAAGTGTGTCAGGCGAAACTGAAAAAAGTGGAGGCAGAGAAGACAGAGTTGACGAATGAGCTGTCGAGACTCGACGACTCTCATCGCCGACTCGTCGCCGAGTTGGATGAGGCGAAACGGCAGATGGAGAAGACTCTCGTCCGTTGTGCGGCCGAACAAGACGCTCGTCTCAATGCAGAGGAGATTCTGGAGGACACGAAGAGATCGGTTGAGGTGTTGAAGAGAGAACATGCGAATGCTATGATGATCGAGGTGGACTATCGAGTGACTGAGGCAAAAGAACTCGTCGAACGAGAGAAAAAGGCGATCATCGAGTCGTTGTCGAGTGAGTTGCAGACGGCACTTGCCGAGAAAAACGCGGTGAGAGATCATCTGGAGAGGATGGATCAGGAGATGGAGCTCCTCAGAAGACGTGCTCGAGAGGCGGAGGATCGAGTGGAACGGACTGCGAACGAGAAGCATGAAATGGTCAAACAAATTGTGTCATTTGAAGAGAAGATTGTGAGGGCGGCGGCGTTTGAGAAGGAGGCCAAGGAGATTGAGGATATGGTGAACGGAGGGCTGGAAAGAGTCAGGAAGGAGGTCGTCGAATTGACAAAGAAGACGTTGAAGACACAGATCATTTCGGGGTGAGTTGGAATGCAGGGGAGACTGGCGCGCCTTTGGAGCGTTTTTGAAGCAGAATTTCTCGTGTTTCGACGATTTTTGGGAGCCTCGAGCGTTTTTCTGATTAAAAATGTTCTGGTTTTTTCATGGATTTGTGTAAAAATCGTCAATTTTTAGAAATTCCAGCAGTTTCAGAAGAATTTCTATAAAATAGATTTAGGAAATGGCTGGCGCGCGTTTGGAGCATTTTGCTGCTACCACGAAAATCAATGAGTTCTAGGTGATTTGTCGGTACAATTTCCGAGTTTTCGAACTCATTTCAAAGATTTTTCAGTTTTAGACCTATTTTCCAAATGTATCGTAGCATGGGAATCTGGCGCGTCGTTTGGGGTGTTTTGGTGCAAGTGAATCGTTGAATTTCTCCACGATTTTCTGTCAAAATTCAGAATGTTTTTGACCCAATAATATAATTTCAGCGATGCCTCGTCGATTCGCCTCGTATGCGATGAACTCTGCCGCCGCCTGACCCGTGAACGTGAACAGCAACACGAGAGTGCAGAAACGATGAAATGTGTGAACGACAACATTGAGCAGCTGCAAAAGGAGAATCTCGAGATGCAGTCAAAGATCAGAGAGTTTCAAGGAGTATCAAAGAAATCATCGACCTCTAATAACAAGGAGAATGCACCGCCTCCAGTGGTGTCGTCGGAGGCTCCAATCACTGCTCCACCATCGTCCAGTCAGAAGACGTCGACGACTGCTTCTAGTAAGTTTGACGGGACGATTTGAAACCAATAGATAGTTTTAAAACGACCCGATTTAGAAGAAAAAGAGACTACGGAAAGTTTAGGAAACTTCGTAACCGCGTCGTTCTGAAACGGTGGAAGATTGAAGTCAGGAAAAGCGGTTTCGAAGTGTCCCAGGCGATCTGAACCTGTCCCATCTTGAAACTGAGATATCCTGGAACTAAACTCTCTGAGAAATCGAGAAAAACGTAGTTTCAAAGTGTCCGATTTTGAAACGTCCCAACGAATCCCAACATCCTAACGCCTCCTCCATTTCCAGACTTTGCCAGTTTCAGCAATTTGAGTTTTGAAACGTCCGATTTAGAAGTAGAAAGGCTACAGAGAGTTTCGGACATTTCGAAACCGCGCCGTTTTGAAACGGTGGAAGATTGAAGTAAAGAAAAACGGTTTGAGAACCAAAACTGTACCATTTCGAACCGGAGACATTCTGAAACGTCCCAACTTCCTCTAACCCTCTCTCATTTTCAGACTTTGTCAATCCCACCCGTCAACTCCTTCACGAATCAACGATGGCAGTCGACTCGATTGTGCAGAAGCTGAAAAAGACGTATACGATGTCTGGAATGGGAGAACAACTGAAAGAAACGATTGGAAACTTGATCATTGAATCCCGTGGAGTCCGTGACTTCCTCCATCAGAAGTTGATCCTTTTCAAGGGAATCGATATGACGATGTGGAAGAATGATTCGGTGGATCAGTTGGTCGAGAAACTCGCACAATATCTTCAGGATAATTTGATTCTTGAAGAGCAGATTAAGAAGTATAAAAAGGAGTTGAAACTCACGAAAACTGTCATTCCGGTACGTTTTTGGCTATTTTTGGATAATTTTTCGGCCAAAAAGGGGTGAAATATTCAGATTTTCAGCCAATTTTAACGGATTTCTGGCTGAAATTGTCAAATTTTCGGGCTCTTTCAGTTCAAATTTGGGTGAAATCTTTTGATATTTGATATTTAAGAAGAATAAAATTGATCAAAAATCACCCATTTTCGAAGCTCCAAATAACAATTCTTTAAATTTCCGTTCAATTTTTGATAGAAATCTGTCAGAAATCTAATTTTCAGCTCCGAAAACAGTGAAAATCAATTGAAAATTGAAATTTTTTGATAAAAAATCAAGCAATTTAGCTCATTTTGCGAATCTCCGCCCCCAAAAATTACTGTATTTCGTCTATTAGTTCATCACGGTTCTTACAACTGCGCTCCACCGGAATTCCCTTGAAAAATGTGTCTCTCAATTTTGCACACTATTTTCATCGGTTTCGGTGGAGCGCGGTTTTACGAGCTAATCCCTTTAAAAATTAGATTTTCCGTAAATTTTCGCCTCAAAATTGTTATTTTTATCGATTTTGGCACCTGAATATCCAGATATCTAGTAAAACTCTAATTATTCCAGAATCTCGGCGCCAACTTGCAGGAGCGAATCAAACGAGAAATTGGTGGAATCGCATCGGATTTGGGCGCAGTGAAGGCTCTCCGCAGTAAGAAATGATTCTTCGTCACTCGAATTAACCACTAATTGTCTGTTTAATTGCATAATTACCCCCCCCCCCTCCTAATTACCTGACGAATTAAACGTGTTTTATCCAAAAAAAGAAGAAAAAAGAAAGTTTACTGAAATTTTGTAATTTTCGACGGAATTTTGGCGGAATTTTGTATGAAACAACATCAAAATTCGTTTTCAGAGATGACTAGAAAAAATTCCGGCTCTATCCTATTTTAATGGTCCCATAGTGATTTCAATGGTCCCAAGTGATTTCAATGGTCCCAAGTGATTTTAATGGTCCCAAGTGATATTAATGGTCCTAAGGAATTTTGATGGTCCCAAGTGATATTAATGGTCCTAAGGGATTTTGATGGTCCTAAGTGATTTTAGTAATCCTATGGGAATTTAAGGGTCCCATTCAGCTGCGCGCATGTTATTTAGTAAATTTCATTAAAATTTTCATGTTTTACTAAATTTCATTAATTTTTTATGTTTTTATTAAAAACCAGCCTGTCTCCCCCGCCTTCGGCGGTTGAGCCGGCTGGTCTCTCTTCATTCACGTGGTCATTGACTTTCGAATGTGCCCGCAAGGCCGAGTGGTCTAAAGCGGCGGTCGTGTCCAAAGCACGCCGGTTCGGTTTTGCCCGCTTTCTCTTCTCTTTCCAAAACCGCTGCGGACATCGCCTCAGACAAACAGACAACGCCCAATTGTCTTTTATATATAAGAATGATAGAAGTATATATCTATAGAGAAGTAGAGCTTATTTTTATAAAATATGAAGACAAACAAATTTTAAAAACGTGTGGGTCTCTCGGTGGTGAAGATGGTCTGCTTCTGTAAAAAAGATTTTAGAGAGAGGATGTCTGCCGCGGAGTATGCCGCTGGCCTGTCCTGGACAAATTGAGGAACTGTCTTTCTCTCATCTTAGAGGCATCGGGTGTGTTACCGGTCAAAGGAGGTATCCTTTATAAAATTAGGAATTCTAAAATAATAGTAGTACTGTATCTGTGAATTTAACTACAGATGTGGCCACCCCTTCTGTCTCTAGAAGGCCGCCGGTAATGTGTCGAGTAGGGTGGGAACATGCGCTTAATTTATACTACCAATAAGGTGGTTCAGTGGTTTTAAGGAAGTGCCCGATGTGCTGACAACTCAAGTATTTACAAGAACCATTTATTATAGGGAAAAAGCATGTCTCGCGAGGAACTGCATTAAAAACCTATTCGGATCTGCCTTTTACAATACAATAAGAAATAAGGGGAAAAGAGTTATCGAGGGAACACAGTAGAAGCCCTGTAGGCGCCCGATACACGTATTGGGGGCTATCGAGGGGCTACATACAGGACGCTCTATAACAACTTCTCTTACAAAACACAATAAACAACGCTCTTAAAGAAAACCGCAACACCGCAACAAATCTTGTACCTTGCGGCGGATTGGGTTGAGAACCCCACCAAACCGATTCTCCACGTTGCTCGAGATTTTAAAGTTGACAAAAACAGCGTAACCAAAATTCATGAAATGTTCCGTCAACTTACTAAAAGTTGGTTTTATCGAGAGACCGGGAAAGACCAACATCAAATGCTGGGAGGGCCACGTAAGTTATTTTTCGTTCTCCTCATGCATAATGCAAGTGCTCAATTATTTTAGATAAAATCGTGGAGATTGACGAAACAATGATGTACCGAGCATAAAAAAATATAATAAAGGGAGAATGTTGACACGGAAACAAGTCTGGGTCTTTGGGATGATAGAGCGTGGGACCTCAAAAGTAAGATTTTTTATAGAGAATGGTGTAATCGAAATTCATCATCGAATAACTTTTTTCAGATAATCATGTTCCGTGTGAGCAGAAGGAATGCCCAGACTCTACTTCCCATAATCCGAAAGTATATAAAACTTGGTGAGGAATTCCCATTTCTCATTAAAACATCATTGATTTCTTTTTAGGTACCACAATAATTTCTGATGCGTGGCGGGCATATGGCGGTATTGCCCAGCTACAGGAGGGATACAATCACGGAGTTGTAACCCACAAAACAAATTTTGTGGCACCACATGATAAAAGGATTCACACGCAGTCAATAGAAGCTTCATGGGGGGGCATTGAAAAGAAAACTCAAAGCCCGTTTTGGGGATCCGGAACAACGACTTGGTGGTCACTTGTTTAACTATACGTTCCGGCGTTTCTTCGATATCAAGAAACTTCTCAATCACTTGATCTACGAGTTGAAGTTTTTCAAAAGAACTGGGACGCCTCAAGTGACCGATGAAGGAGTTGACATTGATTTGGACTCGTCAGACGATATGTCTGAGTAAGAAGACGATATGTCTGAGTCAGAGGACGACATGACTGAGTCAGAAGACGACATGACTGAGATAACAGATATTTCGTCAGATGGCACGTCGGATGACGATGAGATGGCTGATCAACCTGATTTTCAAGGTATGAACTTTCGGGGTCTAAATTTATAATAGCACTCTCAAGTTAAGGATACATCTTTTGAAACAACTCTTAACTTTGTTTCATTTTGAAAATTTCGCTTTCCATTTATATTAGTAGGATCTACTCTTTATATTTTTTGAACCATTTTTTCAGGCGTCAATCCAGGCCGCCAACGATCTCCGCAACCTCAGAATCGTCTGAATCCGGCCCCATCCCGCTCTCCGCCACCTCCACATCTTCGTCGGAACCCGGCTCGTTCTTCCTCACGTGGTCGTGGTCGTTGCCGTGGCCGTTCATAATTTGATGTTAATTGCATTTATTTATTTATTTTCGAATGAAAAAATTAAAATTTGAATAAAGAATGAATGAACAACGTTCGCGCTGCTGACGAATTGCTTACTGAACAGTCGTTTCGCATCAGAACACTTATATTTCTATGGGACTATCAAAATCGCTATGAGACCATTTAAATCCTAATGGACCCATAAAATCCTTATGGGACCACTAGAAATACATGGGCCCACTAAAATCACTTAGGACCATCAAAATCCCTAAGGACCATTAAAATCCCTTAGGACCATTAAAATCACTTGGGACCATTAAAATCACTATGGGACCATTAAACTCCTATGGGACCATTAAAATAGGATAGAGCCAAAATTCCTTCAAATTTGTCATTTTCAAAATTAACTTCCGATTTCCCGGTTCGGAACCCAACTTCCTTCCTTCTTCCTTCTTCCTTCTTCCCTTTTCAAAAATTTTAATTCCGCACAGCTCTGTTTGGTACATTTCTTGAGAGTATCCTATTAAATGAATCACTCCTGAAGAAGATTTTCAGAGAGTACAGAAATCTATTTGAACATGTCGCTCATAATCGAGAAAAAGTTAATTGATATAATAGACAAAGAGCAAAAAATAGGATATAAATTGGGAGATATAATAAACTTTGGTACAGACCACAGTTGCATGGAATTCCGACTTCCGACTTCCGACTTCCGGGCATTTTTATCATTCCGACTTCCGATTTCCGCCCTTTGCAGAAATACTTGGAAAAATGGTCTAAAAGGAGAGAAAATTGGCTTTTCTTCAGCCAAAATCTAATTTTTCACTGACTTCCGCCAATTTTATGATTTTTTCTCTTAGAGTTTTTGAAAGTTTGAGAAAAAATCTAATTCCGACTTCCGACTTCCGACTTCCAACTTCCGACTTCCGGTTAAGGGAATTCACTTCCGACTTCCGACTTCCGGTTAAGGGAATTCACTTCCGACTTCCGACTTCCGACTTCCGGTTAAGGGAATTCAATTCGGAAGTCGGAAGTCGGAATTCCCGACAACACTGGTACAGACCAGAGTTTCATGGAATTCCGACTTCCGACTTCCGGGCTTTTTTTCCATTGCGACTTCCGACTTCCGGATAAGGAATTTTACTTCCGACTTCCGACTTCCGGGTAATTTTTACTTCCGACTTCCGACTTCCGTTTCGAAAATTTCACTTCCGACTTCCGACTTCCGGATAAGAAATTTTCCCTTCCATGCAACTTCGGTACAGACACACAGACAGAAATTGATTAGTTCTCTTCGTCCTCTTCGAAGATTTGTTGCAGGTATTGGGCGTGGCTTTCTGAAGAAATATAAATAATTAGAGATTTTGAATTTTTAAGTTTGAATGTGCGCTCTATTGAGAATTAGGGGGGGGTGTAGTCTGGGTGGACAAGATGTAAAGTTTTTGAAGGAGAAAAAAAAGGCTCCGGGACATTTCGAAACTGCGACATTTCGAAACCGGACATTTCGAAACCGGTAAAACGCGTATAAATTTTTCTCTAGAAAAGAGGTAATATTATGGTTCCGAGGGTCCTTGATCTTCAGATTGGTACCAAAAAGCTAAAAACAAAAAACAAAAAAGTTTTGCCAGGCCCGGTGTCGAACCCCGGACCCTCGGAACCAGAGTTGCGCGGAATTCCGACTTCCTACTTCCGGGCTGTTTTTCACTTCCGACTTCAGTTATGTTTACCTCCGACTTCCGTCATTCCATAATTGTGGGATTTCGGAAAAGTACATCTCGCAGAAATAGAAGGAAAAATGGTCTTTGCGAAAAAATCTACTTCCGACTTCCGACTTCCGAATTCCGAGTTCCGACTTCCGGGCGTTTTTTTCACTTCCGAATTCCAACTTCCGACTTCCGGATTAGAAATTTTACTTCCGACATCCGAATTCCGTTTTAGAAAAAATCACTTCCGCGCAACTCTGCTCGGAACCATAATATAATATAATACCGGTTTCGAAATGTCACGGAGCCAAAAAAAACATGAAAATCGGGAAAAAACTACATTTTTCACTCAAAAAAGCAACAAATCAAAGATTTTTATTGTTTTTTGCCAAAAAATTCGTTGAAATTTCAAATTTTCAGTCAAAAAGCTAAGTTTTGACTCATTTTTCGTGTTTTTTTCTACAAAAATGTAGGTAGAAATCTCTATTTTTCTAAAAATCCCATAGAAACTTCTAAATTTCAAAGAAAATTGACAATTTTAAGCAATTTTGAGAATTTTTCTCTGAAAAATGATAATTTTCAGTCAAAAAAAGTGAAAAAAACGGTAAATTCTCTCCAATTTTCACATTTTTCTCATTCAAAACCCATCAATAAACGGTTTGAATCTTGTCCACGTGGACTCCAATTTCCAATTCTCAATAGAGCACCCTTACTCACTTCTATTCTTCACAGGCTTAACTTTGGTACTTAATTTTGGAAAATTTTAGGAGAAATTAATAGAAATTGCTCTGATAGGAATGTATCAGAATTGCGCGGAATTCCGACTTCCGACTTCCGAGCTGTTTTTCACTTCCGACTTCCGACTTCCGTTTTCAAAATTTTACTTCCGACTTCGGACTTCCGACTTCCGGGCGTTTTTTCACTTCCTACTTCCGGCTTCCGACTTCCGTTTTCAAAATTTCACTTCCGACTTCCGACCTCCGTTTTAGAAAAAATCACTTCCGCGCAACTCTAGAATGTATGTACGTTTTTATTTTCATATTTTGAGCCTCTTCAAGCAAAACATATATTAGCACGACACGTGTCTTACAACCGCGCTCTACCGAAACCGCGAGAAAATAGTGTGCGAAATTGAGAGACGCAGAGAAAAAGAGACATTTCTCAAGGGGATTTCTGTGGAGCGCACTTGTAACGAACTGTGTCGAGCAGAGTTGCATGGAATTCCGACTTCCGACTTCCGTTTTAGAAAAATCACTTCCGCGCAACTCTGGTGTCGAGATATACAAGATTCATTGTTCGTCGGAAAATCACATTTTTCCATCAAAAATAGCAAGTTTCAAAAGAAAAATCCGGATTTTTCTATCGAAAAGTGTGCTTTTCAACAGAGTTGCATGGAATTCCGACTTCCGACTTCCGACTTCCGGATAACAAAAATCACTTCCGACTTCCGACTTCCGGATAAGTCTGTGTCGGAACCGGTTAGACACACTTCGACCAGAGGGTGAAGGAGTCTATAATAAACGGGCTGAGGTTTTCTTCAGTAGACGCGGGTTTGAATCCTCCCGGGTTAGAAATCAATAAAATTATGACTGAAATTCCTAAAAACAGGGCTTTTTTAAATCTAGAAATCAATAAAATTATGACTGAAATTCCTAAAAACTGGGTACTTTTTATGAAATTAACTTCCCCCACCATTCTTATCTGTGTCGGAACCGGTTAGACACACTTCGACCAGAGGGTGAAGGAGTCTATAATAAACGGGCTGAGGTTTTCTTCAGTAGACGCGGGTTTGAATCCTCCCGGGTTAGAAATCAATAAAATTATGACTGAAATTCCTAAAAACAGGGCTTTTTTAAATCTAGAAATCAATAAAATTATAATTGAAATTCCTAAAAACAGGACTTTTTTAAATCTGGAAATCAATAAAATTATGACTGAAATTCCTAAACACAGGACTTTTTTAAATCTAGAAATCAATAAAATTATGATTGAAATTCCTAAAAACTGGGTACTTTTTATGAAATTAACTTCCCCCACCATTCTTATCTGTGTCGGAACCGGTTAGACACACTTCGACCAGAGGGTGAAGGAGTCTATAATAAACGGGCTGAGGTTTTCTTCAGTAGACGCGGGTTTGAATCCTCCCGGGTTAGAAATCAATAAAGTTATGACTGAAATTCCTAAAAACAGGGCTTTTTTAAATCTAGAAATCAATAAAATTATAATTGAAATTCCTAAAAACAGGACTTTTTTAAATCTGGAAATCAATAAAATTATGACTGAAATTCCTAAACACAGGACTTTTTTAAATCTAGAAATCAATAAAATTATGATTGAAATTCCTAAAAACTGGGTACTTTTTATGAAATTAACTTCCCCCACCATTCTTATCTGTGTCGGAACCGGTTAGACACACTTCGACCAGAGGGTGAAGGAGTCTATAATAAACGGGCTGAGGTTTTCTTCAGTAGACGCGGGTTTGAATCCTCCCGGGTTAGAAATCAATAAAATTATGACTGAAATTCCTAAAAACAGGGCTTTTTTAAATCTAGAAATCAATAAAATTATAATTGAAATTCCTAAAAACAGGACTTTTTTAAATCTAGAAATCAATAAAATTATGACTGAAATTCCTAAAAACTGGGTACTTTTTATGAAATTAACTTCCCCCACCATTCTTATCTGTGTCGGAACCGGTTAGACACACTTCGACCAGAGGGTGAAGGAGTCTATAATACCCGGGCTGAAGTTTTCTTCAGTAGACGCGGGTTTGAATCCTCCCGGGTTAGAAATCAATAAAATTATGACTGAAATTCCTAAAAACAGGGCTTTTTTAAATCTAGAAATCAATAAAATTATGACTGAAATTCCTAAAAACTGGGTACTTTTTATGAAATTAACTTCCCCCACCATTCTTATCTGTGTCGGAACCGGTTAGACACACTTCGACCAGAGGGAGAGTGATTAAGGCAATAAATGTGAATAACAGCAACAAACAATTTAGAAAATTATCAAGAGCTCGTCCATATTATCGGTGTTGCCGAAATTTTGAATAGGATCCCAATCCGTATGATCCCAATTTTTTTCCTCTACTAATATCGTGAGCTCGAATGGGTCCAAATCCAGATCCACTTGCTCCTGTAGCTGCATCAGTTTGAGTAGTTTCAACGGACTCCGAAATGGCTAGTTTGAGATGTGTGTGTATATTATCTTCTGCTCCTTCACAATGCGTGCCAGAATCTCCCAATATTGAAAGCAGGTGGAGCGGTCGGCGACGTTCAACAAGGTTCTATTTAGATTGAACTTGACCGTGAAGTCTGGACCAAGCACAATGAGAATAATTCCCAACATTTTTTCCCCTTTTTCAATAGGTGTACGGTAGTTTTAATTAACAGGTGTACGGTATACAGGTATACAGGTGTACAGGTGCACGGTAGGGATACGGTAGGGGGTACGGTAGGTGGGGGGGGGGGGGGGGATATTCAGAGAGTTTTTGATTATAGGTAATCAGGTAAACAGGTAAAACAGGTGCACAGGCACTTGGGGATTATGAACAGGGGTATGATGAATTGCAGGCCTTTTTTTCAATTACAGGTAGGCATTGCAGGCCTTTTTTGAGGAAGTGCCATAAAAATCCTTCGGAAAAACGGTACCATAAAAATCCTTTACTTACTACTAATATGATGTAAATCAACGAGCTCTTTCTATTGGTGGTTTCCTTTTTAATGTACGATCAGAATGAGATGAGTTATTTTGAATTTCGTCAAAAATGGTACTGAAACTTGGAACGCTGCGTTCTCAGATGGTATTTAGACTCAATAATCTCTGTCAGTAACTCATTCTCAATCCTTTACATTTCAAACTTGTGTTGTTTTCCTATCACCTATTCTCTTTCAGATTTCTTCCGTCACTTAAACCTCTAATATTTGCTTTTTAAAACATTGACTTTGTAAAAAAAAAGTCACATTTTGATTTTCTTCATCTTCAGTGCAATGTTCATGATAGTCGTCGTCACCTTCAGACTCTGGGATCTCCTCACCGACTGGCAATTGAAAAAAACGTTTCAGTTTCTGTTCAAATTTTATAAAACTTTCTTCAAGATAGGGTGGCGGAGGTGATGTCTAGACTAGTTCCTTAAGACTAAACGGATCATAAAGAAATTTACCGGTTTGCTCCAAACAATAGTTTCGGCATAAAAAGTAAAGTCCAACTACGTTTTTGAGCACATGTTCAAGTGTTATTATGAGCAGCTACTGATGTAATTGGTAAAGTTATTGAAAGTGAATACATTCTTGGTAGAATACATGTCTAGACTACTGTAATCCCAAGAGAACCCTTCAAACACCACTTCCCATCGCTAAAAACATTAACAGATACTCTCGAAAACATTAAAATGTGCTCGACTATGTGGTTAGAAGTGACCGTTTACGCTGAAATTATTGGATTTGTACTATCTGTTACTCTCAATTTGATTCTCCAATGTTTGATATATGAAATGCCAAAAAAGACTTTTGGAAACTATAAATATCTTATGTTCTCATTCTCATTATTGGGAATTTACTATTCATGTTGCGATTATTGGAGTAAACCGGTAAGTGTGTCCAAAATGCGTTATTGATTTTTGATCTGAACCTTTGATTCCAGAATGTTCACATCTCTGAGGTTTCGTTTGCCATATTCAACGTCAGAAAAGTGACAGGGTTTAATAAATATCTTGGAGTAACCGCGCTTTGTTAGTACTACTAGTAGTAGTTAAAATTCTTGTTATTCATTTTCAGCTATTTACTGCGGCTGTTATGGAATGATGCTCGTTTTACTCACCACTCATTTCTACTACAGGTTCTTATCAGTCACTCGTCCGTCAAAACTTTCTCGATTTTCTTCGAGAAACTTTCCAATTTGGGCTCTCCTTGTTTTGATGAGTTATTTGATATGGTTTGGTTTGACATACTTCGTAAACGGTTCCTCTTCTATGAAAGACCAAGTTTTGATACCAGAATTCGAAAGAGATTACTGTATGCAACCTGATGATTTTTCGTATGTTGGAATACAGTACTATTATATTGATCGATTAACAGGAAAAACAAGGATGCATATCCCTTCACTCTTCTCAAGTACTGTGTATGCGTGTTTTATGACTCTTACTTCCGGTTCCATGACATATTTTGGTGTGAAGACGTATGCTCATCTCAATGAGCTAACGACCATGACTAGTTTAGATTTCCGTGAACTTCAAAATCAGCTGTTCCGAACTTTGGTTATTCAAACTCTGATTCCCTGCGTTTTCATGTATTTACCAGTCCTTTGTACGTTTTCATTCCCATTATTCGGTCTGACAAGTGAAGCTTTGAGAAACTTTTTGCCGATATCTGTGGCTCTCTATTTGTGCTTCGAGCCTTTGGTTGCAATGTATTTCATCAAGATTTTTAGAAAACGAATAATTGGTATTCAAGATTTTTTTGGTTCAAAATGATCAATTGTAGATTTTCAGAAGTTGTAACCTGCCAGAAGTATAAGAAAAGAGGACAAGTTTCAAATATGCAAACAATAACTTGAATCTTCCTTCATATAAGAATGATGACATTTTTACAATTGCTTCATGAACGATAATTATTTGCTTTATTCTAGGTTCCAACCAGCATTAAACTTGTGTATCAGTCTTCAAAATAATCTTTTGCTTTACTCATTTGTATACAATTCATTCGTTCTTTTTTCATTTACTGAAATCTTGAGTTTCTTTTGTTTTATAAATACAAAACAATTTCAATTTTCAAACTTTATTTTAAATAAAAACAGAAAACAAACAAACGAAAGGAAGGGAAATGTATTTTACAAAAAAGGGAAGAATAAATTAATTTGAGACAATAAATTACTGATTGTGTTTCAACTTGAGCAAGATTGAATCCACTGCAGACATATCGATGACACGTGGCTTCTTAGTCTCCCTCGAGTCTCCAGATGAAGCTGGACGTTTCCGATTGACAGCAGTCTTGTTCACAAATCGTCCTCGTTTCAAATCTCCGAGAGAAATGAATTTGATGAGGTCACTTCTTTTGACATACGTGGCATCCAACTGTATTTGACCTACTATTCCTTTTGCCTGATGTCTTGCCATATTCCGTTTGAATCCTTCAATTTCAGACGTCAAATCCAAGTTTTTTGCGTTCTCCGTAAACTCCAATCCCAGGAACCAAGTGGATTCATTTCGATTGTTCTTCAGTTTTCTTGGATTGATGTGAGCTATTTTCACTTGACAGTTCCTCTCCATAATCTGAACCAATTGGCGGATTTTCGATTCAAAGAATCCAATATTGGTGTCCTCGTTGATTGTCAAAGCGACGAAATGTTTGTATCGACTGAAGAAATTGATCTCTTCGAACAGGTCGTTCCACGTGGCATTTCCCTCTTGAATCCGATTACAAATCTCCAATGCAGACTTCATTTCCTCTTGAATTATATGGAGAGTTGATTTCGAGACGTTGTGAGTGGAATTCTGTTCCGGGAACGCTGGAGTCAGAATTGGCATCAGATGATATCGATCGGCTACATTTTTTCGCGGATTCCAAATCAATTTATTCAGATTTGCCAATTTTGAATCCACACAACCAAACTGCTTCAGAACAACGGGAGATGGCCATTTCCATGTCGAAAACACGAAGAAAACCTTTTGAATTATCTTCGATGGAGCTGCATTTGGATACAATTGACACGTCCTTGCAACCAGAATAGCCCAGGTGATGCCTCCGAAAAAACCCATTGCATTCGAGTATACTCCATGATTCTTCGCCCATAACTTGATTGCTCTGAGTGATTGACGGAAAGTATCTTGATTTGGAACAAGCTTCAAAAGCTGCTCAGCCACTCGAATTCCATTCAAACTTCTGATACTGGATTCATCCAAATTCACGAGAAGGGAGTCATCTGATAAATCGATATTCTCTGGGATCGTTGGCTGATCGAGTCTTGCGAATAACACGTCGAGTTCGATTCCAGAGTAACTCATCGTTATAATCGGCACGAAGGCATTCTCGACTGCTTGCAACTCCTTCACATTTGGATCCTTCATAAGAATTTGTTTGAAAGAAGTGAAGAAATCCATGCGAGTGACGTGTCGTGGAGCAATGATAACTGTATCGATATCGGCTCCAGAGCTGTGAACTCCGAGACGATAAGAACCAAACGCCATCAGTTTTCCACCTGCATCCACTTGTCTTCCATTTGGAATCCGTACATCTGTGAGACTTTTGATCCATTTCTTGACCAATAGATTGAGTTTCGAAAGAGTTTTGACACGTTGAAAGGTTTCATCTTTAGATTCGAAACATTTGCGCGTCTTGAGATATTCATTCAGCGACTTGTCGAGTGAAATATCCTTTTGACTTGGAGCTGCCAGAGAGATTGGTTGAGATACTCCGAGTACTTTGGTAGAAGACATAATGAAGAGTCAATAGATTGATGAGAATGGGAGAGAATGAGACGAATGAAAGCTAACCGGGACAACCAGTCACTGCCAGATGGTAGTCACGCATCTGCGTCCTCTGCGTATTGGCTCCTGGGAAGAGCGCGCACCACTTTCAGGGTTATAGACCTAGAGTTTTCCCAGGAGCAGTGACTATGGTGCGCGCTCTTCCCAGGAGCCAATACGCAACGGACGCAGATTCGTCTCCACTTGAGGTTAGTCATAGGCCATCTCCACGGCCTCTACCACAAGCCATCCACTATATATTCATCGATCATTCCAAAATGTTTCCAGCTAACGAAAGTTTCATCTGGGCATTTTCAAATCAAAATACTAGCCCTCTATAGCTAATTTCCTCATGTCGATTTTGTCGGCGGTGGAATGAATTGTTTGAAGTTCTACTGCAAAAAATTCATCTTAATAAAGGTATTCTTTATTCTTTACAAAAAAAAAACGATGAAATTATAGCAAAATGCCTGAAAAGATACTTAATCACGTAATGTATTAAATAATTGAAATGGCCGAGTTGGTGTTTTCTAAGCCAGAGGTCTGTGCGTCCGCGCCGTGGTGCGCTGTGAAGGGTTGTGTGTGTGCAAACGCGCTCCGCAGAAAAACGGCGTTTCTCCGTTTTTTTGAATCGAGATGGACTGTGGTAGAGGCCGTGGCATCTCCCATCTCATTATACTTTCCAGACTGCTTACTGTATGGCTGGTCACCCCAATCCCTCTTATTTTTATTGAATACTAGTTCCCGTATCCCTATCGAACCATCCATGTAAGTTATCCCAATCTCATATTTCATATCCCATACTCATTTTCCATTTTGTCAGTGTCTACGAGAAGTTCTGAATTCCAACATTTCCGAAGTGAGGACGGAGACGGCACAATCAGAGGCGAAGAAACCGGTGCGAGCCTCCTCTCCATCAGCACCACCAACACTCGGATCCACCTTCAAGCTTCCAGTCGATGGGCGCAGACCTCCTTGGCCGAATCTCCAAGAAGCTGACCAACCTCCGTTGGTGTTGCAACCACCGACTCGTGGAACCAGCTGCCGCCGTCCACCTCTACCGTCGACTCCACACACAAAGTACATGGATTCAACAGCCATTTGATATGTTCTCATCTTTGCCAATCGATCGACTCCTCTCGCCCCTTCAGTTTCCCGTATCGGACGCTGATGGATTTGGATCATGAATATGAAATTGAGGAAGACGAGATCTGAGCTGAAGGCGCAGCAGGTTAAATTGGAAGTTCTGTCAGCCAAGAAGAATCATAAGGAAGCCATGGAAACAGTGCGACGTCTGTTGAGCGGAATTCAAAGAAGTAGGAGATAAAGTCCGAAAAATTTTAAGTGCGTTCATTATCATTAATATTTCTGAATTTGAATATATTTTTCCAGAGTGCGATTCGCCACAACCGGAGTTCATTCAATGTCCCCGTGTCCCCAAAGCATTGAGTATGTAAATTGTGACCGATGATTTTTTTAATAGTATACTTTTGTGTTGTGAATCGTGTTGCTTTTGTTGAATAAATACCTTATTTTTGAACGCGTTCTGTTAAAAACAAGACCTCCACTCGAAAGATGTCACTGGAGAAGATCTTCTAGATGGAAGACTTATCAGACACAGCCTTCCAAAATGTATCACTGTGCAGAAGTTCCATGCACCAATTGAAAATGTATTTCAGGTTACAGTAACCTTCAACCCGCTGAAGGAAGATGGGAAGAACGCTTTGAGAAATCTGAAAATAATTACGAACAATTTCAGAGCTGCTGACCATTAAACTGGAAAACAGCACCCCAGACATCAACGATTCTGAGGATGATGATTGGTAAAACTATAGCAAATTATTCGAGTAATAAACCGCTTCTTTAAAAAGAAAGTCTTACAATCCTTACAGCAATGAGAATATATACAATGAGTGAGAAGCTGAAATTCTCGGCTTCTCCAAGAAAATAACCGAAAATTTCAATACAAAATACATATGATGGAGAGATCAAAATATCACAAGTTAGATGAGTGTACACGTTGGATTAGAGGAAAAATGAGAAAATTATTCATGGCTTCTTGTGATTCCTTCCCTGATGATTCGAGAATTTGCGTTGCGGTTCACGATCCTGTCGAGTCACCCGATTCTGACGGACGATTGCGACCTTTTCCTCTTCCGCCTCCTTTGCCACTTTACCGACGGGAACTTCTTGGCTCTTTGCTACTTCCACACTTTTGAAAGGGGGTCTTGGGTCCACAAGTGGGCGGAGTCTTCGGTTTGGTCTTTTCGTCTCATTGGGGGCATTTTCAACGTGTTTGGACGAGCCGGAGAACAGAAGCCAACCACAGATTGGTGCGAACTGAAAAGGAGAAAATTTATTTGATTTTTCAATATCTAATGAATCGGCTTGAAAGTTCACTTCAGCGCCATTAAACTGCAGAAACTTGACGCCTTTCCGAATATCCATCTCAATCCCTTACCACATAACAAAGTGTCCACTTCACGAAGATTTCTCTTCTCAACCAACAATGTGAAACACGAGCGAGACTGTGAATCGGATCGAATCCGGGGAATCCAATGAAGGTACGAGCTGAAAATTGTATCGATTGAATAATTTCCTCTCCCTTTTCTGACTTACCAAACGTGAAATAGGCCGCGTAGACGAGTGGAACAGCCATGATTCTCCTTCTGATCCCTTTCGAAGTGAGGAGAAATCGCATGACCGCCGCGAGAACGAATTGAGTGAGAAGTGGTCCGTAGAAGCTCTGGAACTATAGAAAAAATGCTCAAATTGCTCAACTTTCCAACTATTCCCCTACCTCAAACTTCCAATGACAAAGACCGGTGCCCAGCAACTTGGCATGCGTTCCAACGAGCTCTGGCCGATTCGTTTGTCCAGCCATCACACTCCAAATGAAAACAGCCATATATGGAGCGATTAGTGCTCCAATGACCTGCGCGAAGAAAAACGTCAACATCTTTTCGCCATTTCCTTTCCGCTTGACTGTGAAACGTTCGATTGCAGAAAGCGAGTTGGGAACGACGCCGGCTGTGTAGAAGTTGAGAAAATTGAAGACGAAGAAGCCAAGGTCGCCGACAGATTTCAAAACAGCTGAAAATTTAAAACTGTTTCTTTGAAAATTCTCTTTTTCCGCTTACGCTCCTCATAAAATCCGGCGCAAATTTGAATCGTGGCGATGAACTGGATGAGGAAGGTGCGTTGCAGACCCTCCCGTCTCACAAGTTTTTCGGCAATCTGAAAAAAGAAAAACGGGCGTTTATTTGGATAACACGCATAGTTTGACCGACCATTTTGCTGAAAAAAGCCGCGAAATTCAGCAATCCGAGGTAGATGGCTGCCAGGATGAGGGGTTGAATCGTTTTTTGGTATAAATCCCCTTGATCGGGAGAGCCCGTCGTCATTTTGGACCTGGAAAAGGGGAGAAATTGAATGAAACAATTGAAATACGAAATTTTTGTCGAAAAATTGTGAAAACTCGACGAGAAAAGAGCTAAAATGAGTCAAGAGCAAGGAAACATTTCAAGAATCAACCAAAAAAGCCGCCAGCGCCGAAAATTGAGGTCAAATGCAAACTTTTTAAGCCACAGAAAGTTCTAGAACAAAATTTTCAGAAACTGTGAATTTTCGCGTCGGCGTGTTTGCGGACCATCCAGGGACCGCGCGAATTTGAATAGAAAATTATATACGGAGCAGTCTCCGCTACTTTAAAAAATCTATTAATTTAATACCGGAGCAATCATTTATCACATTACACAAGAAGAATAAGATATCAAAATATTCCAAACCGGCGAAAACAAAATTCAAATCACAATTCAACATACAATTACAAATTTACAAATTATCAAGTTCGATTGAAGCTAATCCCTCTTTTTCCCTTGTTTCCCAGCTTTTCTTCTCGCTTCTTGCTCGGTTTTCTCTGCAAGGAGTTCAGCCTCTCTTTCTTGTCTCTCTCGCTTCTTCTCCTTTTTCAATTGAGATGCTGTGATTGGTGAATCCAGGAGGAAACGGCAGCACAGCCAACCAACAACCGGAGCGACCATGTAACTGAGGAACAATCCGAGAATTTCGTCGGTCTTCAAGCTACAAACCGCCAAATGAGAGAAGCTGTACATTACGTCGAATCCGGGGAAGCCGATGAGAACTCGAGCTGAAAAATTCAACTGTTTCGTGAAAAGCGATAGGGGTCAAGTACCGAACGTATAGTAGAAAGTGTAGATAGCTGGGGTAAATTTGGTGTTCAACTTAGTGAGAATCATTCGCATGGAGGCAGCGATCACGATTTGAGAGACAAAGGCGAAAAGAAAGCGTGGGAAGTCCTGAAATAAGACAAATAATCATCCACCAGTATGTTCTTAACGCACTTCAGATTTCCATGAACACCAAGGCCGTTCCAATAATTCGCTGTGCATTGTGGCAATGTGGGTGATCCATGTTTGCTGAGAAAGGACTTCCCAACTGATAATAGTCATTCCGGCAGCCAAAAAGGCGCCAACAAATTGACCGGCGAGGTTGCAGATCGGTCCAAGAAAACCGGTCTTTTTACGATTGAAGACGATATCCTCGAACTGTGTGAATGGACTCGCAATACCCCATTTGATGTTGTGGACAGAGAAGAAGCTGATAGCGTTGATGAAGAAGATGCTGATGTAGTCGGTGGATTTCAGGATAGCTGAAAAATTTTTTTAATTGTTAAAAACATGATCTCGTCTTACATTGTTCATAAAATCCGATGCAAATCTGAAGAGTGGTGATTAATTGAATGAGAGCCTCTGGGAAGATCGAATTTGGACTTTTGCATTGGGTCAATCCCTGTAATTAATTGCGATTTTCCGCAAAAATGTTAATCTTACATATCTCAGAACTTCGCAGACAATGAAGACGCATGTCACATAGAGAGTTGCAACTTTGAGAACGTCAAAGTCGAATGAATTTAGCGCATTGGGATTCGAAACAGAATCCATCTTCGACCTGAAATCGTAAAAAGTAACATTAAAACAACGAGAATTAAGAAATTAGAGAGCACGAGCATAATTTCATTGATAAATTAGATTACTTTTCATTGAAACACGGAGAAAAAATCTGAAAATTCATGAAAACCCGAGGAATTTTCCCGAATGTGTGCATTTTTGCGTGTCGCGACATGTCGAATATTCACAGATCGATGTTTGCGGACCGGTGAAAGAACCGCGCAAATTTCAAAATATACAGCTTTTTGAACTGTTCTTGATGAAAAACAAATATAGAAAGAACACTTTTAGTGAAATTAAAAGACCCTGCAATGATTTATCGAATTAGCCGAATTATAAATAGAAATGAGAGATTGATTGATACAGACTGTATGAATATGAACATGAATAAATTAGGCACAATATTGTCAAAATTACACATCATAATGTCAAAATTATTAGAGAAACTAGTATGAATGGGGGATAATACATATTGTTATTTTATTACTATTTCCGCCGCGAATTTCGGCTTCTTAACTCCTGATTTCTCCTCCTATTCTCTGCGTCAATTGCCTGTTGTTCGGCTTTCAGAGCCTTTTTGAGCTTCGCATCCTGTTCCTGCTTCTCCGTCTTCTCTCTGGCTATCCTCTTGACCTCATCTTTTTCGAATTTCTGCGCCCACATCGATCTCAACGTAGTCTTGATCTGACATGCGTACGGCAAGAATAACCAACCGGAGAGTGTAGAGAACTGAAGTTTTTTTTCAAAGAAAGATTAATCAAAAATCAATTTTTTCTTACGATGTGTAGGCAAAGATTCGGGAGAAGCTCGTAGACCATAGTCCAGCATTCAGGAGCCTTTGCAACACTGAGCACTGGATGAGCGACAGGAACGCCAATTGCCGCATGACCAATAGTGAAGAGGAACGCGTAGATCACAGCAATCGAGATGATACGTCCTTGGAATAGTTCGAGAAGCACACGAAGCGCGAGACCACCGAGGAAATCGCAGAGCATGACGATCGGCAGTGGTTTCTAAAAGATTTTTGATAAAATGTATGTTTGCAAATCGGGAAATCTCAATATTATGAGCTGAAAATATATCAAAATGTAGATCTCGGCGAGTTCTCTCGTTAATGTGCCGCAGGCCGGGAGAATGGCCAAAAAAGCTATTCTAGCCCGGCCCGCGGCACATTAACGATCCTAGATCCGGCCCACAGTAAGTCACAGGCATAGAACTCGCCGAGATCTACATTTTAGTATATTTTCCAGCTCATAATAATGCGTTTTAAGTGAGTTGCGAGCGTGCCCGATTTGCAAGTATAACATCGCTGAAAAACCCGATACCGTGTACTTGAAAAGACACCCGAGCGGTTTAGTTTTCAGGAAAACGTCTTGGGCGGTCACAATGAAGAAGAACGAGCAGAATAGTGCTCCGGCGAATTGTAGCGAAAGAACGGCGAGACAATCCTCATCGCCGACTCGTCCAGTCACGAATTCCTCAGCGACAATCATCGCATTCTCTCCGTGTCTTCGGTTCAACTTCTGGAATATCACTTGATTGACTACAACCATCGGGAACATTCCATAGTAGCCGAATGCGCGGAACATTAGTTCTGGAAGGGAAAATATAGGTTTTAGGCATTCTTGCTATGGACTAAGCTACCCTCTGTGTAGTGGCAGACACCGAACGAGAATGCGGCGATGATCTCGTAGAAGTAGTCTCGTTTCATAGAAAGTTGAGCTATCTAAAAAAATTTTTATAATTATTCAAGTGTTTCAAAGGAAAATCGAACCTTTCTGAAGAAAAGCACAGCCAAAATGAGTATTAAATTGTAGACTAGACACGAGACTAATGTATCCTTCCATTCTTGTCGCATACCGGCCGCGTACATTGTTGCATTGTAGGCAAATTCGAGGACATTGAACTTTTCGTCCGCTTCATCCATTTTATGACTGAAAATTCATAAAATAGGTTAAAGATATGCAAAATTGATGAGAAGTGGAGCAAAAATCCGATTTCCCCCCGAGATATCAATACGAAAAAGAGTACCGCCGAAAAAATAGATCAAATGCGAAATTCCGAGCTAAAAAACATGAAACAATTGTTCTTTTATTTGGAAATCAAGTTAAATCGATGATTTTTAGCATTTTTGCGTATTGAATTCATAATTTTCAGATAAAATTCAGCAAAAATGACCTTTTGACGCTGAAAATCGGTCTGAAAGAGCTTAAACTATTTAGCTTCTAGAAAATTTCGAAATTCCAAATCTGTGCACTTTTGCGTGTCAAATGTTCACACTTTGGTGCTTACGGACTCATGAAAAAACCGCGAAAATTCAAAACTATGGGGCTTAAAAGAGCACGTTTTGATAGAGAACAGTATGAATTTTCAGCAGTGACACTTGAGCAATTTTTCATTTTACACGAATTACATTAATATGACAAGATAATTAAATACAGTACACCAGAGTAAGAAAATTGAGTAAAAATACAAATCACAGGTTAAAATTGCTTTTTCATCGGTTATTCCTTGGTCTCAGATTATAGCCATGGTTCCATTGCTCTATTTGCGAATCTATCCGCTCATTCAGCTCATCCTCTAGCTCTTCATCGTATCTCTGTTGCCAAATCGATTCACATTTTGACGGCGGCGTTCTGAGCATTTTTGACGCAAAAATCCAGCCGAGGAAAGGCAAGGTCTACAAAAATAATTAGTTCAAGTTAAATGAATTTTCTTACCATATGTATAATAAATGGGATTGGCCAACTGTTAATATTAATGGCTTTCATACAACCGAGAAGACGGGATAAGGTGATGAACAGTTTTTTGATCAGAAAAACGGAATAAGAAAACGAAAAGAAAGATTAACCTTAGAACATGATGTAAATCAACGAGCTCTTTCGATTGGTAACTTCCTTTTTATTGTACGATCAAAATGAAATGAGTTATTTTGAATTTCGTCAAAAATGAAGTTCAAAAGTGGCGAATTCGTCAGATTCGTTTCTCGCAGACAGTTTTTTGATCAGAAAAACGGAATAAGAAAACGAAAAGAAAGATTAACCTTAGAACATGATGTAAATCAACGAGCTCTTTCGATTGGTAACTTCCTTTTTATTGTACGATCAAAATGAAATGAGTTATTTTGAATTTCGTCAAAAATGAAGTTCAAAAGTGGCGAATTCGTCAGATTCGTTTCTCGCAGACAGTTTTTTGATTAGAAAAACGGAATAAGAAAACGAAAAGAAAGATTAATCATAGAACATGATGTAAATCAACGAGCTCTTTCGATTGGTAACTTCCTTTTTATTGTACGATCAAAATGAAATGAGTTATTTTGAATTTCGTCAAAAATGAAGTTCAAAAGTGGCGAATTCGTCAGATTCGTTTCTCGCAGACAGTTTTTTGATTAGAAAAACGGAATAAGAAAACGAAAAGAAAGATTAACCATAGAACATGATGTAAATCAACGAGCTCTTTCGATTGGTAACTTCCTTTTTATTGTACGATCAAAATGAAATGAGTTATTTTGAATTTCGTCAAAAATGAAGCTCAAAAGTGGCGAATTCGTCAGATTCGTTTCTCGCAGACAGTTTTTTGATCAGAAAAACGGAATAAGAAAACGAAAAGAAAGATTAACCATAGAACATGATGTAAATCAACGAGCTCTTTCGATTGGTAACTTCCTTTTTATTGTACGATCAAAATGAAATGAGTTATTTTGAATTTCGTCAAAAATGAAGTTCAAAAGTGGCGAATTCGTCAGATTCGTTTCTCGCAGACAGTTTTTTGATTAGAAAAACGGAATAAGAAAACGAAAAGAAAGATTAACCATAGAACATGATGTAAATCAACGAGCTCTTTCGATTGGTAACTTCCTTTTTATTGTACGATCAAAATGAAATGAGTTATTTTGAATTTCGTCAAAAATGAAGCTCAAAAGTGGCGAATTCGTCAGATTCGTTTCTCGCAGACAGTTTTTTGATCAGAAAAACGGAATAAGAAAACGAAAAGAAAGATTAACCATAGAACATGATGTAAATCAACGAGCTCTTTCGATTGGTAACTTCCTTTTTATTGTACGATCAAAATGAAATGAGTTATTTTGAATTTCGTCAAAAATGAAGTTCAAAAGTGGCGAATTCGTCAGATTCGTTTCTCGCAGACAGTTTTTTGATTAGAAAAACGGAATAAGAAAACGAAAAGAAAGATTAACCATAGAACATGATGTAAATCAACGAGCTCTTTCGATTGGTAACTTCCTTTTTATTGTACGATCAAAATGAAATGAGTTATTTTGAATTTCGTCAAAAATGAAGCTCAAAAGTGGCGAATTCGTCAGATTCGTTTCTCGCAGACAGTTTTTTGATCAGAAAAACGGAATAAGAAAACGAAAAGAAAGATTAACCATAGAACATGATGTAAATCAACGAGCTCTTTCGATTGGTAACTTCCTTTTTATTGTACGATCAAAATGAAATGAGTTATTTTGAATTTCGTCAAAAATGAAGTTCAAAAGTGGCGAATTCGTCAGATTCGTTTCTCGCAGACAGTTTTTTGATTAGAAAAACGGAATAAGAAAACGAAAAGAAAGATTAACCATAGAACATGATGTAAATCAACGAGCTCTTTCGATTGGTAACTTCCTTTTTATTGTACGATCAAAATGAAATGAGTTATTTTGAATTTCGTCAAAAATGAAGCTCAAAAGTGGCGAATTCGTCAGATTCGTTTCTCGCAGACAGTTTTTTGATCAGAAAAACGGAATAAGAAAACGAAAAGAAAGATTAACCATAGAACATGATGTAAATCAACGAGCTCTTTCGATTGGTAACTTCCTTTTTATTGTACGATCAAAATGAAATGAGTTATTTTGAATTTCGTCAAAAATGAAGCTCAAAAGTGGCGAATTCGTCAGATTCGTTTCTCGCAGACAGTTTTTTGATCAGAAAAACGGAATAAGAAAACGAAAAGAAAGATTAACCATAGAACATGATGTAAATCAACGAGCTCTTTCGATTGGTAACTTCCTTTTTATTGTACGATCAAAATGAAATGAGTTATTTTGAATTTCGTCAAAAATGAAGTTCAAAAGTGGCGAATTCGTCAGATTCGTTTCTCGCAGACAGTTTTTTGATCAGAAAAACGGAATAAGAAAACGAAAAGAAAGATTAACCTTAGAACATGATGTAAATCAACGAGCTCTTTCGATTGGTAACTTCCTTTTTATTGTACGATCAAAATGAAATGAGTTATTTTGAATTTCGTCAAAAATGAAGCTCAAAAGTGGCGAATTCGTCAGATTCGTTTCTCGCAGACAGTTTTTTGATCAGAAAAACGGAATAAGAAAACGAAAAGAAAGATTAACCTTAGAACATGATGTAAATCAACGAGCTCTTTCGATTGGTAACTTCCTGTTTATTGTACGATCAAAATGAAATGAGTTATTTTGAATTTCGTCAAAAATGAAGTTCAAAAGTGGCGAATTCGTCAGATTCGTTTCTCGCAGACAGTTTTTTGATCAGAAAAACGGAATAAGAAAACGAAAAGAAAGATTAACCATAGAACATGATGTAAATCAACGAGCTCTTTCGATTGGTAACTTCCTTTTATTGTACGATCAAAATGAAATGAGTTATTTTGAATTTCGTCAAAAATGAAGTTCAAAAGTGGCGAATTCGTCAGATTCGTTTCTCGCAGACAGTTTTTTGATTAGAAAAACGGAATAAGAAAACGAAAAGAAAGATTAACCATAGAACATGATGTAAATCAACGAGCTCTTTCGATTGGTAACTTCCTTTTTATTGTACGATCAAAATGAAATGAGTTATTTTGAATTTCGTCAAAAATGAAGCTCAAAAGTGGCGAATTCGTCAGATTCGTTTCTCGCAGACAGTTTTTTGATCAGAAAAACGGAATAAGAAAACGAAAAGAAAGATTAACCATAGAACATGATGTAAATCAACGAGCTCTTTCGATTGGTAACTTCCTTTTTATTGTACGATCAAAATGAAATGAGTTATTTTGAATTTCGTCAAAAATGAAGTTCAAAAGTGGCGAATTCGTCAGATTCGTTTCTCGCAGACAGTTTTTTGATTAGAAAAACGGAATAAGAAAACGAAAAGAAAGATTAACCATAGAACATGATGTAAATCAACGAGCTCTTTCGATTGGTAACTTCCTTTTTATTGTACGATCAAAATGAAATGAGTTATTTTGAATTTCGTCAAAAATGAAGCTCAAAAGTGGCGAATTCGTCAGATTCGTTTCTCGCAGACAGTTTTTTGATCAGAAAAACGGAATAAGAAAACGAAAAGAAAGATTAACCATAGAACATGATGTAAATCAACGAGCTCTTTCGATTGGTAACTTCCTTTTTATTGTACGATCAAAATGAAATGAGTTATTTTGAATTTCGTCAAAAATGAAGCTCAAAAGTGGCGAATTCGTCAGATTCGTTTCTCGCAGACAGTTTTTTGATCAGAAAAACGGAATAAGAAAACGAAAAGAAAGATTAACTATAGAACATGATGTAAATCAACGAGCTCTTTCGATTGGTAACTTCCTTTTTATTGTACGATCAAAATGAAATGAGTTATTTTGAATTTCGTCAAAAATGAAGCTCAAAAGTGGCGAATTCGTCAGATTCGTTTCTCGCAGACAGTTTTTTGATCAGAAAAACGGAATAAGAAAACGAAAAGAAAGATTAACCTTAGAACATGATGTAAATCAACGAGCTCTTTCGATTGGTAACTTCCTGTTTATTGTACGATCAAAATGAAATGAGTTATTTTGAATTTCGTCAAAAATGAAGTTCAAAAGTGGCGAATTCGTCAGATTCGTTTCTCGCAGACAGTTTTTTGATTAGAAAAACGGAATAAGAAAACGAAAAGAAAGATTAACCATAGAACATGATGTAAATCAACGAGCTCTTTCGATTGGTAACTTCCTTTTTATTGTACGATCAAAATGAAATGAGTTATTTTGAATTTCGTCAAAAATGAAGCTCAAAAGTGGCGAATTCGTCAGATTCGTTTCTCGCAGACAGTTTTTTGATCAGAAAAACGGAATAAGAAAACGAAAAGAAAGATTAACCATAGAACATGATGTAAATCAACGAGCTCTTTCGATTGGTAACTTCCTTTTTATTGTACGATCAAAATGAAATGAGTTATTTTGAATTTCGTCAAAAATGAAGCTCAAAAGTGGCGAATTCGTCAGATTCGTTTCTCGCAGACAGTTTTTTGATCAGAAAAACGGAATAAGAAAACGAAAAGAAAGATTAACTATAGAACATGATGTAAATCAACGAGCTCTTTCGATTGGTAACTTCCTTTTTATTGTACGATCAAAATGAAATGAGTTATTTTGAATTTCGTCAAAAATGAAGCTCAAAAGTGGCGAATTCGTCAGATTCGTTTCTCGCAGACAGTTTTTTGATCAGAAAAACGGAATAAGAAAACGAAAAGAAAGATTAACCTTAGAACATGATGTAAATCAACGAGCTCTTTCGATTGGTAACTTCCTGTTTATTGTACGATCAAAATGAAATGAGTTATTTTGAATTTCGTCAAAAATGAAGTTCAAAAGTGGCGAATTCGTCAGATTCGTTTCTCGCAGACAGTTTTTTGATCAGAAAAACGGAATAAGAAAACGAAAAGAAAGATTAACCATAGAACATGATGTAAATCAACGAGCTCTTTCGATTGGTAACTTCCTTTTTATTGTACGATCAAAATGAAATGAGTTATTTTGAATTTCGTCAAAAATGAAGCTCAAAAGTGGCGAATTCGTCAGATTCGTTTCTCGCAGACAGTTTTTTGATCAGAAAAACGGAATAAGAAAACGAAAAGAAAGATTAACCATAGAACATGATGTAAATCAACGAGCTCTTTCGATTGGTAACTTCCTTTTTATTGTACGATCAAAATGAAATGAGTTATTTTGAATTTCGTCAAAAATGAAGTTCAAAAGTGGCGAATTCGTCAGATTCGTTTCTCGCAGACAGTTTTTTGATCAGAAAAACGGAATAAGAAAACGAAAAGAAAGATTAACTATAGAACATGATGTAAATCAACGAGCTCTTTCGATTGGTAACTTCCTTTTATTGTACGATCAAAATGAAATGAGTTATTTTGAATTTCGTCAAAAATGAAGCTCAAAAGTGGCGAATTCGTCAGATTCGTTTCTCGCAGACAGTTTTTTGATCAGAAAAACGGAATAAGAAAACGAAAAGAAAGATTAACCATAGAACATGATGTAAATCAACGAGCTCTTTCGATTGGTAACTTCCTGTTTATTGTACGATCAAAATGAAATGAGTTATTTTGAATTTCGTCAAAAATGAAGTTCAAAAGTGGCGAATTCGTCAGATTCGTTTCTCGCAGACAGTTTTTTGATCAGAAAAACGGAATAAGAAAACGAAAAGAAAGATTAACCATAGAACATGATGTAAATCAACGAGCTCTTTCGATTGGTAACTTCCTGTTTATTGTACGATCAAAATGAAATGAGTTATTTTGAATTTCGTCAAAAATGAAGTTCAAAAGTGGCGAATTCGTCAGATTCGTTTCTCGCAGACAGTTTTTTGATCAGAAAAACGGAATAAGAAAACGAAAAGAAAGATTAACCATAGAACATGATGTAAATCAACGAGCTCTTTCGATTGGTAACTTCCTGTTTATTGTACGATCAAAATGAAATGAGTTATTTTGAATTTCGTCAAAAATGAAGTTCAAAAGTGGCGAATTCGTCAGATTCGTTTCTCGCAGACAGTTTTTTGATCAGAAAAACGGAATAAGAAAACGAAAAGAAAGATTAACCATAGAACATGATGTAAATCAACGAGCTCTTTCGATTGGTAACTTCCTTTTTATTGTACGATCAAAATGAAATGAGTTATTTTGAATTTCGTCAAAAATGAAGTTCAAAAGTGGCGAATTCGTCAGATTCGTTTCTCGCAGACAGTTTTTTGATTAGAAAAACGGAATAAGAAAACGAAAAGAAAGATTAACCATAGAACATGATGTAAATCAACGAGCTCTTTCGATTGGTAACTTCCTGTTTATTGTACGATCAAAATGAAATGAGTTATTTTGAATTTCGTCAAAAATGAAGTTCAAAAGTGGCGAATTCGTCAAATTCGTTTCTCGCAGACAGTTTTTTGATCAGAAAAACGGAATAAGAAAACGAAAAGAAAGATTAACTATAGAACATGATGTAAATCAACGAGCTCTTTCGATTGGTAACTTCCTTTTTATTGTACGATCAAAATGAAATGAGTTATTTTGAATTTCGTCAAAAATGAAGCTCAAAAGTGGCGAATTCGTCAGATTCGTTTCTCGCAGACAGTTTTTTGATCAGAAAAACGGAATAAGAAAACGAAAAGAAAGATTAACCATAGAACATGATGTAAATCAACGAGCTCTTTCGATTGGTAACTTCCTGTTTATTGTACGATCAAAATGAAATGAGTTATTTTGAATTTCGTCAAAAATGAAGTTCAAAAGTGGCGAATTCGTCAAATTCGTTTCTCGCAGACAGTTTTTTGATCAGAAAAACGGAATAAGAAAACGAAAAGAAAGATTAACTATAGAACATGATGTAAATCAACGAGCTCTTTCGATTGGTAACTTCCTTTTTATTGTACGATCAAAATGAAATGAGTTATTTTGAATTTCGTCAAAAATGAAGCTCAAAAGTGGCGAATTCGTCAGATTCGTTTCTCGCAGACAGTTTTTTGATCAGAAAAACGGAATAAGAAAACGAAAAGAAAGATTAACCATAGAACATGATGTAAATCAACGAGCTCTTTCGATTGGTAACTTCCTTTTTATTGTACGATCAAAATGAAATGAGTTATTTTGAATTTAGTCAAAAATGAAGTTCAAAAGTGGCGAATTCGTCAAATTCGTTTCTCGCAGACAGTTTTTTGATCAGAAAAACGGAATAAGAAAACGAAAAGAAAGATTAACCATAGAACATGATGTAAATCAACGAGCTCTTTCGATTGGTAACTTCCTTTTTATTGTACGATCAAAATGAAATGAGTTATTTTGAATTTCGTCAAAAATGAAGCTCAAAAGTGGCGAATTCGTCAGATTCGTTTCTCGCAGACAGTTTTTTGATCAGAAAAACGGAATAAGAAAACGAAAAGAAAGATTAACCATAGAACATGATGTAAATCAACGAGCTCTTTCGATTGGTAACTTCCTTTTTATTGTACGATCAAAATGAAATGAGTTATTTTGAATTTCGTCAAAAATGAAGCTCAAAAGTGGCGAATTCGTCAGATTCGTTTCTCGCAGACAGTTTTTTGATCAGAAAAACGGAATAAGAAAACGAAAAGAAAGATTAACCATAGAACATGATGTAAATCAACGAGCTCTTTCGATTGGTAACTTCCTTTTTATTGTACGATCAAAATGAAATGAGTTATTTTGAATTTAGTCAAAAATGAAGTTCAAAAGTGGCGAATTCGTCAAATTCGTTTCTCGCAGACAGTTTTTTGATCAGAAAAACGGAATAAGAAAACGAAAAGAAAGATTAACCATAGAACATGATGTAAATCAACGAGCTCTTTCGATTGGTAACTTCCTTTTTATTGTACGATCAAAATGAAATGAGTTATTTTGAATTTCGTCAAAAATGAAGCTCAAAAGTGGCGAATTCGTCAGATTCGTTTCTCGCAGACAGTTTTTTGATCAGAAAAACGGAATAAGAAAACGAAAAGAAAGATTAACCATAGAACATGATGTAAATCAACGAGCTCTTTCGATTGGTAACTTCCTTTTTATTGTACGATCAAAATGAAATGAGTTATTTTGAATTTAGTCAAAAATGAAGTTCAAAAGTGGCGAATTCGTCAAATTCGTTTCTCGCAGACAGTTTTTTGATCAGAAAAACGGAATAAGAAAACGAAAAGAAAGATTAACCATAGAACATGATGTAAATCAACGAGCTCTTTCGATTGGTAACTTCCTTTTTATTGTACGATCAAAATGAAATGAGTTATTTTGAATTTCGTCAAAAATGAAGCTCAAAAGTGGCGAATTCGTCAGATTCGTTTCTCGCAGACAGTTTTTTGATCAGAAAAACGGAATAAGAAAACGAAAAGAAAGATTAACCATAGAACATGATGTAAATCAACGAGCTCTTTCGATTGGTAACTTCCTTTTTATTGTACGATCAAAATGAAATGAGTTATTTTGAATTTCGTCAAAAATGAAGCTTCAAAAGTGGCGAATTCGTCAAATTCGTTTCTCGCAGACAGTTTTTTGATCAGAAAAACGGAATAAGAAAACGAAAAGAAAGATTAACCATAGAACATGATGTAAATCAACGAGCTCTTTCGATTGGTAACTTCCTTTTATTGTACGATCAAAATGAAATGAGTTATTTTGAATTTCGTCAAAAATGAAGCTCAAAAGTGGCGAATTCGTCAGATTCGTTTCTCGCAGACAGTTTTTTGATCAGAAAAACGGAATAAGAAAACGAAAAGAAAGATTAACCATAGAACATGATGTAAATCAACGAGCTCTTTCGATTGGTAACTTCCTTTTTATTGTACGATCAAAATGAAATGAGTTATTTTGAATTTCGTCAAAAATGAAGCTCAAAAGTGGCGAATTCGTCAGATTCGTTTCTCGCAGACAGTTTTTTGATCAGAAAAACGGAATAAGAAAACGAAAAGAAAGATTAACCATAGAACATGATGTAAATCAACGAGCTCTTTCGATTGGTAACTTCCTTTTTATTGTACGATCAAAATGAAATGAGTTATTTTGAATTTCGTCAAAAATGAAGCTCAAAAGTGGCGAATTCGTCAGATTCGTTTCTCGCAGACAGTTTTTTGATCAGAAAAACGGAATAAGAAAACGAAAAGAAAGATTAACCATAGAACATGATGTAAATCAACGAGCTCTTTCGATTGGTAACTTCCTTTTATTGTACGATCAAAATGAAATGAGTTATTTTGAATTTAGTCAAAAATGAAGTTCAAAAGTGGCGAATTCGTCAGATTCGTTTCTCGCAGACAGTTTTTTGATCAGAAAAACGGAATAAGAAAACGAAAAGAAAGATTAACCATAGAACATGATGTAAATCAACGAGCTCTTTCGATTGGTAACTTCCTTTTTATTGTACGATCAAAATGAAATGAGTTATTTTGAATTTCGTCAAAAATGAAGCTCAAAAGTGGCGAATTCGTCAGATTCGTTTCTCGCAGACAGTTTTTTGATCAGAAAAACGGAATAAGAAAACGAAAAGAAAGATTAACCATAGAACATGATGTAAATCAACGAGCTCTTTCGATTGGTAACTTCCTTTTTATTGTACGATCAAAATGAAATGAGTTATTTTGAATTTCGTCAAAAATGAAGTTCAAAAGTGGCGAATTCGTCAAATTCGTTTCTCGCAGACAGTTTTTTGATCAGAAAAACGGAATAAGAAAACGAAAAGAAAGATTAACCATAGAACATGATGTAAATCAACGAGCTCTTTCGATTGGTAACTTCCTTTTTATTGTACGATCAAAATGAAATGAGTTATTTTGAATTTCGTCAAAAATGAAGCTCAAAAGTGGCGAATTCGTCAGATTCGTTTCTCGCAGACAGTTTTTTGATCAGAAAAACGGAATAAGAAAACGAAAAGAAAGATTAACCATAGAACATGATGTAAATCAACGAGCTCTTTCGATTGGTAACTTCCTTTTTATTGTACGATCAAAATGAAATGAGTTATTTTGAATTTCGTCAAAAATGAAGCTCAAAAGTGGCGAATTCGTCAAGATTCGTTTCTCGCAGACAGTTTTTTGATCAGAAAAACGGAATAAGAAAACGAAAAGAAAGATTAACCATAGAACATGATGTAAATCAACGAGCTCTTTCGATTGGTAACTTCCTTTTTATTGTACGATCAAAATGAAATGAGTTATTTTGAATTTCGTCAAAAATGAAGCTCAAAAGTGGCGAATTCGTCAGATTCGTTTCTCGCAGACAGTTTTTTGATCAGAAAAACGGAATAAGAAAACGAAAAGAAAGATTAACCATAGAACATGATGTAAATCAACGAGCTCTTTCGATTGGTAACTTCCTTTTTATTGTACGATCAAAATGAAATGAGTTATTTTGAATTTCGTCAAAAATGAAGCTCAAAAGTGGCGAATTCGTCAGATTCGTTTCTCGCAGACAGTTTTTTGATCAGAAAAACGGAATAAGAAAACGAAAAGAAAGATTAACCATAGAACATGATGTAAATCAACGAGCTCTTTCGATTGGTAACTTCCTTTTTATTGTACGATCAAAATGAAATGAGTTATTTTGAATTTCGTCAAAAATGAAGTTCAAAAGTGGCGAATTCGTCAGATTCGTTTCTCGCAGACAGTTTTTTGATCAGAAAAACGGAATAAGAAAACGAAAAGAAAGATTAACCATAGAACATGATGTAAATCAACGAGCTCTTTCGATTGGTAACTTCCTTTTTATTGTACGATCAAAATGAAATGAGTTATTTTGAATTTCGTCAAAAATGAAGCTCAAAAGTGGCGAATTCGTCAGATTCGTTTCTCGCAGACAGTTTTTTGATCAGAAAAACGGAATAAGAAAACGAAAAGAAAGATTAACCATAGAACATGATGTAAATCAACGAGCTCTTTCGATTGGTAACTTCCTTTTTATTGTACGATCAAAATGAAATGAGTTATTTTGAATTTCGTCAAAAATGAAGCTCAAAAGTGGCGAATTCGTCAGATTCGTTTCTCGCAGACAGTTTTTTGATCAGAAAAACGGAATAAGAAAACGAAAAGAAAGATTAACCATAGAACATGATGTAAATCAACGAGCTCTTTCGATTGGTAACTTCCTTTTTATTGTACGATCAAAATGAAATGAGTTATTTTGAATTTCGTCAAAAATGAAGTTCAAAAGTGGCGAATTCGTCAGATTCGTTTCTCGCAGACAGTTTTTTGATCAGAAAAACGGAATAAGAAAACGAAAAGAAAGATTAACCATAGAACATGATGTAAATCAACGAGCTCTTTCGATTGGTAACTTCCTTTTTATTGTACGATCAAAATGAAATGAGTTATTTTGAATTTCGTCAAAAATGAAGTTCAAAAGTGGCGAATTCGTCAAATTCGTTTCTCGCAGACAGTTTTTTGATCAGAAAAACGGAATAAGAAAACGAAAAGAAAGATTAACCATAGAACATGATGTAAATCAACGAGCTCTTTCGATTGGTAACTTCCTTTTTATTGTACGATCAAAATGAAATGAGTTATTTTGAATTTCGTCAAAAATGAAGTTCAAAAGTGGCGAATTCGTCAGATTCGTTTCTCGCAGACAGTTTTTTGATCAGAAAAACGGAATAAGAAAACGAAAAGAAAGATTAACCATAGAACATGATGTAAATCAACGAGCTCTTTCGATTGGTAACTTCCTGTTTATTGTACGATCAAAATGAAATGAGTTATTTTGAATTTCGTCAAAAATGAAGTTCAAAAGTGGCGAATTCGTCAAATTCGTTTCTCGCAGACAGTTTTTTGATCAGAAAAACGGAATAAGAAAACGAAAAGAAAGATTAACCATAGAACATGATGTAAATCAACGAGCTCTTTCGATTGGTAACTTCCTTTTTATTGTACGATCAAAATGAAATGAGTTATTTTGAATTTCGTCAAAAATGAAGTTCAAAAGTGGCGAATTCGTCAGATTCGTTTCTCGCAGACAGTTTTTTGATCAGAAAAACGGAATAAGAAAACGAAAAGAAAGATTAACCATAGAACATGATGTAAATCAACGAGCTCTTTCGATTGGTAACTTCCTTTTTATTGTACGATCAAAATGAAATGAGTTATTTTGAATTTCGTCAAAAATGAAGTTCAAAAGTGGCGAATTCGTCAAATTCGTTTCTCGCAGACAGTTTTTTGATCAGAAAAACGGAATAAGAAAACGAAAAGAAAGATTAACCATAGAACATGATGTAAATCAACGAGCTCTTTCGATTGGTAACTTCCTTTTTATTGTACGATCAAAATGAAATGAGTTATTTTGAATTTCGTCAAAAATGAAGTTCAAAAGTGGCGAATTCGTCAGATTCGTTTCTCGCAGACAGTTTTTGATCAGAAAAACGGAATAAGAAAACGAAAAGAAAGATTAACCATAGAACATGATGTAAATCAACGAGCTCTTTCGATTGGTAACTTCCTTTTTATTGTACGATCAAAATGAAATGAGTTATTTTGAATTTCGTCAAAAATGAAGTTCAAAAGTGGCGAATTCGTCAGATTCGTTTCTCGCAGACAGTTTTTTGATCAGAAAAACGGAATAAGAAAACGAAAAGAAAGATTAACCATAGAACATGATGTAAATCAACGAGCTCTTTCGATTGGTAACTTCCTTTTTATTGTACGATCAAAATGAAATGAGTTATTTTGAATTTCGTCAAAAATGAAGTTCAAAAGTGGCGAATTCGTCAGATTCGTTTCTCGCAGACAGTTTTTTGATCAGAAAAACGGAATAAGAAAACGAAAAGAAAGATTAACCATAGAACATGATGTAAATCAACGAGCTCTTTCGATTGGTAACTTCCTTTTTATTGTACGATCAAAATGAAATGAGTTATTTTGAATTTCGTCAAAAATGAAGTTCAAAAGTGGCGAATTCGTCAGATTCGTTTCTCGCAGACAGTTTTTTGATCAGAAAAACGGAATAAGAAAACGAAAAGAAAGATTAACCATAGAACATGATGTAAATCAACGAGCTCTTTCGATTGGTAACTTCCTTTTTATTGTACGATCAAAATGAAATGAGTTATTTTGAATTTCGTCAAAAATGAAGCTCAAAAGTGGCGAATTCGTCAGATTCGTTTCTCGCAGACAGTTTTTTGATTAGAAAAACGGAATAAGAAAACGAAAAGAAAGATTAACCATAGAACATGATGTAAATCAACGAGCTCTTTCGATTGGTAACTTCCTTTTTATTGTACGATCAAAATGAAATGAGTTATTTTGAATTTCGTCAAAAATGAAGTTCAAAAGTGGCGAATTCGTCAGATTCGTTTCTCGCAGACAGTTTTTTGATCAGAAAAACGGAATAAGAAAACGAAAAGAAAGATTAACCATAGAACATGATGTAAATCAACGAGCTCTTTCGATTGGTAACTTCCTTTTTATTGTACGATCAAAATGAAATGAGTTATTTTGAATTTCGTCAAAAATGAAGCTCAAAAGTGGCGAATTCGTCAGATTCGTTTCTCGCAGACAGTTTTTTGATTAGAAAAACGGAATAAGAAAACGAAAAGAAAGATTAACCATAGAACATGATGTAAATCAACGAGCTCTTTCGATTGGTAACTTCCTTTTATTGTACGATCAAAATGAAATGAGTTATTTTGAATTTCGTCAAAAATGAAGTTCAAAAGTGGCGAATTCGTCAGATTC